>NC_081559.1:110281240-110324497 GCF_022355385.1 Mustela nigripes
AGCTGTCATCATCAAGACAGCATGGTACTGGCACAAAAACAGACACATAGATCAATGGAACAGAATAGAGAGCCCAGAAATAGACCCTCAACTCTATGGTCAACTAATCTTCGACAAAGTAGGAAAGAATGTCCAATGGAAAAAGGACAGCCTCTTCAATAAATGGTGTGGGAAAATTGGACAGCCACATGCAGAAAAATGAAATTGGACCATTTCCTTACACCACACACGAAAATAAGACTCAAAATGGATGAAGGACCTCAATTTGCAAAAGGAATCCATCAAAATCCTTGAGGAGAACACAGGCAGCAACCTCTTCGACCTCAGCCACAGCAACATCTTCCTAGGAACATTGCCAAAGATAAGGGAAGCATGGGCAAAAATGAACTATTGGGATTTCATCAAGATCAAAAGCTTTTGCACATCAAAAGAAACAGTTAAGGGGCTCCTGGATGGCTCAGTGGATTAAGCCGCTGCCTTCGGCTCGGGTCATGATCTCAGTGTCCTGGGATGGAGCCCCGCATCTGGCTCTTTGCTCAGCGGGAGCCTGCTTCTCTCTCTCTCTCTGCCTGACTCTCCGCCTACTTGTGATTTCTCTCTCTGTCAAATAAATAATAAATAAAATCTTAAAAAAAAAAAGAAACAGTTAACAAAATCAAAAGACAACTGACAGAATGGGAGAAGATATTTGCAAACGACATATCAGATAAAGGACTAGTGTCCAAAATCTATAAAGAACTTAGTAAACTCAACACCCAAAGGACAAATAATCCAATCAAGAAATGGGCAGAGGACATAAACAGACATTTCTGCAAAGAAGACATCCAGGTGGCCAACAGAAACATGAAAAAGTGTTCCATATCACTTGGCATCAGGGAAATACAAATCAAAACCACAATGAGATATCACCTCACACCAGTCAGAATGGCTAAAATCAACAAGTCGGGAAATAACAGATGCTGGCGAGGATGCGGAGAAAGGGGAACACTCCTACACTGTTGGTGGGAATGCAAGCTGGTGCATCCACTCTGGAATACAGCATGGAGGTTCCTCAAAATGTTGAAAATAGAACTGCCCTATGACCCAGCAATTGCACTATTGGGTATTTACCCTAAAGATACAAAGGCAGTGATCCAAAGGGGCACGTGCACCCGAATGTTTATAGCAGCAATGTCCACAATAGCCAAACTATTGAAAGAACCTAGGTCTCCATCAACAGATGAATGGATCAAGAAGATGTGGTATATATACACAATGGAATACTATGCAGCCATCAAAAGAAATGAAATCTTGCCATTTGCGACAACATGGATGGAACTAGAGGGTATCATGCTTAGCGAAATAAGTCAAGCAGAGAAAGACAACTATCATATGATCTGCCTGATATGTGGAAATGGTGATGCAACATGGGGGCTTAAGTAGGAGAAGAATAAATGAAAGAAGATGGGATTGGGAGGGAGACAAACCATAAGTGACTCTTATTTTCACAAAATAGAGGGTTGCTAGGGGAAGGGGGGTTGGGAGAAGGGGGGTGGGGTTATGGACATTGGGGAGGGTATGTGCTTTGGTGAGTGCTGTGAAGTGTGTAAACCTGGCGATTCACAGACTTGTACACCTGGGGATAAAAATATATGTTGATAAAAAATAAAAAATTAAAAAAAATAGAATTACCATATGATCTAGGAATTCCACTACTAGATATCTATATGAAGAAAATGAAAACACTAATTTAAAAAAGATATATTCACCCTCATGTTCACTGCAGCATTATTTACAATGGCCAAGATATGGAAATAACCTAGGTGTCCATGGATAAAGATAGTGTAGTATAAGCACACAAAATAATACCACTCAGCCATAAAAAAGAATGAAATCTTACTACATGCAACAACACATTTGGACATAGTGGGTATTATTCTAAGTGAAATAAGAAAGAAAAAAAGAATACTGCATTCTTTCACTTATAGGTGGGATCTACAAAGCAAATGAACAAATAAACAAAATAAAACTTAGACTTATTAATATAGACAACAGATTTGTGCCCAGGAGGAAAGGGGATTTGTGGAAGGGTGAAATGAGTGAAGGGGATCAAGAAGTACAAACTTCCCATTATAAAATAAGTCATGGGGATATAATGTACAGCATGGAAAATATAGTCAATAATGTATTAACTGTGTGGGAACAGATGGTGACTACACTTTGGAGATAATTTTATAATGTATACAAATGTCAAATCACTATGTTATATATCTGAACATAGTATTATATATCCATCATATCTCAGTGATTAAAAAAATAACTATGCTGGATGAAACTTGACCTCAGTTGTAGTTAGATAAAGATCCCATCTGGTTTCAAATGATAGTAAGACACTATCAGCTTTGGACTGAGAGACTGAAGGGTCTACTTTGTGCACTTCAAAGATGCAGAAAGTTGTTCTTTCTCTTGGAAGTCTTAAAGTCCACTCTTCAGTTTCCTACCCCAGGCTGCTTCCAAACTTGTCAAATCTTTTATGAAAAAGATGGGCACTTGGTTTGAGCTAAGTAAGCCCTTTTTCTGGATAGGACTTTGTCTCCCAGATACCAAAGACTAAGGAAGATTAGGTTCTACCATTTAAAAATACTCCAGTCTCCTGGCAAGCATCCCGATGCACCAAATCAGCAAATATATTGAAGGGAGGGGGAATAAAATGGCTGCCATATTTAAAAAATTTAATAGGAGAGATGGAAGATGGTGGTGGAGTGGGAGGATCCAAGGCCTACCTTGTCCCATGAACACAACTAGATAACTATCAAACCATTCTAAAAGATTGGCAAAACAACCTCCACAACTAAAGGGAGAGAAGAGGGGTACCTGGGTGGTTCAGTTGGTTAAGCATCTGCCTTCAGCTCAAATCATGATCCCAGACCTTGGGATTGAGCCCCACATTGGGCTCCCTGCTCAGCAGGGAGTCTGTTTCTCTCTTTCCCTCATCTCCCCCCCAACATGATCTTTCTCACTCTCTCTCTCAAATAAATAATATCTTTATAAACAAACAAACAAGCAAGTAAATGGAGAGAAGAGGTCCTCTTGAAGAAAGCAGGGAGTGCAGAGACTGGTTTGGGAGAGAAACAGATCGTGCTTATGGAGAAGAGCAAGAGAGAAACTAACACACAAGGGGCACACAGAGAAAATGAATCCCATAGAAATTGGCTCGGAAAGTGAGTGGGCCCAAATGTCATAGTCTAACAACCGTTGGGCTTAAACGTGGAATGTTAAGGTCAATGGGCATGGTGCATGGGAAGAGCTCAGAGTCTTCAAGGCTGCTCTTGGAGAGAAGGCAGTGCAAACAGCCTGTAGACGTACAATGTAGAAACAGCAATCTGAACAGCACCTGGAACACAGAGCGGGGAGGTTATTTACTCATTTTGGACCACGTTCCAGAGAGGCATTGTTCATGAAGAGATACTTCTGGGAACAAAGGAAATGGCAGGTGCCATTTTCCACCCCCACCCCTCCACATAAGCACAGTTCCTGTGGGAACCAGCACAGCACTGACACTCACTACCTAACTTGCTTATACCAAGTCCTGCCCCCCTGCACCCTGGTGGAACCACCCTTCCTAGTCATGCTTGCTTCAGTCCCAGCACCATGGGCCACCTCCTCCAGAAGACTGGTCAAACTCCTGATCACACCACACACCCAGATTTGGGAGTTTTGTGGAGCCTTGGTCCTTGTGGTTGTGGTGACAGATCTCATTTCACAAGCAGACTGGAGCATACCTAGTTAAAATGCACTACATTCAAGCCAGGGGAAAAAAAAAAAAACTGCCCACATCAGGCAAAGAGAGCCTTTGCTGACAATTGGCCTGAAGGATAAAGCATCCAAGGACAAAACAGCAGAGTGCATGCAGCACACATTGGAAACACTCCTGGAAGCACCAGGCCTGGGAAACAGAGAATATTACATCTCAGGGTCACTACAAGACCTCTTCTCCATAAGGTCATTACCCTCAGGAACATAAGATGTCGCTGACTGTTCTAACACAGAGAAACAAGCATAGAGACTTAAGTAAAATGAGAAGAAGAGAAATTTGTCCCAAATGCAAGAAAAGGACAAGGCCACAACTAGGGACTGAAGTGAAAAAGATAGAAGTAACATACTGATGGAGTGTTTAAAGCAATGATCAAAGGTAAATCCACTAGACTTGAGAAGAGTGTAAGATATTAGTGAAGTCCTTAACATAAAGATAAAACAGAACCAATCAGAGGTGAAGAGCACAACAAATGAGATCAGAAACACATCCAAGAGAATAAAAAGCAGGCTAGAAGTAGCAGAAGAGCAAATTAATGACCTAGAGGACAGAATAATGGAAAATAATCAAGCTGAACAAAAGAGAGAAAAAAGAATTATGCAAATGTAAGAATAAACTCCATTAAATGTAACAATATTCACATTATAGGAGTCCCAGAAGAAAAAAAAGAGAAAGGTGGGCAGAAAACTTATTTCAAGAAATAAAAGATGAAAACTTACCGAATCTGGGGAAGGAAACAGTCCCTAGATCCAGGAGGCACAGGGAACCCCCCCCCCCCCCCCAGGAAATCAACAAAAGCAGATCTAACCAAGACATATTGTAATTAAATGGGCAAAATATAGTGATAAAGAAAAAAATTTTTAAAATGGCAAGACAGGGGAAAAGAAAGGTAACATACAAGGGAAACCCTCTAAAGCTACTGGGGGATTTTTCAGCAGAAATTTCAAGTCAGAAGGGAATGGCATAATATATTCAAAGTGCTGAATGGGAAAAATCTACAGCCAAGAATACTTTATCCAGCAAGGCTATCATTCATAATAGAAAGAGATAAAGAATTTACCAGAAAAACAAAAACTAAAGGAGTTCATGACCACTCAATTAGCTTTACAAGAAATATTAAAAGGTGCTCTGAATGGAAAGGAAAGGAAAAAAGTGACATATGAAGGCAAGAAAGACAAAGGCAGTAAAAATGAATATTTCTGTAAAAAAAATCAGTCAAGCAACTCACAAAATAAAAGGATGTAAAATATGACACCATATATCTAAGACATAGGGAGTAAAGGATAGGTTCAAATGTAAATGACCATCAACCGAATTTAGACTGTTATTTGCAAAAGTTATATAAAAACCTAATGGTAGGGATGTCCAGGTGGCTCAGTTGTTAAGCATCTGCCTTCAGCTCAGGTCATGATCCCAGGGTCCTGGGATCAAGTCCCACATTGGGCTCCCTGCTCAGTAGGGAGTCTGCTTCTACTTCTCCCACTTCCCCTGCTTGTGTTCCCTCTCTGGCTGTGTCTCCTCTCTCTGTCTTATTTATTATAAATAAATAAAATCCTTAAAAATAAATAAATAAGTAAATAAGAAATAAAGAACTAACAGTAACAATAAAGAATCACTAATAAATATGCAAAGAATGAAGAGAAAGGTGCCCAAAGATATCATTAAAGAAAACCAGCAAACCATGAAAAGAGAAAATCTTCAGAAACAGCCACAAAACTATTAATAAAATGGCAATACATATCTATCAATGATTACTTTCAATGTAAATGGACTAAATGCTGCAATCAAAAGACTTAGAGGGACAGAATAGAATAAAAAACAAGACTTATCAATATTCTGCCTACAAGAGACTCATTACAGGGGATGGAGAAATATCTACCATGCAAATGGATATCAAAAGCAAGCCAGAGTAGCAATACTAATATCAGAGAAAACAGACATTCAAAGGCTATAAGGAGAGACAAAGAATGACACTATATAATAATAAATGGAATAATCCAACAAGAAGATATAGCAATTGTAAATATTTATGCACCCAACATGGGAGCACTCAAATATGTAGAACAGTTAACAGCATTAAAAATTAATCCATAATAATACAATAATATGGGGGATTTTAACACTCTGATTTCATCAATGGACAGATCATATAGACAGAAAATCAACAAGGAAACAATGGCTTTCAATGACAGAGTGGACCAGATAGAGTTAACAGATATATTCAGAATATGCCATCCTTAAGAAGTAGAATACACATTCTTTTCAAGTGGAATGGAATGGAACATTCTCTAGAATATGTCACATACTAGCCCACAAAACAAGCCTCAACAAATTCAAGAAGACAGAAATCATCCCATGTATCTTTTCTTTTTTTTATGATTTTATTTATTTTGAGAAAGCTAGAGAGAGAGAGAGCATGACAGGGGAGGGCAGGGGAAGAGAGAGAAGCAGACTCCCTGTTGAGTTTGGAGCCTGAATACCATGCATCTTTTCTGACCACAATGTTAGGAAACCAGAAGTCACACAAGAAAAAAACCTGAAAAGATCACAAATACATAGAGGTTAAATAACATGCTACTAAACAATGAATAGGTCAACCAGAAAATAAAAGAAGAAATTAAAAAGTACATGGAAACAAGTGAAAGTGAAACACAATGGTCCAAAACCTTTAGGATGCATCATAAGTTGTGCTAATAAAGATATTTAGAGCAATACACGCGTACCTCAAGAAGTAAAAAAAAATCTCCAACACTCAACTTACTTAACCTTACACCTGAAGGAGTTATAAAAAGAATAAAAAATGAAGCCTAAAGTAGGAAGAACGGAGGAAATGATAAAGATTAGAGCAGAGATAAATAAAAACAAAAACAGAATGAAACAAAATTTTAAAAAACTATAGTAGAATAATCAATGAAACCAGGCCCTGGTTCTTTGAAAAAAAAAAAAAATCAATCAAATTAGTAAACCCTAGCCAGATTTATCAAGAAAAAAAAAGAGAAGGACTCAAGTAAAATCACAAGTGAGAGAGGAGAAAAACAACTAATACCACAGAAATTCAATTATAAGAGAATATTGTGTGGCAATTTGTGCCAACAAATTGCATATCCTGAAAGAAATGGATAAATTCCTAGAAACATATAACCTACCAAAACTGAAACAGAAAGAAATAGAAAATTTGAAGAGACCGACATCCAGCAAATAAATTGAATCAGTAATCAAAAAACTTCCAATAAAGAACAGTCTAGGGCCAGATGGTTTCACAGGCGAATTCTAACAAACATTTAAAGAAGAGTTAATACATACTCTTCTCAAACTATTCCAAAAAATAGAAAGGGAAGGAAAACTTCCAAATTCATTCTATGAGGCTACATTACTCTGATACTAAAACCAGATAAAGAAACCACACACACACAAAAGAGGATTACATGACCATATTTCTGATGAACAGAAAGATGCATAAACTCTCAACAAAATACTAGCATATCTAATACAACAATACATTTAAATACTTTTTAAAAAAAGATTTTATTTATTTGAGAGAGAAGGAGAGAGTTTGAGCAAGAAGGAGAGGCAAACTCCTCACTGAGCAGGGATCCAGATGCAGGGACTTGATCCCAGGACCCCAGGATCATGACCTGAGCCGAAGGCAGCCATTTAACCAACTGAGCCACCAGGCGTGTCCAGTAACACATTAGAAAAAAAATCATTCACCATAATCAAATGGGATTTATTCCTGCGCTGCAAAGGTGGATCAATATTCACAAATCAGTCAATGTGATAAAAGAAAGGATAAGAACCATTAGATCATTTCAACAGACACAGAAAAAGCATTTGACAAAAGACAACATCCATTCATGACAAAAACCTCAACAAAGTAGGTCTAGAGGGAACATATCTCAATATAGTAAAGACCATATATGAAAAGCCCACAGCTAGCATGATCCTTAATGGGGGAAAACTGAGAGATTTTCTTCTAAAGTCAGGAACAAGAGAAGGATCTCTACTCTCACCACTTTTATTCAACACAGTACCACAATTCCGAGCTGCAGCAAACAGATGACAAAAAGAAATAAAAGCCATCCAAATTAGTAAAGAGGAAGCAAAATAGTCACTATTTGCAGATGACATGATATGATATATAGAAACCCAAAAGACTCCACCAAAAAACTACTAGAACTGATAAACAAATTTAGTAAAGCTGCAGGATACAAAATCAATGTACAGAAACCTGTTGCATTTCTATATAGCAATAATGAAACAGCGGAAAGTGAAATTAAGAAAACAATACAATTTATATCTGTACCAAAAATAATAAGTTATCGAGGAATAAACCTAACCAAAGAGGGAAAGATCTCTATTTTGAAAACTATAAAACACTGATGAAAGAAACTGAAAAGGACACAAAAAATGGAAAGATATTCTATGGTCATGGATTGGAAGAACAAATATTGTTAAAATGTCTATACTACCCAAATGCACAAAAATCTACCCATTTAATGCAATCCCTAACAAAATAACAACAACATTTGTCACAGAGTTAGAACAAACAATTCTAAAATTTGTGTGGAACCAAAAAAGACCCTGAATAGCCAAAGCAATCTTGAAAAAAGAAAAGCAAAGGTGGAGGCATCACAATTCTAGACATCAAGTTACATTATAAAGCTGTAGTAATTGAAATAGTATAACACTGGCACAAAAACAGACACATAGATCAGTGGAACAGAATAGAAAATGCAGAAATGAGCCCACAATTACACAGTCAATTAATCTTTGACAAAGCGAGAAAGAGTATCCAGGAAAAAAACAGTCTCTTCAACAAATGGTATCGGGAAACTGGACAGCAACATGCAAAAGAATGAAACTGGATCAACTTCTTACATCACACATGAAAATAAATTCAAAGAGGATAAACGTGAAACCTGAAACCATAAAACTCATAGAACACAGGAAGTAACATCTCTGACATTGGCCAGAGCACCTTTTTTTCTAGACAAGTCTCCAGAGGCAAGGGAACAAAAGCAGCATAAACTATTGGAACTTCATCAATATAAAAAGCTTCTACACAAGGAAGAAAACAACAAAATTAAAAGAAAATCTATGGAATGGGAGAAGATATTTGCAAATGACATATCTGATAAAGAATTAGTATCCAAAATATATAAAAAACTTATCAAAGTCAACATCCAAAAAACAAATAACCCAATGTAAAAAATTAGCAAAAGACATGAATAGACATTTCTCCAAAGAAGTCATACAGATAACCAACAGACACATGAAAAGGTGCTCATCATCACTTATCATCAGGGAAAGGCAAACAAAACTACAATGAGATATTATCTCACACCTGTCAGAATGACTAAAATTAACAACACAGGAAACAATGGGTGTTGTTGAGGATACAGAGAAAGGGGACCCCTCTTGTACGATTGGTGGGGATGCAAACTGGTGCAGCCACTCTAGAAAAGGGTATGGGAGTTCCTCAAAATGTTAAAAATAGAATTACCTATGATCCAACAACTGTACTACTAGGTATTTATCCAAAGTATACAAAAATACTGATTCAAAGGGATACATGCAACCTGATGTTTATAGCAGCATTATCAACAATAGCCAAAGTATGGAAAGAACCTAAATGTCTATTGAGTGAAGAATGGATCAAGAAGATGTCACATGTATATATGCAATAAAATATTACTCAGCCATAAGAAAAAAATGAAATCTCGCCATTTGCAATGATGTGTATGGAGCTAGAGAGTATTATGCTAAAGGAAACAACAAGGATATGGAGAAAAAGGAACCCTGGTGCACTGTTGATGGGAATGCAAACAGTATGGAGTTCCTTCAAAAAGTTAGAAACAGAACTACCCTATGATCCAGCAATTTCACTACTGGGTGTTTACCCAAAGAATTAAAAAAAAAAAATCCAAAGGGATACATGTACCCCTATGTTTATTGTAGTATTATTTACAATAGCCAAATTATGGAAGCAGACTAAGTGTCCACTGATTGGGAAATGGACAAAGAAGATGCAGCATATATATACAAGGGACTATTTATTCAGCCATAAAAAATAATAAATTCTTGCCATTTGCCATGACATGGAGGGATCTAGAGAGTATAATGCTAAGTGAATAAGTCTGAGAAAGACAAATACTATATGATTTCACACATGGGAAGTTTAAGAAACAAAAGAATGAGCAAAGAGGGGAAAAGAATGGGAGACAAACCAAGAAACAGACTCTTAATTATATATAACAAACTGATGATTACCAGAGGGGAGATGGGTGGGGGATGGGTGAAATAGATGATGGAGTTTTGATGAGGGCACTTGTGATAAACACCAGGTGATGTGTAGATTTGAATCACTGTATTGTACACCTGAAAGTAATGTAACACTATGTGTTAACTAACTGGAACTAAAATGAAAACTTTAAAAACTGAAAACAAGGCATCTGTGTGGCTCAGTGGGTTAAGCTGCTGCCTTTGGCTCAGGTCATGATCTCAGGGTCTTGGGATCAAGTCCTGCATCAGGCTCTCTGCCTAGCGGGGACCCTGCTTCTCCCCCTCTCTCTGCCTGCTGCTCTGCCTACTTGTGATCTCTCTCTCTCTCTAATAAGTAAATAAAATCTTTAAAAAAAATGAAAACATTATCAAACTTTTTAAGGAGTTTTTGTTATACAGAAAAATGAATGAAAGAGACAGAGAGTTCCCATATATCTCTCTCCCCCTCCCAGGTTCCACTCTTATTAACATCTTGCATTGGCATGGTACATTTGTTACAACTGTTGAGTCAATATTGATACATTACTATTACAAAAGTCATTAGAGCTCAGTCTTTGGGTCGTACATTGTATGGGTCTTGACAAATGTATAATGACATGTATTCAACATTACAGTATCACATAAAATAGTTTCACTGCCCCCCAAAAAATCCCCTGTTGTTCACCAACGCATCCTTCCCTCCCTTCCTCTAAGCTTTAGCAACCACTAACGTATTTTGCTGTCTCCATATTTTTGCCTCTCTCAAAATGTCATATACTTAGAATCATACGACTTTTCATAATCGACTTTTTTCACTAAGCAGTATGCATTTAAGTTTCCTCCATGTCTTTTCATGGCTTGATAGCTCATTTCTTTTTATTAATGAAGAATATTTGATTGGATGTCACATGGTTTGTTTTGAAGGAATTCTTGGTTGCTTCCAAGTTTTGGTAATTATTTATTTTACTTTATTTTATTTTATTTCTATAGAAGGGGAGAAAGTGTGGGGAGGGGCAGAGGAAAGGGGTTATCTTAAGCAGATTTCATGCCCCAAACAGAGCCTGACCTGGAGCTTGATTTCACAACCCTGAGATCAAGACCTAAGCTGAGATCAAGAGTTGGATGCTTAACTGATTGAGCCACCCAGGCGCCCCTGTATGCAGCTGTATTTAGTAGCTTTATTTATAATTACCAAAACTGGGGCACCAGTTACATATATATAGGGAGGGGGGTTCTCCCAGTTTGCAGCTTGTCTTTTCATTGTCTCAGCAGTATATCTTGCAGAGTAGTTTTTAATTCTAAAGAAGTCTAAGTTCATGGTTCATGCTTTTGGCATTGTACTTGAAAAGTCATCCCAAAACAAGTTCACACAGATTTTCTTCTAAATTATCTTCTAGATGCTGTATAGTTTTGAGTTTTGAGTTTAAGTCTATGATCCATTTTGAGTTAAGTTTTGTAAAAGATGTATGGTCACAGCCAAGAATACTTTGTCCTTGCTGGATAAATCTATTTTGAATCCTTCACTGAAAATAGAAGAGAGATAAAAAGCTTCTGGGACAAACAGAAACTATAAGAATTTACAATCACCAAACCAGCCCTATTAGAAATATTAAAAGGGGTCCTCTAAGCAAAGAGAGACCCCAATAGTAGCATAGGCTAGAAAGAAACAGAGAAAATATACAGTAACAGTCAATTTATAGGCAATACAATCTCCCCCTCCAATTTCATGTATTGCACTGAGCACTGGGTGTGATGTATAAACAATGAATCTTGGAACACTGAAAAAGAAAATAAAATTACAAAACAAAACAAAAACAAAAACAAAAAAACCAAGACCTTTCAATATACCATATGCAAGAAACTCATTTTCAGACTCAAAGACACCTCCAGATTTAAAGTGAGGGTGTGGAAAACAATTTATCATGCCAATGGTCATCAAAAGAAAGCTTGGGTGTCAATCCTTATATCAGACTATTTAGATTTTAAGCCAAAGGCTGGAATAAGAGATGAGGAAAGACACTATATCATATTTAGAGGAAATAAGGGGGGTGATGTGCCTGGGTCGCTCAGTCGTTAAGTGTCTGCCTTTGGCTCAGGTCATGATCCCAGGGTACTGGTATCGAGCCCTGCATTGAGCTCCCTACTTGGCAGAAAGCTTGCTTCTCCTTCTCCTTCTCCCACTTCCCCTTGTGTTCCTTCTCTTGCTGTCTCTCTCTCTCTCTGTCAAATAGATAAGTCTTTAAAATAAAAAAAAATAAAATAAAGGAAATAAGGGCTTTAAATGACACACTGGACCTACTTGTGATCTCTCTCTCTGTCCAATAAATAAATAAAATCTTAAAAAAAAACATGTGGGATATATATATATTATTCCACCACATATATATGGTGGAATATTATGCAGCTACCAAAAAATTAAAATCATGCCATTTACAATGATGTGGGTGGAAATAGAGGGTATTATGTTAAGTGAAATAAGTCATTCAGAGAGAGAGAATTATCATAAGATACCACTGATATGTGGATTTTAAGGAACAAGGCAGAGGATCATAGAGGAAGACAGGAAAAAATGAAATGAAATGAAACCAGAGAGGGAGACAAACCATAAGAGACTCTTTTTTTTTTTTAAAGATTTTATTTATTTATTTGACAGAGAGATCACAAGTAGGCAGAGAGGCAGGCAGAGAGAGAGAGGAGGAAGTAGGCTCCCGCTGAGCGGAGAGCCCGATGCGGGGCTCGATCCCAGGACCCTGAGATCATGACCTGAGCCGAAGGCAGTGGCTTAACCCACTGAGCCACCCAGGCGCCCCCATAAGAGACTCTTAATCTCAGGAAACAAACTGAGGGTTGCTGGAGGGGAAGTAGATGAGGGCATGGTGTGGCTGGGTGATGGACGTTGGAGAGGGTGTGTGTTGCAGTGAGTGCTGTGTATTGTGTAAAATGATTAATCACAGGCCTGTACTCCTGGGGAAAAAATGAAATAAATGGAAATTATATTTGTCTTAAGAAAATATGTATAATTTATCTCTATATTAATTTTTTTTTGCATGTGGACGTCCAGTTGTTCCAAAAGCATTTGTTGAAAAGATTATCCTTTATCCATCAAATTACCTTTGCTTCTTTGTCAACAATAAATACACTCCAGTTATACAGATCTATTTCTTGCTCTTTACTCTCTTCCATTGAGAGTATTTGTCTGTTCATTAATACCAATTAATTAATTAATACAATCTTGATCACTGTAGCTTTAGAGTAATTATTGAAGTCAAATAGTGATGATCTCCAATGCTCTAAATTTCCCTCTAATACTTTTCTTGACATCTAACAAATTTTGATTAAGTTGAATTTTCATTTTCATTTAGTTGAAAGTATTTTAAACTTCCCTTAAGACTCTTTGATCCAGGGGCACCTGGGTGTCTCAGTGGGTTAGAGCCTCTGCCTTCAGCTCAGGTCATGATCCCAGGGTTCTGGGATTGAGCCCCGCATGGGGCTCTCTGCTCAGCGGGAAGCCTGCTTCCTCCTCTCTCTGTCTCTGCCTGCCTCTCTGCCCACTTGTGATCTGTCTGTCAAATAAACAAATTAAAAAAAAAAAAGACCCTTTGATCCATGTGGTATTTAGCAATATGCTGTTAATCTCCAAATATTTTGGGGTTTTCCAACTATCTTTCTGGTGTTAATTTCTAGTTGAATTCTACTACATTCTGAAAACAGATATTGTATGATTTCTATTCTTTTAAAGTCTGTTTTTTAAGGTGTGTTCTATGGCCAAAAATGTGGTCTAACTTAGTGAAAATTCCATGTGAGTTTGAGAAGAATGTGTATTCTGCAGTCATTGGATGAAGTGTTCTAGAGATGTCAATTAGGTCCAGTTGATTAATGGTACTATTCATTTCAACTATGTCCTCACTGATTTTATGCCTGCTGAATCTGTCAATCACTATAGAAGGAATTTGAAATCTCCAACCATGAAAGTGAACTCTTCTATTTCTTTTTGCATGTTTATCAAGCTTTTGCTTCACATAATTTGACACTCTGTTGTTAGGTACAAACATGTTAAGTATTGTCATGCCTTTTTAAAGAATAGACCCTTTTATCATTACATAAGTCTCTCATTATCCCTCATAATTTTCTTGCTCTAAAGTCTGCTTTAAAAAAAAAAAGCCTGCTTTGTCTGAAATTAATATAACTACCCTAGCTTTCTTTTTATTAGTCTTAACATGGTATATCTTTCTTTACCTCTTTTTTTTTTTTTAAAGATTTTATTTATTTGACAGAGAGAGATCACAAGTAGGTAGAGGCAGGCAAAGAGAGGAAGTGAAGCAGGATCCCCACCAAGGAGAGAGCCCGATGTGGGGCTCAATCCCAGGACTCTGGGATCATGACCTGAGCTGAAAGCAGAGGCTTTAACCCACTGAGCCACTCAGGCCCCCCCTTTCTTTACCTCTTTACTGTCACTGTGTCTTTTTTTTTTTTTTTTTAAGATTTTATTTATTTGAAGGAGAGAGCATGAGCAGGAGGAGTGGGAGAGGGAGAAGCAGACTCCCCACTAAGCAGGGAGCCCAATGCAAGGCTCCATCCCTGGACTCTGGGATCATGACTTGAGCTGAAGGCACATGCTTAACCAACTGAGCCACCCAGGTGACCCACTCTGTCTCTGTCTTTACCTATGAAGTAGACCTTATCTGTTTTCTATTCATTGCCATTGTTCTTTGTTTCTTTTTTCTTTGTAATATTTTTCTGTCTTCTGTGATTTTAATTGAACATTTTTATGATTCCCTTTTTCTTCTCTCAGTATATCAATTAGGCTTTCTTGGAAAGATATGTATTTATTGCCATTTTACTTGCTTTGTTGTTGTTTCTGGAGATTTTTCTCTGATCCTTTCTTGTTTTTGTCACTTCTGGTCCTTCCTTTCCACTCAAAGGGTCCTTTTTAATATTTCTTGTAGTCGTGGTTTAATGTTCATGAATCCCTTTAGTTTTATTTGTCTAGGAAAACTTTTTTACTATGTTTCCCTTGAGTTTGTAATATACATTTACATCTAACCCAAATCCTCTTTCAAATAATACTATAGCACTTCATGGGAAGTGTGAACACCTTACAACAGAGTATTCCCAATTTCTCTCTCTCATTTTTAAAAATATTTTAGTCATTCTTATCCATAAGCTATCACTATTATTATTTGGAACAAATGGTTACCTGCTAGATCAATTAGGAATTAAAAAATTAAATAATTAATCTTTTAATATAGACAAGAAATAACAAGTGTTGGCAAGGAAGTGGAGGAAAGGGAACAATTGTGCACTATTGGTGGGAATGTAAATTGGTACAGCCACTCTGGAAACATTACTCAGCCATAAAAAAGAATGAAATCTTGCCATCCATAAGAACATGGATGGCCATAGAGTATATTATCCTAATGAAATATGTCAGAGAAAGACAAATACAATGACTTCACTTATATATGGAATCTAAAAAAACAAAACACACACACACACACACAGAAACAGTATCATAAATATGGAGAACAAACTAGTGGTTGCCAGAGTGGAAGGAGTGGAGAGTGGGTAAAATAGCTGAAGGGAATTGAGAAGCACAAACTTTCAGTTACAAAGTAAGTAAGTCATAGGGATGAGAAGTACAGCATAGACACTCTAGTCAATAACAACATATAGAATTGTCAAATCACCATGTTGTACATCTGAAACTAATAAAACACTGTATGTTAATTATACTCCAATTTTACTTTTTAATATTTTTAATGATTTTATACCCCAATTTAAAAAATAAAGTAAGATTTAAAATTTTTATTTTACCTTGATTTATTTTTTTCCTTCCTTTATGTAGATTTGACTTTCTGACTTACATACTTTTCCTTCTCTGTGAAGAATTTAACATTTCTTGCAAGGCAAGTGTACTGGTGACAACTTCTGTCAATTTTTTTCAAAGGAGGTCTCTATTTCTCCTTTATCTTTCAGGGATAATTTGCTGAATATGGAATTCTAGATTGGTAGTTCTTTTCTTTCAACAGTTTAAATATTTCATATCACTCTCTTCTTGCTTGCATAGTTTCTGAAAGGAAGCTTGATGTAATTTTTTTTTAGATTTTTATTTATTTATTTGACAGAGAAAGACACAGCAAGAGAGGAAACACAAACAGGGGGAGTGGGAGAGGGAGAAGCAGGCTTCCCATAGAGCAGGGAGCCCAATTTGTGACTCAATCCCAGGACCCTGGGATCCCATGGGTCAGATCCCATGACCTGACCTGAAGGCAGATGCTTAATGACTGAGCTACAGGAGCCCCAGAAGTTTGATGTTATTCATACCCTTGTTTCTGTATAGGTAAAGTGTTTTTCCCCTCTGGCTTCATTCAAAAATTTCTCTTTGCATTTGATTTCTATGGCTTGAAATGTGTGCCTAGATATATATTTTTGGTATTTATTATCCTTGGTGTTCTGTATCTGTGACTTGGTATCAGAAATTAATTTTGAAAAATTCTTAATCATTATTACTTCAACTGTATTTCTTTCTTTCTTTCTTTCTTTCTTTCTTTCTTTCTTTCTTTCTTTCTTTCTATTTCTTATTTTGGTATTCCCATTATGTATATGTTACACCTTTTGGATTTTTCCCATGGTTCTTGGATACTCTGTTCCATCTTTTCATTCTTGTTTCTCTTTGCATTTCAGTTTTGGAAGTTTCTATTGATGTATCTTTAAGCTGATTGAATCTTTCCTGGGCTAGTGTCCAATCTATTGATGAGTTCATCAAAGGCACTTTTCATTATTATTACAGTGGTTTTTAAAAATTTATTTTTAAATTAACAAATAATATATTATTTGTTTCAAAGGTACAGGTCTGTGAATCATCAGTCCCACACAATTCACAGTGCTCACCATAACACACACCCTCCCCAATGTCCATAACCCAGCCACCCTATTGCTCCCCCCACACCCCCCAGCAACCCTGTTTGTTTCCTGAGATTCAGAGTCTTTATGGTTTGTCTCCCTCCTGATCCCATCTTGTTTCATTTTTCCCTCCCTACCCCCCCCATGAGCCCCCACCCTGCCTCACAAATTCCTCATATCAGAGAGATCCTATGATAATTGTCTTTCTCTGATTGACTTATTTTGGTTAGCATAATACCCTCTAGTTCCATCCACCTCTTGCAGATGGTAAGATTTCATTTCTCTGATGGCTGCATAGTATTCCATTGTACATAAAGCCCACATCTTCTTTATCCATTCATCTGTTGATGGACATCTAGGTTCTTTCCATAGTTTGGTTATTGTGGGCAATGCTCCTATAAACATTAGGGAGCACATGACCCTTCAGGTCATTACTTTTGTATCTTTAGGGTAATTAGCCTTAGTGAGATTTCTGGGTCATAGGGTAGCTCTATTTTCAACTTTTTGAGGAAGATCCATATGGAAAAGCTGTATGGAAAACAGCTTGCATTCCCACCAACAATATTACAGTGTTTTTTGATTCCTAGTACATCCATTTTTTTCCATCTCTCTGCTTATATTGCCCACTTGTTCTTGCACATTATCCACTTTATCCATTAAAGATCTTAGCATATGAGTCATGTTATTTTAAATTCCCAGTTTGGCAGTTTCAATATTTATGCCATAACTGAGTCTTATTCTGATCCTTGCTGTCTCTTCAAAATGTATTTCTTGTCTTTTAATACAACTTGTAATTTTTTTGTTAGAAGCCAACATGATGTATTGAGTAAAAATGAACTGAGGTATATAGGGTTTCAAGTGAGTTTTTGGAGCCTTCTACTTTGCAGGATAGAGCACCCACCATCCACTAGCAACAGATAAAATACCCTTGGAAATCTCTGATTCAAATACCCTCTGCTATGCCACTAAGTAACACCTTGTGGACACATAAATCCTCTCTTCAATTCTCCTCTTCCTCAGGAATTCTTTTGCCCTTCCCCCTCCTTGCAGGTGGTCCCTGTATTGAAGACTCTGGATGGCCTCATGTGATAAGGGAATTCCCCACATGCCACCCTGTCAGTGTTGCCCAAATAAAGCTCATTGTCTGCTCTTGCTACTTCATGGTCATTTATTTTTTACTATTTAGCCCCAAATCTCTTGAACTCAATATAAGTGGTGATTAAAAAAAAAAAGGCAGGGTGGAAATTTTGGAAATGATGAAGAAATTGATACAGGGTCCATCCAGTCAGTGGGACAATCAAATGGCAAAATGATCATGGACAGCCTTAGTGGTTGGAACTTAAAAATTTGGAACACTGCCATGTCAATTTAGTGTGGCATTGATGAGGAACAGAAGGCTGGCTGAGGACAAAGCAAAAGTCTGACACCTTTGCAATACCCCCCCCCCCCCACTCCTGGGTGGAACATACATGACATTCTTTGGGAATCTCTCATCTATCTTAATGTTAATACCTTGCTAGAAGGCAAAATGACCTTGGCAATGGCAAGGCCTCTGGTATCTGGTATCTTGTAGGTTCTCTTTAGCATATGAAAGTTCTGTTTAAACCTCCCTTTCCCTTACCTTCCTCCAACCACATGGTACATAACCTGCCACCCCTCACAACCTCAGGGCTGCAGCTCTTCCTGTCCATAGGTCCTGTCCCCATGCTAAAATAAACCACCATTTTATACCAAAGATGTCTCAAGAATTCTTTTTGGTCATTGGCTTCAGACCTCACCCCACCAAACCTCACCTATATTCTAGAACTTCATCATTTGGGGCTGTGAATCTTTACATTTGGACTCTGAGCTTTGGTGCAAAATTGGTGAGTACTTTCTCTCTTCTTCCCTTACTCTCATTTCAGGGGCTTTTCAAGGAGTACGGTCTTATTGGAACACTTGCATGTTGATTGCTCAGGCTGTAATCCTCTAGCCCGTGACTACTCTATGGGGAGGAGAAAGTCTGTCTTTTGGCTGGAAGTTAGTACCCTGGCTAGAATGGTAATAAGACCCAGAAACTTGATGCCCTCTCTTTATTCCTGTTCTTACATAAAGTTGTCTCTCTTGGGCATGGGACAGCCACCTAAGTCACCAGGACGGCTGCCAATCTTAAGACTCCCATGTGAGGTTTCCTCCTGATTGATCTAATGTGATCCCCTCCACATCCCTGGTCTAGCAACTTCTGGCCACAGGACCTCCATGGGGAACTGGCCGAAACCAGTACCCAAGTGAATTAAAACACAACTGGGGACCGTTTCCTGGGAAAGTTGGCTGCAAGGACTACATGTGTTGGAATGTCACATAGACCATGATGGATTTCAGTCTTTATTGTCTCTTGTCAGTGTCTTCTACAAACTACTTAAAACTACAAAATTGGGTAAATTTCCCCTTGCCAAACTTTTCTAGTATTTCCATGGGTTAAAATGGCAAAACAATATGCAATCTTCAGGACAGAAGATGGCATGGCATGGCACAGTATTTTGGTTCATTCACCAGGTACCCACTGGCAGCCTAAGATGTGATGGGGAAGAGGAGGGACACCAGCACTTCTCCAGGGCCTTTTATGGCAGGAATGCCTTCCCAGGGAAGGCAGGATCTGATCAATAGCGATGTCTTGAGGGACACCTCCAGTCGCTTTTGACACATGGGAACCTCTGACATATCCTGCGTGGGATGCCATCCAGGCATCAGGGGGGATTTGGTAATGGACATTCTTTACTTTACTGGGAGCATGGCCTCAGTTGGCTTCTTCAGTTCCCAAGGACTCTACCTTGGGGTGCCTTTTAACCCGCTGGAAATAATTTGGATTGCAAAACTTAGGAAAGGACTGAGCTCCTGTAACACTGCATGGCCTCCATAGGATCTATTTGTTCTCTGCAGGAAACAGGGCAAATGGACCTAGGGTACCTTCATTGCTCATACCTAGGCCTTCATTGCTCTCCACAAGGACCCTGACCTTAGGGCCTTTTGCAGAATGTGTTTGCCTGAATGAGTCAGCTAGTAAACTCCCTCCTGACCTTTTGGACGATAATTACATAAATAAGCCTTCTCCTAGTAAACCCAGGTTGCTGGAGGATACACAGGCCATCCCTAGCAAAGGGGACTCTGACTTTATCTCTCTCTCTCTGTTCCTCCTAATAGATGTGGGGGCTTCTCCCTCATTCATTTCCTGTGTTAGTGGCTTTAACTGGAGCCAACTGGGGTTTAACTCAAGAGGGGACTTTAAGGAATATTCCTAGGCAGCTGCTGAAACTTCCTTTGTTTCAAGGAAATTCCCTGTCTTCTCTGGCCAGACGTGGACTGCCTGACCCCTCCCCCCTTGTTGGTGGGAAAGCATGGTGTCTGCTCCTCTGTTGGAGCTGATGAGCTCTAAAACTGGGAATCCTTTCTCTGCCTTCTGGCAGCACTTTGTTTCTTCTGTCTCCCCCTTCTACTGTTTCTGCACCAACACGGGTGCAGCCTGCATGACTGGCCTCTAGACCATGCACCAAGGCTCCTTCTCTCTTAACTGTCAAGTAGCAAGAAGAGCATCCCCTTGACCTAACACCCCCACACTCCAGATTTCTCCACCTGTGTCTCAGGTAAATACTGAAAATGGGATAGGCCCATGTGGAACACAAATGGAATGAAATCCATTGGAAATATAGGTCTTTCAAATAGGATAAAATGCTAAGTCATTAATTACTGGATGTAGGTTTGTGGTTTTGACTTCTTACAGCAAAGAAAAAAAAAGTATTTAAATCTGTTGATAAACACGTTTAGTGCTTAACTGATTCATAAATTTGCCATCTAAAAAAATTCTGTTACAACAGTTCACAATTAATACTTAACTGACTAGAGACTAAGGTGTTTCTAAGAGTACAAAATTCTAACTGTAACTAAGACTAATGGAAATAAGGTAAACAACTCTGTATGTGGAAAAGTAGGTATGGAATAAAGATAAGGAATGGGAATGCATTTTGTTAAAGATAAAAGGCAATTTTGTTCTAAATGAGATGGTTGTTTGGAAAGAAATGGCTTGGGACAAAACCTAAATGTAAAAGAGTTAGTAGAAGGTTTGTGAAGGGAAATCTTCAGAAAAAGTTTTAGATGTGGTCAGGACTGACTAAGATTGAAATGAATGGGTTTTAAAGGTACACTGGTATAAGATAAAAATTGTCTCCATTCAAAAAGACAGTTTTCTTAAATCTGCTGTTAGGAAGAAAATGTAAATAGTTGTTTCTCTTTGCCTGTTCAGAAAAACCATTTTCCACATTTTGCCTATACCAGGTCTTAAAATCCTTAATTATATTTAGACACCTGCCTTACAACTTTGTAAGATTTTAGCAACTGTTGACAAAATTTAAATTGTAAGTGAAATCTTTATAATTTATTAGGCTTTTCCCTGGTATCCTAAGTTACTCAGGAAGTACTGCTAAACAAATGATAAACCTTGGGTTACAGTTGGGTAAATGCTATAACTATTCTAAAGGTTCTATACATTTCCTAGAGTTTTAATGTTTTGATAAGGTCATTGCTTGGTATTTTAATTATTGAAATGTTCTGTGCCACAGAAATAACCTGATTTCCTTGCCAGCTATATTGTAAACTCTAATCACATCAACTCTTTAACCATATCTGTTCTGAGTTTTTATCATTTATAGTTGTTTTAATTCTCATGTAAAATGAGTTTCACCTTAAAGGAGATTCATATAAAGGACTTTAAGGACAAATACAGATATTTGATATATTTGAAAATCCTAAAATTGAAATGAGTAAGAATTTCCAGAACTAACTGAAGTTGCATTCAAACTAAATCAGAATTAGTAACATGGGACTAGACTAACTAAAAGATTATAGTGTTATGTCTCTTATTTTAGACATTGCTCATTCTCTAATGTTTACTCTTCCAGACTAAGAAAAATTAAAAATATTCATTTGTAAACAAATCAAAGAATTTAACTTTTCTCTCTATCTGAATCCTCAGAAACTCAAAAGGTCTCAATGTTCTTCCATGGCAATCAGTCATTTGTATAAATTCAATAAGAATCTGTTCTCCTTATAACAGGACACTATTGGAAACATTGGTTATTTTACCAAGGCTTTGACTGGAACGTCATATTTGAGAAAGACATGCATAGACTAAGATATGACCAGACAGCTTTAAGGAATTAAGGATGACTTTATGAAACCTGGAGCCATAAAGCCCCTTGGAACTGTTGGTCTGATACCTTACTTACAGAGTTCCTGGCAGCCTCATCAGGTGAGTAAAGGATGTCACTTCCTGGCAGGTGTAGGAACCTCAAGATACTTTGGGGACCTCATGAAGAGGAATTCACCCAAATTGACAGGTATTGCAGGCAAGTACTTGGCTTTGCTTCTGGAGAGGCAACTAAAAGTTCAACCTAGAGAGTCCTTATAAGAAGTTCCAGCAAAGCAGATTCTAAAAGATCTATATGATCACTCAGTGTTCTTGCTGAGCTTATGTAAATAATTAGGCCAAGTTTGTTAAAACTGGACTTGTTTTTCAAATAATTTAGACCTGATTTGGCCATTTCTGGAAATGAGGGTTATTTTAGAGAGAAAAATTATGTTTCAATAACACACCTTTGTGGATGTTAAGTTCTAGATTTGAATGTCTTTAAATGTTTGTTATTTACCTACACTAGACAACCTGAGGTAAACTTCAGAGAAGTTGCACAATAGCTTGTTTAGATTATCTTGCTTAATATTCTGTAGGGATAATAACAGAACCCCATGGGCACACAACTGTTTAAACAACTGGAAAATGGGATTGATTCCCCAACAAATATATAACTTAACTATCACCTTTTGTGTGGCGGGGATAATGAAATTGCCTAAAAGCCAGCACACCCCACTCTAAAGGATTAACTATGGGCTTGTGGAGATAATGGATGACCCCACTTTCTTTATGATTGGATTGAATGATGCATGTGGGACTCCCCTTATCTCTTGATAAGTTTTCTCCTACTTGCCAGTGATCCTTTGTAATTAGGATATTGTTAAGGTTGGACCACTCAAAGGGCTTAATGGTTTCATCCCTTCGTCATATTTATTCTAGAAGGTACAGTTGCAAACAAATGCTTTAACTAAGCATAGAATAGCCCTCCTCATAAAAAGAGCCTCAAAGCTCACTATGGGACAGTCCCTGACTGTAAGGACTTAACATCAGGTCCATATTTGTCTTAGAAACCAAAGGCCATCATTGGATGTAGGAGGCCAACTTAAATACTGGGCTATGCTTACAGATATGCCTGAAATAATACTGAAAACTTGTCAAACTTTAAACCTAGTTACCTGTGTATGTATGACTGAACCTGACCCTTGTACTTCTCTACAGAGCAAAACTGTTCAGAGGTTATTGATCTTACTTTAGTTGGCCATATTTAAGATTCCCCTATTAAAAATACAAATGACAGTTGGTTGATTGATGACAGTGGTTTTCATAAAAAGAATAAGAAAAGCTGGGTATGCTGTAGTGCTCACTAGCACCTTGCAATTGCCAAAGCCTTACAAATTGATATTAATACTGACTCCAAATATGCTTTCCTAGTCCTACATGTCCATGGAGCAATTTGGAAGAAAAGGGGTTTATTATCAAGCCATAACTCCACAATCAAATACAGGCCTAAAATTATTACTCTTCTTAAGGCTGTACACCTACCTAAGGAGATAGCTGTAGTTCACTTCAAGGGATGTCCAAGGATATGACCTTAGGAACCAATGAAAGTAATACAGGGTTTACACCAGGCCACTGATGTGGGCAAAAAGGCCATGGAGGTGACAAATTTTGTGAAAAAATAATTGTCCCTAGGTTTGGAATCCCTTGGTCCCTATAAAGTAACAATGGACTGCCTTTTATTACAAATTTAATAGATGGCCCTCCAAAACTGAATAGCCCTTGATATCTTGACTGCAGTTACAGAAGTCCAGAATTGGAGGACTGTCTCCTAGTGGGACCCAATGGTTATATGACTCTAATTTGTGCTCATGGTTTCCCCCAGACTGGATAGGCCATTGTACTCTGGGTTTTGCCTGGAATCACAAATGCATGATTAAAACCATTACCAACCTGGCCAACCTTCCAAAACTTCCAAAACAGTGGTGAACTCATTCTGTCTCATTGGTATGACCAAATAACAACCACTTTTGTTCCCCCTTTGGAACTGGAGGATGTTTGGCACATGGAAGCTCTTGAAAAGTACGTGGTCAGTCCTAAAAAACCCTTGAAGCAACCCTTATCTATTAAAATGCTATGGTAATACAAATGTGTAAAGCAGATTTACAAAATAGAATGGCAAAATACTATGTTTATGTTCCAGATTATCACAAAATATTTCTTTGGTTCTAACATACTCAAGTTGGCACTTTAAATAGTCCCTCTTTCCTTTAGTGATTGATTAAACGCCTGGACTAGGAAAGGGTGTTTTGTCAACTAGCAAAAAACTTATTTGAGCTTCATTTTCTTTTTGTGACACTAATCATGTTTTGCTGTTTTCTCCCATGTCCTCTCACCTGACATTGACTCCTTCACTGCCATAACTTCCACAGATGATCCTTTCCACTTGGGAAGGTCACCTGAGCAGTCTCCCCTGGATTCAGCTGCCTGAATGTTTACACATTCCCTCTGATCAGTGTTGACCCGAGTAGGTAAGGACAACTCTATGCCCCTGTTCAGCAGGAAGATGTTAAAGAAGCTGAGACCTTCCACCGTCAACAACCTTAAAGATTTAAGGGTCTAAATTGTTCAGGGGGGAATGAGGAGGGAACAGAAGGCTGGCTGAGGACAAAGCAAAAGGCTGACACCTTGCAACCCCCCCCACTCCTGGGTGGGACATATGTGACATTCTTTTTTTTTTTTTTTTTTAAAGATTTTATTTATTTATTTGTCAGAGAGAGAGAGAGAGAGAGAGAGCAAGCGAGCATAGGCAAACAGAGTGGCAGGCAGAGGAGCCTGATGTGAGATTCAATCCCAGGACTCTGGGATCATGATCTGAGCTGAAGGCAGCTGCTTAACCAACTGAGCCACCCAGGCATCCCCATATGTGACATTCTTTAGGAATCTCCCACCCATCTTAATGTTAATACCTTGCTAGAGGGCAAAATGACCTTGGCAATGGCAAGGCCTCTGGTATCTGGTATCTTGTAGGTCCTCTTTAGCATATGAAAGTTCTTTTGAAACCTCCCTTTCCCTTACCTTCCTCCAACCACAGGGTACATAACCTGCCACCCCTCACAACCCCGGGGCTGCAGCTCTTCCTGCCCATGGGTCCTGTCCCCGTGCTTTAATAAACCACCATCTTGCACCAAAGATGTCTCAAGAATTCTTTTTGGGGGGCACCTGGGTGGCTCAGTGGGTTAAGCCTCTGTCTTCAGCTCAGGTCATGATCCCAGGGTCCTGGGATCGAGCCCCACATTGGGCTCTCTGCTCGGCAGGGAGCTTGCTTCCCTTCCTCTCTCTCTGCCTGCCTCTCTGCCTACTTGTGATCTCTGTCAGATAAATAAAGAAAACATCTTAAAAAAAAAAAAGAATTCTTTTTGGTCATCGGCTCTGGACCTCACCCCACTGAACCTCACCTATATTCTATAACTTCATCAGCATTACTCTGCATCATATTGTACTCTATATTTTTTGTAGTCTCTCCCAGTGCCTCATCATCTTGGACAAATGGTAGCACCAGTATCTGAGTGAACCAATGCCACTGGAATAGAATTTTGGGGCCAGAGGCCCTTAGTAGCCCAAGGGAGGTTAGTTCACCCACTTGGTCTTCCATTAGGCAAGCACTGGACAATGTGAAGACTTTTGGGTCTGAACAGTGAAAAAAAAGTAATAACACAGTCTCTGCAGAAAGGGTGGGCTAATTCCAACTCTGTAATAGGCTACAGCAAGAGGGACTCTCTACAGCAGAATTGTGATCCAGGGAACTCCTGAGATGGGAGAGGCAGGTAAAAGTTGATAAGGCCAAAATGTGATAGGGCCAAAATGTCAGCCTGGGCTGGTCTCCTTAGCACAGTTTTGGGGAGTGCTTTTGTAAAGGGCTAGCATGCCTCTGCTGCTTGGATTTGCAGCAGCCAACAGTTGGGCTGAGCTGGCTAGAGCATTACTTAATGAGACTCAATGCAAGGAAGTTTATATTCTCAGGACCTCTCAGGACTCCAACGGAGGTAGCTGTCTTACGTGTTCCAAATCTTGAGATGAGACACTTGTTGGGGTCTGTTTGCCACTGCTTCTCACAGAGACACTCTCTTCAGAATGCCATTGGGCAGTAGGCAGGAACTGGAACGCCCAGGGAGATGACCAAAGGGAGGGTTCTAGGGAAGATGACTGGTGCCCTCTAGAGGAAAAGGCCACACAATACCATCATGATAGTCAAAAAGGGTTCTACTCTAAAGAAACAGAATTAAAAAATCTGGGGATGATTAGGGCAGTTAGTGGAGATGTTGGCATTTCAAGGTTAAGTGTTTTCATTCTGGTATTGCTGATAAAAACTGGCTTTTGCCTCATGACCCTAAAGCAAAGCCTGCCAATCAGTGGGCTTTGTCAATGCATATGGCTTTCCCTGTATTTTAAAAAATTACCTCCTTCTTAAATTAAAAAAAAAAAAATGACTGAATACCCAACTATAGTATTTATACATGCACATTTTCATGGTATCAAAACTATTTTTTTTAAAAGGAGATGATTATGGCTAGCTGGGATATTAATAAGCTGGTAGAGAGGAAGTTAGAGTATAATGACAGGCAAGAGGCATATATACAGAAAGCTTCTAGAGTGCCGGTAATGTTCTATTTCTTGATTTGAACAAAAATTCATTCAGTTGAACACTTGTTTTCATGCTTTCTTTTTTCTGTACATGCGTTACTTATTTTCCACAATAAGATGGTTTAAAGGAAAAAATATGAACTAAGGCTCACTGGATATTTAAAGAAAATCCTTGATGTGAAAGTAAAAAACCCAAATAAAGAAAGAAAAAACACTCTAGAGGAAAGACAGAAATTCAGAAGATGAAAGAGAACTTAAAAAGAAAAAGTTAATTTTGCCAAAGAGATCTTTTAAAAATTACATCCTTAGGCAAAAAGAAAATGAAATTAAAAATGAAATAGAGAACCAATTTCAAAAATGGACAAAACATCTTAAATAGACACCTCATCAGAAAATATACAGATGGGAAATAAGTATATAAAAGGGTGCTGAACATCATATGCCATTAGGGAATTTCAAATTAAAACAACAAGATACCATTTCGCGGCTATTAGAATGGCTAGAATCCAAACCGCTGACCATACCAAATGCTGTCAAGGATGTGGAGCAACAGGAAATTTCATTTATTGCTGGTATGAATGCAAAATAGTGCAGCCACTTTGGAAGGTAGATTGGCAGTTTCTTACAAAGCTAATCATAGCCTTACCACATGATCTAGCAATTGTGCTCTTAGGTATCTACCCAACTGATTTGAAAACTTATGCCCAAACAAAACCTAAATAGACATATTTATAGCAGCTTTATTTACATTTGCCAAATGTAGAAACAACTAAGATATCCTTCAATAGGTAAACAAATAAACAAATTGTGCTATGATCATAAACAGAATATTATTTGGTATTTGAAAATTAGCTACCAAGCCATCAAAAGATATGGATGGACCTTAAATGCATAGTGCTGATTGAAATAACTCAGTCTGGAAATGCTACTTACTGTATAAGTCCAACTAAAGAGGTTAAATGGATGAAGCAAAAGGGATTTTTTAGGGCTGTGAAACTATACTACTACTATAATACTTAAATGATGGATACATGACATTCTTCATTTGTCAAAACCCATCGGAATTTACAGTGTGCAAATTTTAAAAAATTGTTTAGGATGTTGGGAAAATCCTATGATGGAATACAGACTGTGAGCCTCCCCTCCGCAAAAAAAACAAAAACAAAAAAAAACCCCAAAAGCCCACTAATGTATTACTAATACATGAAACAACCTCACTGGAGGGGGTTGGAGTAAAGGTGTCGACCTGCATAAAGGACTGCATGTAAGCACTGTACTTTTGTTGATAAAGTTGTTTCCTATAGGTGAATGAGTTAGCAATTCTGATATTGCTCTTTAGAGATTCTAGAACTAAACAGTAAAAGGATGGCAGAGGGTGAAATCCAGATTCTTCAGTGGTAGACTGGGAGTTTGCAGATAAGGAACAGGAAAGGCTAGAATAATCCATATGGTAATAGAGAACACTAGTATGAACTCATGTGTAGCTTAACACAGATACAGATGGTTACACACAGAAATATTTAGAGATTTACTTACACACATGGATTAGTACACACACACACACACACACACATCCTTGCTCTGTCAGCAGAGAAGACCTAGATGCAACAACACCCCAGTAGCAACAAGCACACCTAGTGCCCAGATCTTGGTTTCTAATACCAATAACAAGAACCAGGGATCTTTGAAGAAATGGGTGATTCTACACCTGGGGCAAGAAATATCCAAGATAAGCTTACAGCATCTTACAGTGCCATAAAGGAAGGAATTGCTCAGGTGGCTCAATGGGTTAAGGCCTCTGCCTCTGGCTCGGGTCATGATCCCAGGGTACTGGGATTGAGCCCCACGTCGGGCTCTCTGCTCCGTGGAGAGCCTGCTTCCTCCCCCCTCTCTCTCTGCCTGTCTCTCTGCCTACTCGTGATTTCTCTCTCTCTCTATCAAATAAAATCTTTTTTTTTTAAAAAAAGGAAAGAATTGCTCAACACCTGCTGCCCCACCCCCATCTCTGATGGAACTATGGCAAGGGACACAGGAGCCAAATGAAAGAGTTCTCAATGGCCAAACCTAGATGAGTTTGAAGTACTGGATTACAACCCAAAATATAAAATAAGTACTCTGGAGTCTACATTGACATAAATAAATGATAACATAAATTTAAAAATGCGGGATAAAGAACTTATCAAACTCAACACCCAAAGAACAAATAATCCAATCAAGAAATGGGCAGAAGACATGAACAGACATTTCCGCAAAGAAGACATCCAGATGGCCAACAGACACATGAAAAAGTGCTCCATATCACTTGGCATCAGGGAAATACAAATCAAAACCACAATGAGATACTACCTGACACCAGTCCTAGAATGGCTAAAATGAACAAGTCAGGAAACGACAGATGTTGGCAAGGATGCAGAGAAAGGGGAACCCTCCTACACTGCTGGTGGGAATGCAAGCTGGTGCAGCCACTCTGGAAAACAGTATGGAGGTTCCTCAAAAATTGAAAACAGAGCTACCCTACAACCCAGCAATCACACTACTGGGTATTTACCCTAAAGATAGAACTGTAGTGATCTGAAAGGGCACGTGCACCCTAATGTTATAATAGCAATGTCCACAACAGCCAAACTATGGAAAGAACCTAGATGTCCATCAACAGATGAATGGATAAAGAAGATGCAGGCTTTATATACAATGGAATACTATGCAGCCAGCAAAAATGAAATCTTACCTTTTGCAATGACGTAGATGGAACTAGAGGGTATTATGCTAACCAAAATAAGTCAATCAGAGAAAGACAATTATCATATGATCTCTCTGATTTGAGGAATTTGAGAGACAGGGTGGGGGGGTCATGGGGGTTAGGGAGGGAAAAAATGAAACAAGATGGGATCAGGAGGGAGACAGACCATAAAAGACTATCTCAGGAAACAAACTGATGGTTATGGGGGGGCATAATAAACTGGGTGTGGAATACGCAGGAACTATCTGTACTATCTTCAGTACTGTACCATACTGAAAAATCAGTTTTTCCGTAAATCTAAAATGATTTTTGAAAATAAAGTCTGCTTGTAAAAAATGAAACAGAGGACAACAAAGAGAACTTAAAAGTAAGAAAATCATTATCATGAGTAAAGAGTTGAAAAATAAAGCTGAGGAAATATCAATATACAAAAGAAGGAAAATGTAAAAACAGGTTTTTTGTTTGTTTGTTTGTTTTTTACAAATATTCAGGATCTGACTAATAGCTATACCAGAAAGAGAGAACAGGGGAAAAAAAATGAGAGTGGAAGTCACTGAAGAAATAATAGAAGAAAATGTCCAAGAACCAAGATGTCTTCAAATTGAAAGAGCCCTTCAAGCGCCAAGCAAATGAATAGAAAAGGGTCCAAACTAGGGCACCTGCCGTGGGCTCAGTTGGTTCATCATCCGCTTGTGGCTCTGGGCATGATCCCAGGGTCCTGGGATGGAGCCCCACATTGGGCTCCATGCTCTGTGGGAAGCCTGCTTCTCCCTCTCCCACTCACCCTGCTTGTGCTTCCTCTCTTGCTGTGTCTCTCTCTGTAAAATAAATAAATAAAATCTGGAAAGAAAAAAAAGACACACACTTATACACACTCTTGTAAACTTTCAGGTCAGAGGCAAATAACCCAGAAAAGTTCTAGAGATATTTTTTTTTTTAAAGATTTTATTTATTTATTTGTCAGAGAGAGAGCGAGCGAGAGCAAGCACAGGCAGACAGAGTGGAAGGCAGAGTCAGAGGGAGAAGCAGGCTCCCCGCGGAGCAAGGAGCCCGATGTGGGACTCGATCCCAGGACGCTGGGATCATGACCTGAGCCGAAGGCAGCTGCTTAACCAACTGAGCCACCCAGGCGTCCCTAGAGATATTTTTTAAAACGATTTTATTTATTTGAGAGAGAGGAAGAGAATGAGCCAGGAGCAAGAACAAAGAGAGAAGGAGAAACAGACTCCCCATTGAGCCGGGAGGTGGCTGTGGGCTTCGATCCCAGGACCCTGAGCTCATGACCTGAGCTGAAGGCAGATGCTTAACCAACTGAGACACCCAGGTGCCCCTAGAGAGAACTTTTTTTTAAGGCCACTTTTAAAGGAAAAGCAAAATTTTTTTTAGCACCATTATATACTAGAAAAGATTGACAAGATCTGCAAAACTGGGGAGGGGGGGGAAACTATTTTGTATCTTGAATTCTAAAACCTGCCAAACAGTGAATCAAACTAGAAGGCAAACTAAAGTTATTTTCAGATGTGCAGGTCTCAGATTTCTTTCCATGACCTTTTTCTCAAAGAAGTTACTATACTCTGGCAAAATAACCCTTAAGAACAAGAAATAATCCTATAACAAGAAAAATGTGGGATCCAAGATACACTGCAACTTTCAAGGGAAGAAACAAGGGTATTATATAAAGCTTTCATATAAAGAAAGCAAACAGAATGATAACACAAACTCTTATTAGTATCAAAAGAATTACGATACAAAAGAGAAAAATATCTGTCAAATCAATAAAGTGAATTTAATTCATTAACTGAGAAAAAAATTCTATTTAGATCACAAAGTAAAACCCTATATTGTGCTGCACATGAAGCAAAATGACACCAAAAGCGCAAGAAACAAAAGAAAAAATAAACTGAATTCCATTTAAATTAAAAACTTTTATGCATAATGGGAGAATATTTTTGCAAATAATATATCTAATAAGCAACTGATATCTAGAATATATAAAGAACTATTATAGCTTCATAGAAAGACAAATAACCCAATTAAAAATGTGCAAATTATCTGAATAGACATTTCTCTGAAGAAGATATATAAATGGTCAATGTGTCTCAAATATTATTAGCTGTCAGGAAAATGAAAATCAAGAGCATTAAAAAGATAATAACTGTTGGCAAGTATATGGTAAAATTGAAGCCCTCATACATTGTTGGTGGGAATCTGAAATTATACAGCCACTGTAGAAAAAATTTTAGCAGTTCCTCAATATTTAAGTTACATGAGCCAACAATTCTACTCCTATATATCTATCCAAGAGACATAAAAATACATGTCTACATAAGAACTTGCACACAAATGTTCATAATAACATTATTCATAATAGCTCAAAAGTAGAAACAACCCAAGTATCCATACACTCTTGAATAAATAACATGTAATATAGCCATTTAATATTTATTTGGCAATTTAAAAAGTGAAGTGCCGATACTTGCAAGTGTATAAAAGATTTTATTTCTTATTTTTAAGTTTCTTTAAAAAATAATGAATTGTTTAAAGCAATATAATAATAATAATATGTTGTGTGCTGTTATGGGTTTAGAATTATGTTCCTTAAAATTCATATGTTGAAGTACTAACCCCCAGTACCTCCAGATGTAATCTTAGCTGGAAACAGGATCATTGCTGATGAAATTAGTTAAGTTAGGATGAGGTCTTACCTGGATGGAGTAGGGTTGGTCTCTAATCTAATCTAACTGGCATCCCCATAAAAAGGGGAAATTTAGACACAGACACGCACACAGGGAAAGTGACATGTGAAGACTAAGTTATGCTACCACAGCAAAGGAACTACCATAAAAGAGTTCAAGATCAGGAAAGAGTCGTCGTGCACCAGAGCCTTCCCTAGAACCTTCAGAAGGTATATGGTGCTGTCCACACTTTGATCTTGGACTTCCAGCTTTCAGAACTGTGAGATGATAAATTTCTGTGGTTTAAGCCACTCAGTTTGAAGTAATTTGTTGTGGCAGTTGTACCAAACTAATACAGGGAGTTAAGAACATGTAAAAATAAAATATGTAACAATAGCACGAAGGCTGAGGGAAGAGAAAAAGACATACACTGTTAGACTGCCATGTGTCAGCAGACTGACCTAAGTTAGGGATCCATACTCTAAAGCCTAAAGAAATGCCTTTAAAAGGTTATAGCTAATAAATCAACAAAGGAGATAATGTGCAATTATAAAACTATATTCAATTAATCCAAAATAAGTGTTCTCCCTACAAAAGAGGAAAAAGAATAGATGAGATAAATAGCTAGAAAATAAATAGCAATATGGTAGATTTAAATCCAGTCACATTAACCAACACATTAAATGTGAAGATCTAAATATTCAAATGAAAAGGGCAGAGATTGTCATTTTGGATGAAAAGTAAGGCTCAAATTGCCTGCAAGAGGCTTACTTTAAACACAAAGAAACTGGGGCACCTGGGTGGCTCAGTAGATTAAGTGTCTGCCTTTGGCTCAGGTCATGGCTCTCCACTCAGCAGGGAGTCTGCTTCTCCCTCTCCTTCTGTGATCTCTCACTTTCACTCTCTCTCAAATAAATAAAAAAATAAAAATAAAAAATAAACATAAAGAAATAAATCAAGTAAGAGTAAAAGAATGGAAAAGTACAAACCATGCTAATATTATCAAAAGAAAATTAGGTAACTATATTAATAACAGAGTAGATTTCAAAGCAAAGAATATAATGTGGGATAAAAAGGACCACTTCGGGGCACCTGGTTGGCTCAGTGGGTTAAGCCTTTGCCTTCTGCTCAGGTCATGATCTCAGGGTCCTGGGATCAAGCCTGGCATTGGGCTCTCTTCTCAGCAGGGAGCCTGCTTCCCCTCTTTCTCTTTGCCTAGCTCTCTGCCTACTTGTGATCTCTCTCTGTCAAAAAAAGAAATAAAGTCTTAAAAAAATAAAAAGGACCACTTCAAAAGATAGAGAAAAGCCAACCTGTCAAGAGGACATAATAATCCTAAACATTAATGCACCTAATAATAGAGCTTCAAAATACATGAAGCAAAAATTTATGGAATAGAAAGGAGAAATAAACACACCCACAATTATAGTCAGAGATTTCAAAACCCCTTTCAATATTTGATAGAACACGTAGAATAAAAATCAGTAAATACACAAAACTAGAACAACACTACCAACCTACTTGACCTGACAATTGTGGAATACTCTTCCAACTACAGCAAAATACACATTGTGTTGAAGTACACACAAACTGCTTACCATAATAGGTCCTATTCTATGCCCATAACACAACATACATACTTTGTATTATATTCATACATACTTTGTATTGTATTCATACAACAAGATCCTAGCAAACAGGATCCAACAGCACATTAAAAAGATTATCTACCATGACCAGGTGGATTCATCCTTGGCCTACAAGGATGGTTAAACATTCTCAAATCAATCAGTGTGACAGAACAAATTAATATGAGAAGGGAGAAGAACTACATGGTCCTCTCAATTGATGCAGAAAAAGCAATTGACAAAATCCAGCATCCGTTCCTGATTAAAATGCTTCAAAGTATAGGGATAAAAGGAACATTCCTGAACTTCATCAAATCTATCTATGAAAGACTCACAGCAAATATCATCTGCAATGGGAAAAAGCTTGCAGCATTCCCATTGAGATCAGGAACAAGACAAGGATGCCCACTTTCACCCCTCTTGTTCAACATAATATTGGAAGTCCTAGTAACATGAATCAGACAACAAAGTGATATAAAAGGTGCCCTCAGATTCTTTTTTAGAGTCCATAGTCTCTCATGGTTCCCCTCCCCTTCCAATTTCCTTCCATTCCCTTCTCCTCTCCATCTCCCCTTGTCCTCCATGATAATTGTTATACTCCACACAGAAGTAAAACCATATGATAATTGACTCTCTCTGCTTGATTTATTTCACTCAGCAGAATCTCTTCCAGTCCCTTCCACGTTGCTACCAAAGTTGGGTATTCATCCTTTCTGAATGGAGGCATAATACTCCACAGTGTATATGGACCACATCTTCCTTATCCATTCATCCGTTGAAGGGCATCTTTGTTCTTTCCACAGTTTGCAAACGTGGCCATTGCTGGTATAAATTTGGGTTACAGACGGCCCTTCTTTTCACGCCATCTATATCGTTAGGGTAAATATGTAGGAGTGTAATTGCAGGGTTATAGGGAAGTTCTATTTTTAATTTCTTGAGGAATCTCCACACTCTTCTCTAAACAGGCTGCACCAACTTGCATTCCCACCCACAGTGTAAGAGGATTCCCCTTTCCCCAGATCCTCTCCAACACATGTTGTTTCCTCTCTTGCTATTTTAGACCATTCTAAGTGGTATAAGGTGACATCTTAATGTGGTTTTCATTTGAATTTCCCTGATGCCTAGTGATTATGAACATTTCTTCAGGTGTCTGATAGCCACTTGTATGTCTTCATTGGAGAAGTGTCTGTTTATATCTTCTGCCCATTTTTTGATATGATTTTCAGTTTTGTGTGTGTTGAGTTGAGGAGTTCTTCATAGATCCTGGATATCAACCTTTTGTCTGTACAGCCATTTGCAAATATCTGATTTTGATGAAGTCCCCAAAGTTTATTTTGGCTTTTGTTTCCTTTGCCTTTGGAGACAGATCTTGAAAGAAGTCACTGTGGCTGATATCGAAGAGATTACTGGCTATGTTCTTCACTAGGATTCTGATGGATTCCTGTCTCACATTGAGGTCTTTTATCCCTTATGTGTTTATCTTTGTTTATGGTGTAAGAGGATGGTCGAGTTTCATTCTTCTACATAGAACTGCCCTCTTTTCCCTGCACCATTTTTTGAAGAGACTGCCTTTTTTCCACTGTACATTTTTTCCTGCTTTCTTGAAGATTATTTGGCCATAGAGTTGATGGTCCATATCTGACCTCTCTACTGTGTTCCACTACTCTATGGGTCTTTTTATGCCAGTCCCATGCTGTCTTGGTGATCACAGCTTCATAGTAACTCTTTTAATCAGGCAACGTGGTGCTCCCGGTTTTGTTTCTTTTTTCAGCAATTCTTAGCAATAAGGGGTCACTTCAGATTCCACACAAATTTTAGGCGTGTGTTTGTTCCAGCTCTTTGAAAGATACCAGTGAAATTTGATTGCAATGGCATTAATTGAATTGATTGCTGTAGGGAGTATAGACATTTTAACAATGTTTATTTTTCTGATCCATGAGAATGCCGTGGTTTTCCGTCTCTTTGGTTTTCTTCCATTTCTCTCATGAGTGTTCTCTTGTTCCTCGAGTACAAATCATTTACCACTTGGATTTGGTTTATTCCCAGGTATCTTATGGTTTGTGTGCTATAGTAAATGGAATTGATTCTCTAATTTCCCTTTCTGGATTTTCATTGATAATGTAGAATAAAGCCACTGATTTCTGTACCATGATTTTATATCCTGCCACATTATTGAATTGCTCTATGAGTTCTGGTATATTGGGTGCAGAGTGTTTTGGGTTTTCCATATCAAGTATGTCATCGGTGAGGAGAGAGAGTTTATCTTCTTGGTTTCCAATTTGGATACCTTTTATTTCTATTTTTTGTCTGATTTCTGTTGCTAGGACTTCACATCCTATGTTGAAAAAGAGTGGTGAGAGTGGGCATCCATGTCATGTTACTGATTTCAAAGTAATTGCTGTAAGCTTTTATACCAGAGGATAGTATTCACTGTGGGTTTTTCATAGAAACATTTTATGAAATTGACCAATATTCCCTCTATCCCTATACTTTGCAGCAGTTATGTCAGGGACTGATGCTAGATTTTGTCAAATGCTTTTTCTTCACCAATTGAGGTAACCATATGGTTCTTCTCTCTTCACTTCTTAATTTCTTCTATGACATTGATTGATTTGCGAATGTCGAACCAACCTTGCAACCCAGGGATAGATCCTACTCGGTAATGTTGGAATGACTGTTTAATGTACTGTAGGTTCCTAAGAGGTAGAATCTTGTTGAGAATCTTAGCATCCATATTAATCAGTGCTATTGGTTTGAAATTCTCCTTTTTGGTGACGTCTTTGCCTGGTTTGTGGATCAGGGTAATGCTGGCTTTATAAAAAGTGCAGGGAAATTGAATTGGGCTCCTTATTTGTGCCCTGGGTTCACCCTGCCAAGCCGAACTTTATAAAAAGTGTATGGAAGTTTTCCTTCAGCTTCAAATTTTGGAAAGAGCTTCAGGAGAAGCGGTGTAAGTTCTTTTCTTAAAGTTGGTAGAATTCGCTAAGGTATCCTTCAGGTCCCAGGGTCTTGATTTTGGGAGGTTTTTGATCACTGCTTTAATCTCGTTACTGGATAACGATCTATTCAGGTTGTACATTTCTTCCTGGTTCAATTTTGGTATTTACAGTTTTCTAGGAATGCATCCATTTCACCTAGGTTGCTTAGCTTATTGGCGTATACTTGTATTTTTTTCCCATTTCTTTTCAGTGTAACCGTATTCATTGTTTTAGCACCACACTCAGTGCTCCATCCATTCTGAATGGAGGCATAACACTTCATAGTGTATATGGACAACATCTTCCTTGTCAATTCTTCCATTGAAGGGCATCTTGGTTCTTTCCACAGTATGGCAAATGTGGCCATTGCTGCTATAAATTTGCGTTACAGATGGCCCTTCTTTTCACGCCATCAGTATCTTGGGGTAAATAATTAGGAGTGTAATTGAAGGTTTATAGGGAAGTTCTATTTTTAATTTCTTGAGGAATCTCCACTCTGTTCTCTAAAGAGGCTGCACCAACTTGCATTCCCACCCACAGTGTAAGAGGATTCCCCTTTCTCCACATCCTCTCCAACACATGCTGTTTCCCGTCTTGCTAATTTAGGCCATTCTAACTGGTGTAAAGTGACATCTTAATATGGTCTACATTTGAATCTTCCTGATGCTTAGTGATGATGAACATTGTTTTCAGGTGTCTGATAGCCATTTGTATGTCTTCATTGGAGAAGTGTCTGTTCATACCTTCTGCCTATTTGTTGATATAATTATCTGTTTTGTGTGTGTTGAGTTTGAGGAGTTCTTCATAGATCCTGGATATCAACCTTTTGTCTGTCCTTTCATGTGCTAATATCTTATTGCATTCCGTGGGTTGACCCTTTTCTTTCTTTACTGTTTCCTATGCAGTGCAGAAGGTTTTGATTTTGATGATTTCCCGAAGTTTATTTTGGCTTTTGTTTCCTTTGGTTTGGAGGCATATCTTGAAAGAAGTCGCTGTGGCTGATACGAAGAGTTTACTACCTATGTTCTCCTCTAGGATTCTGATGGATTCCTGTCTCACGTTGAGGTCCTTTATCCATTATGAGTTTATCTTTGTGTATGGTGTAAGAGGATGGTCGAGTTTCATTCCTCTATAATGGTGTCCAGGTTTCCCTGCACCAGTTATTGAAGAGACCGTCTTTTGTCCACTGTATATTTTGCTCTGTCACATCAGGGAAGAAGAGCTGCGGGAGAGCTGGTGCCTCTTGGGCTTTGCTTTCCTGGGCTCCATATTTGTGCCCTGGGTTCACCCTGCCAAGCCGAACTAAGCAGACACAGTCACAACCCTGCAGCAGCATGCGTGGCCTTGGATGGCATTCTATGCCCACTACCATCTCCTGGTTTAGGCAAGGCTTTGCCTTTTGCTCCAGCGCTCAGGCAGACTCGGTGCCTTCCCCACAGGAGAGAAGGGGCGAAAGGATCCCTGCACACCGCCTGTGCACTGGGATGGGTAGCTGTGGCAGACAGTCCCCACTCCTTCCCCGGCACAGTGCCTGCCACCAACAACGCTGCCACATCTTGGAGGAAGACGGCATTTCTCCAGGGAGCTGTTTCTGCGAGTTCCGGGTATGGCGCCTGGTGGCAAGCCCAAGTCTGCCCTAGGGACAGGTGTCCAAGGAGATGCTGTTCCCTTCGGACCAGAGGGACAAGATAGGCCTGCCTTCTGCCCAGACTCCTTCCTCAGAGTGGAGCACGGGAGCCTGCCCTAGTCGTCCCCTCATATCTCCTTTGCAGCCAGGCTTCTGTCTCTCCGCACAGGGAGCCGGTGACACTTGTCTTGCCACCAGCCCGCTCTTCCTGCCAGGGCAGGCTCTCCTGCTTGGCAACTGTTTCCTGACAAGAAGGCCAACAGGTACTTCTCTTCTCCCGGGGCTGAGTGCTGCGCCTTCCCAGGACTTTCTCCTGGGGAGCTTGGTGACAGACGTGTCCCTTTCCTTAAGGCCCTTTGCAGATGTGCAAACACGCTTCTCTCTCAGGCAGACGGAATGCTAGGGCCAAGAGAATTTCGCTCCATGCACGTTTCTTCCACCGTGCTACGGAGACTAGCTCAGGCAAGCAGCAGCAGCATCCCCAAACCCGACTCTGATTTCCCAAAGAATGCTGTGCTTTCCCAGAGGGGATGCCCGGGCAAAGAGGCTTTCGCTCTATGCGAGTTTCTCCCATTGTGCTGCGAATACTAGGCTAAGGAAAGCAGCAAAAGCAGCCCACAGAACCGACTCAGATTTCTAAGCGAATGCTGTGCTTTTGCAGAGTCTTTGGCTTGGAGCGAACAGCACTTCGCTGCTGCTTCCTTAGCAAGGCTTTGGGCGTTCACTCTGCCACGTCAGGGAAGAAGAGCTGTGGGAGAGCTGGTGCCTCTTTTGCCTTGCTTTCCCGGACTCCATGTTCGTGCCCTGGGGTCACCCTGCCGAGCCGAACTAAGCAGACACAGTCACAACCCTGCAGCAGCGTGCATGCCCTAGGATGGCACTCATTGCCCCCTACCATCTCCCGGTGTAGGCAAGGCTTGGCCTTTTGCTCTGGCGCTCAGGCGGTCTCTGGGACTAGGTCAGTGCCTTCCCCACAGGAGAGGAGAGGCGACAGGTTCCCTTCACACCGCCCGTGCACTGGGATGGGGAGCTGTCGGGACTGTCCCCACTCCATCCTCGGCACACCCCCTGCAACCGACAACGCTGCCACATCTTGTTGGAATACGGCATATGACTGCCTGTCCTCCGGAGAGCTGGTGGCTAGCCCAAGTCTGCTCTAGGGACAGGTGGCCAAGGAGACGCAGTCCCCTTGGGACCAGAGGCACAGGACAGGCCTGCCTTCTGCCCAGACTCCTTCCTCAGAGCGGAGCACACGCGCTTGGACTAGTCGTCCCCTCGTGTCTCCTTTGCAGCCAGGCTTCATTCTCTCTGCAAAGGGAGAGGGTGACACTTGTCTTGCCACCTGCCCGCTATTCCTGCCATGGCAGGCTCTCCTGCTTCACCACCGTTTCCCGACAGCAAGGACAATAGCTCCTTCTCTTCTTCCGGGGCGGCGTGCTGCGCCTTCCCCAGACCTGCTCCTGGGTAGCGCAGTGAAAGACGTATCCCTTTCCTTAAGTCTCTTTCCACAGGTGTTACCACGCTTCTCTCTCAGGCAGAGGGGATGCCTGGGCAAAGAAGATTTCGCTCCATGGGGGAGTATTACAACGGGCTGTGGAGAATGCTGTGCTTACCGCAGCACGGTGGGAGAAACCCAAATAGAGTGAAAGCCTCTTTGCCCGGGCATGCCCTCTGGGAAAGCACACTATTCTTTGGGAAATCAGAGTTGGGTCTCTGGGATGCTTTTCCTGCTTGCCTGAGCTAGTCTCCACAGCACGGTATAATAAACCCGCATGGAGCAAAATCCTCTATGCCCGGGTATCCCCTCTGCCTGAGAGAAGCGTGGTTGCGCCTGTGGAAGGAGCCTTAAGGAAAGGGACACATATATCACTGCGCTCTCTAGGAGCATGTCTGTGGAAAGTGCAGCACGCTGCCTGGGAAGAAGAGAAGGAGCCGTTGGCCTTGTGGTCGGGAAAGGGTTGTGAAGCAGGAGAGCCGGCCGTGGCAGGAACAGCGGGCCGGTGGCAATACAAGTGTCACCCGCTTCCTGTGCGGAGAGACGGAAGCCTGGCTGCTAAGGAGACACGAGGGGATGACTAGGGCAGGACGCATGCTCCACTCTGAGGAAGGAGTCTGGGCAGAAAGCATGCCTCTCCTGAGCCTCTGGGCCCAAAGCGACAGCAGCTCCTTGGCCAACTGTCCCAAGAGCAGACATGCACTTGCCACAAGGCGCCTACGCTGAACTCGAAGAAACAGCTCCCTGAAAGAACGGGCAGTCAGATGCCATCTTTCTCCAGGATGTGGAAGCATTGGCAGAGGCACGGGGTTTCCGGAGAAAGAGTGGGGACAGTCCCCCAAAGTTCCCCATCCCAGTGCATGGGCGGTGTGCTGGGATCCTGTCACCTCTCCTCTCCTGTGGGGAAGGAACTGGCCTAGTCCCCGAGTCTGCCTGAGCGCCACAGCAAAAGGCCAAGCCTTGCCTACGCCAGGAGATGGTAGTGAGCATAGAGTGCCATCCTAGGCCACACACGATGCTGCAGGGTCGAGCTTCTATCTGCTTATTTTGGCTTGGCAGGTTGTACCCAGGACACGAACATGGAGCCCGGGAAAGCAAAGCCAAAGAGGAAACAACTCTCCCGCAGCTCTTCTTCCCTGACGCGGCAGAGTGAATGCCCAAAGCCTTGCAAAGGAAGCAGCGGTGAAGTGCTGTTCCTTCCAAGACAAAGCCTCTGCGAAAGAACAGCATTCGCTGAGAAATCAGAGTCGGTTGTGTGGGCTGCTTTTGCTGCTTTCCTTAGCCTAGTATTCACAGCACGATGCGAGAAACCCGTATAGAGCAAAAGCCTCTTTGCCCGGGCATCCCCTCTGGGAAAGCACAGCATTCTTTGGGAAATCAGAGTCGCGTCTGTGGGATGCTGCTTCTGCTTGCCTGAGCTTGTCTCCACAGCACCGTGTAATAAACCCGCATGGAGCGAAACAGGAGGGCTGCCACGGCAGGAACAGCGGGCGGGTGGCAAGACAAGTGTCACCCTCTTCCTTTGTGGAGAGAATGAAGTCTGGCTGCTTAGAAGATACGAGCTGACGTCTACGGCAAGTGTGTGTGCTCCACTCTGCGGAAGGAGTCTGGGCAGAAGAAAGGCCTGTCCTGTGCCTCTAGACCCAGGGGACAGCAGGTACTTGGGCACCTGTCCATAGGTCAGATGTGGGCTTGTCACCAGGTGCCTGGCCCTGGAGTCACAGAAACAGCTCCTGGAGGAACCCGCAGTCAGAAGCAGTCTTCCTTCAGGGTGTGGCAGCGTTGGGGGAGGCAGGGTGTGTCCTGGGAAAGGAGGGACAGTTACCAATTACTCCCCATCCCGGGGCGCAAGCTGTGTGCAGGGATCCTGTCGCGTCTCCTCTCAGCTGGGGAACGCATTGGCCTAGTCCCCTTTCCATCTGAACGCCAGAGCAAAAGGACAAGCCTTGCCTTCGCCGGGAGATAGCATTGTGAGCCCAGTACCATCCTAGGCGACGGACGCTGCTGCCGGGTAGAGGCTGTGTCTGCTTATTTCGGCTTAGCCGGGTGAAAACAGGACGCAAACATGGAGCCCGGGAAAGCAAGGCCCAAGAGGCACCAGCTGTCCCGCAACTCTTCTTCCCTTCATCGACGGAAGCCTTCCTGAGGAAGCAGTGGCGAAGTGCGGTTCGCTTCAAGCCCAAAGACTCTGCGAAAGCACAGCATTCGTTAGGAAAACAGAGTCGGGTTTGTGAAATGCTGCTGCTGCTTGCCGGAGCTAGTTTCTGTAGCACGGTGGAAGAAACCCGCATGGAGCGAAATTCTCTTGGCTCTAGCATCCCTTCTGCCTGAGAGAGAAGAGTTTTTGGACATCTGCAAAGGGCTTGAAGAAAGGGACAAGTCTGTCACTGTACTCCCCAGGAGCATATCTGGGGAAGGTGCAGTACGTTGCCCGGGGAAAGAGAAGGAGCCGTTGGCCTTGCTGTCGGGAAACGGTCGTGACTCAGGAGAGGCAGCCAAGGCAGGAACAGCGGGCGTGTGGCAAGACAAGTGTCATCCTCTCCCTTTGCGGAGAGAATGAAGCCTGGCTGCAAAGGAGACACGAGGGTACGACTAGTCAAGGCGTGTGTGCTTTGCTCTGAGGAAGGTGAGTGGGCAGAAGGCAGGCCTGTCCTGTGCCTCTGGTCCCAATGGGACTGCGTCTCCTTGGCCACCTGTCCCTAGGGCAGACTTGGGCTTGCCACCAGGCTCCATACCGGGAACTCGCATAAAAAGCTCCCTGCAGGATGGTCAGTCAAGGCCGTATTCCAACACAATGTGGCAGCGTTGTCGGTGGCAGGGGGTGTGCCGAGGATGGAGTGGTTACAGTCCAGACAGCTCCCCATCCCTGTGCACGGGCATTGTGAAGGGAACCTGTCGCCTCTCCTCTTCTGTGGCAAAGGCACTGGCCTAGTCCCCGAGTCTGCCTGAGCGCCAGAGCAAAAGGCCAAGCCTTGCCTACGCCGAGAGATGGTTGTGGGCATAGAGTACAATTCTAGGCCAAACACGCTGCTACAGAGTTGTGACTGTGTCTGCTTAGATCGCCTTGGCTGGGTGAACCCAGGGCGCGAACATGGAGCCCGGGAAAGCAAGGCCCAAGAGGCACCAGCTCTCCCACAGCTCTTCTTCCCTGATGAGACAGAGTGAATGCCCAAAGGCTTGCTGAGGAAGCAGCAGCGAAGTGCGGTTCGCGCCAAGTTGAAAACCCCTGCGAGAGAACAAGTCGTTGGGAAATCAGAGTCGGTTCTGCTGGCTGCTCTTTCTGCTTGCCTTAGCCTAGTATTCGCAGCACAGTAGGTGAAACCCGCATAGAATGAAGCTCTCTGCCTGGGCATCC
>NC_081559.1:110324897-110367905 GCF_022355385.1 Mustela nigripes
TACCAGGCTCCATACCCGGAACTCGCAGAAACAGCTCCCTGGAGGACTAGCAGTCAATGCCGTATTCAAACAAGATGTGTCAGAGTTGTCGATGGCAGGCGGTGTGCCGAGGATGGAGTGGGGACAGTCCCGACAGCTCCTCATCCCACTGCACGGGCGTTGTGAAGGGAACCTGTCGCCTCTCCTCTCCTGTGGGAAGGCACTGGCCTAGTCCCCGAGTCTGCCTGAGTGCCAGAGCTAAAGGCCAAGCCTTGTCTACGCCGAGAGATGGTTGTGGGCATAGAGTGCCATCCTAGGCCACTCACACTGCTGCAGGCTTGTGAATGTGTCTGCTTATTTCGGCTTGTCAGGGTGAACTCAGGGCGCGAACATGGAGCCCGGGAAAGAGAAGCCCAAGAGGCACCAGCACTCCCGCAGCTGTTCTTCCGTGACGCGACATTGTGAACGCCCAAAGCCTTGCAGATGGTGCAACAGCGAGGTGCGGTTCGCTCCAAGCTGAAAACCTCTGCGAAAGCATAGCAGTCGCTGCGAAATCAGAGTCGGTTCTGTGGGCAGCTCTTGCTGCTTCCCTTAGCCTCGTATTCGCTGCACGGTGAGAAAAACCCGCATAGAGCGAAGCTTCTTGCCCGGGCATCTCCGCTGGGTACACAGCATTCTTTGGGAAATTAGAGTCGGGTTTGGGTTGCTGCTGCTGCTTCTCTTGCTTGTCTACACAGCACAGTGTATTAAACCCGCATGGAGCGAAATCCTCTTTGCGTGGGCTTCCCCTCTGCCTGAGAGAGAAGCGTGGTTTCGCCTGTAGAAACAGCCTAAAGGAAAGGGACACATCTGTCACTGGGCTCCACAGCCGCATGTCATGGGAAGGCGCAGCACGCCGACCCGAGAGAAGAGAAGGAGCCGTTTGCCTTGCTGTCGGGAAAATGTTCGTGAAGCCGGATGGCCTGCCCTGGCAGGAAGAGCGGGCTGGTGGCAAGACAAGAGTTATCTGCTCCCTGTGCGGAGAGACAGAAGCCTGGCTGCAAAGGAGACACGAGGGGACCACTAGGGCAGGCTCGCGTGCTCCACTCTGAGGAAGGAGTCTGGGCAGAAGGCAGGACTGTGCTGTGTCTCTGGACCCAAGGGGACTGCCTCTCCTTGGCCACCTGTCCCTAGAGCAGACTTGGGCTTACCACCAGGCTCCATACCCGGAACTCGCAGAAACAGCTCCCTGTAGGACGTGCAGTCAATGCTGTATTCCAACAAGATGTGGCAGAGTTGTCGGAGGCAGGGGATGTGCCGAGGATGGAGTGGGGACAGTCCCGACAGCTCCTCATCCCAGTGCACGGGCGTTGTGAAGGGAACCTGTCGCCTCTCCTCTCCTGTGGGAAGGCACTGGCCTAGTCCCCGAGTCTGCCTGAGTGCCAGAGCAAAAGGCCAAGCCTTGCCTACGCCGAGAGATGGTTGTGGGCAGAGTGCCATCCTAGGCCACGCACGCCGCTGCAGGCTTGTGAATGTGTCTGCTTATTTCGGCTTGTCAGGGTGAACCCAGGGCGCGAACATGGAGCCCGGGAAAGAGAAGCCCAAGAGGCACCAGCACTCCCGCAGCTCTTCTTCCCTGACGCGACATTGTGAACGCCCAAAGCCTTGCAGACGGAGCAACAGCGAGGTGCGGTTCGCGCCAAGCTGAAAACCTCTGTGAAAGCATAGCAGTCGCTGGGAAATCAGAGTCGGTTCTGTGGGAGGCTTTTGCTGCTTTCCTTAGACGAGTATTCGTAGCTGGATGCTAGAAACCCGCATAGAGCGATAGTCTGTTTCCCGGGACATACCGTCTTGGAAAACAAAGTATTCTTTTGGAAATCAGAGTTGGGTTTGTGGGATGCTGCTGCTGCTTGTCTGAGCTAGTCTCCCTAGCACGGTGGAAGAAACCCGCATGGAGGGAAATTCTCTTTGCCCTAGCATCCCTTCTGCCTGAGAGAGAAGCATTTTTGCACATCGGCAATGGGCCGTAAGGGAAGGGACAAGTCTGTCACTGTGCTCCACAGGAGCATGTCTGGGGAAGGTGCAGCAGGTTGCCCGGGAGAAGAGAAGGAGCCGTTGGCCTTGCAGTCGGTAAACGGTCGAGAAGCAGGAGGGCCTGCCATGGCAGGAACAGCGGGTGGGTGGCAAGACATGTGTCACCCTCTCCCTTTGGGGAGAGAGTGAAGCCTGGCTGCTTAGAAGACATGAGCGGACGTCGATGGCAGGGGCGCGTGCTCCACTTTGAGGAAGCAGTCTGGACAGAAGGCAGGGCTGTCCTGTGCTCCTAGGCCACCAATACATAGGGGAGGCGTGGGCTTGTCACCAGGCTCCCGGCCCTGGAGTCGCAGAAACAGCTCCTGGAGGGACGCGCAGTCAGAGGCAGTCTTCCTCCAGGGTGTGGCAGCGTTGGCGGGGGGCAGGGTGTGTCCCTGGAAAGTAGGGCCAGTTACCCGTTATTCCCCATCCCGGGGCGCGGGCGGTGTGCAGGGATCCTGTCACGTTTCCTCTCGGCTGGGGAAGGCACTGGCCTAGTCCCCTGTCCACCTGAACGCCAGAGCAAAAGGGCAGGCCTTGTCTTCGCCGGGAGATGGTATTGTGATCCGAGTGCCATTCTAGAAGACGCACGCTGCTGCAGGGTTGAGGCTGTGTCTGCTTATTTCGGCTTGGCCGGGTGAACCCAGGACGAGAATATGGAGACCGGGAAAGCAAGGCCCAAGAGGCACCAGCTGTCCCGGAAGTCTTCTTCCCTTCAGCGACGGAAGCCTTGCTAAGGAACAGGGGCGAAGAGCGGTACTCCAAGCCCTAAGCCTCTGCCAAAGCACAGCATTCGTTAGGAAATCAGAGTCGGGTTTGTGAAATGCTGCTGCTGCTTGCCGGAGCTAGTCTCCGTAGCACGGTGGAAGAAACCCGCATGGAGCGAAATTCTCTTGGCCCTAGCATCCCTTCTGCCTGAGAGAGAAGAGTTTTTGGACATCTGCAAAGGGCTTGAAGAAAGGGACAAGTCTGTCACTGTGCTCCCCAGGAGCATGTCTGGGGAAGGTGCAGTACGTTGCCCGGGGAAAGAGAAGGAGCCATTGGCCTTGCTGACGGGACATTGTGAACGCCCAAAGCCTTGCAGATGGAGATGCAGCGAGGTGCGGTTCGCTGGGAAATCAGAGTCGGTGCTGTGGGCGGCTTTTGCTACTTGCCTTAGCCTAGTATTCGCTGCACGGTGAGAAACACCCGTATAGAGCGAAGCCTCTTTGCCCGGGAATCTCCTCTGGGAAGCACAGCATTCTTTGGGAAATCAGAGTCGGGTTTGTGGTGCTGCTGCTGCTTGCCTGTGCTTGTCTCCACAGCACAGTGTATTAAACCCGCATGGAGCGAAATCCTCTTGCGTGGGCTTCCCCTCTGCCTGAGAGAGAAGCGTGGTTGCGCCTGTGGAAACAGCCTTAAGGAAAGGGACACGTCTGTCACTGGGCTCCACAGCCGCATGTCATGGGAAGGCTCAGCACGCTGACCCGGGAGAAGAGAAGGAACCGTTGGCCTTGCTGTCAGGAAAATGTTTGTGAATCCGGACGGCCTGCCCTGGCAGGAAGAGCGGGCTGGTGGCAGGACAAGAGTTATCCGCTCCCTGTGTGGAGAGACGGAAGCCTGGTTGCAAAAGAGACACGAGGGGACGACTAGGGCAGGCTCGCGTGCTCCACTCTGAGGAAGGATTCTGGACAGAAGGCAGGCCTTTCTTGTGACTCTGGTCCCAAGGGAACAGCATCTCCTTGGACACCTGTCACTAGGGCAGACTTGGGTTTGATACCAGACAGCATACTCGGAACTCGCAAAAACAGCTCCCTGGAGGAACCTGCAGTCAGATGCCATCTTCCACCAAGATGTGGCAGCGTTGACGGTGGCAGGGGGTGTGCCGGGGAAGGAGTGGGACAGTCCCCCACAGCTCCCCAAGCCAGTGCATGGGCGCTGTGCAGGAATCCTTTCGCATCTCCTCTGCTGTGGGGAAGGCTCTGGCCTAGTCCCTGAGTCCGCCTGAGCGCCATAGGAAAAGGCCAAGCCCTGGTACGCCGAGAGATGGTAGGGGGCATAGAGTGCCATCCTAGGCCACGCACGCTGCTGCAGGGTTGTGAATGTGTCTGCTTAGTTCGGCTTGTCAGGGTGAACCCAGGGCGCGAACATGGAGCCCGGGAAAGAGAAGCCCAAGAGGCACCAGCTCTCCCGCAGCTCTTCTTCCCTGACGTGACAGAGTGAACGCCCAAAGCCTTGCAGATGGAGTAGCAGTGAGGTGTGATTCGAGCCAAGCTGAAAACCTCTGTGAAAGCATAGCAGTCGCTGGGAAATCAGAGTCGGTTCTGTGGGAGGCTTTTGCTGCTTTCCTTAGCCTAGTATTCATAGCTAGATGCTAGAAACCCGCATAGTGCGAAAGTCTGTTTGCCGGGACATACCGTCTTGGAAAACAAAGTATTCTTTTGGAAATCAGAGTCGGGTTTGTGGGATGCTGCTGCTGCTTGCCTGAGCTAGTCTCCGTAGCACGGTGGAAGAAACCTGCATGGAGCGAAATTCTCTTTGCCCTAGCATCGCCTCTGCCTGAGAGAGAAGCGTGGTTGCACATCTGCAAAGGGTCTTAACGGACACGTCTGTCACTGTGCTCCCCAGAGCAGTCTGGGGAATGTGCAGCAGGTTGCCCGGGAGAAGAGAAGGAGCCGTTGGCCTTGCTGTCGGGAAACGGTTGTGATGCAGGAGAGCCTGTCATAGCAGGAACAACGGGCGGGTGGTAAGACAAGTGTCACCCTCTCCCTTTGTGGAGAGAATGAAGCCTAGCTTCAAAGGAGACACGAGGGACGACTAGGGCATGCGCGTGTGCTCCACTCTGAGGAAGGATTCTGGACCGAAGGCAGGGCTGTCCTGTGTCTCCGGTCCCAAGGGGACTGCCTCTCCTTGGCCACCTGTCCCTAGAGCAGACTTGGGCTTGCCACCAGGCTCCATACCCGGAACTCGCAGAAATAGCTCCTTGGAGGACGGGCAGTCAATTTTGTATTCCAACAAGATGTGACAGCGTTGTCAGTGGCAGGGGGTGTGCCGAGGATGGTGTGGGGACAGTCCCGACAGCTCCCCATCCCAGTGTACGGGAGGTGTGAAGGGATCCTGTCACCTCTCCTCTCCTGTGGGGAAGGCACTGGCCTAGTCCCCGAGTCCGCCTGAGCGCCAGAGGAAAAGGCCAAGCCTTGCCTTCGCCGGGAGATGGTAGTGGGCATATAGTGCCACCCTAGGCCACGCACGCTGCTGCAGGGTTGTGACTGTCTGCTTAGTTCGGCTTGTCAGGGTGACCCCAGGGCGGGAACATGGAGCCTGGGAAAGCAAGGCCCAAGAGGCACCAGCTCTCCCGCAGCTCTTCTTCCCTGACGTTACAGAGCAAATGCCCAAAGCCTTGCTGAGGAAGCAGCAGCGAAGTGCGGTTCGCGTCAAGTTGAAAACCTCTGCGAAAGCATAGCAGTCGCTGGGAAATCAGAGTCGGCTCTGTGGGCTGATTTTGCTGCTTGCCTTAGCCTAGTATTTGCAGCACGATGGGAGAGACCTGCATAGAGTGAAAGCCTCTTTGCCTGGGCATCCCTTCTGGGAAAGCACAGCATTCTTTGGGCAATCAGAGTCGGGTCTGTGGGATGCTGCTGCTGCTTGCCTGAGCTGTTCTCCACAGCACGGTGTAATAAAGTTGCATGTAGGGAAATCCTCTTTGCCTGGAAGTCCCCTCTACTTGAGAGAGAAACGTGGTTGCGCCTAGGAGGCCGGTGCTTGCGGCCTGCGCGCACCGCGAGAACCTTGTTCCAGGGAGACAGACGTGATTTTCAAACGTACTTGAAGAAGCCTCAGCCAAAGGGCCCTATGGAGGAGCGCTCAGACGCCTTCCTGTCAGGAATGCTGTTGGCGCCCCTATGGCTTATCAAGAGGAAACCCCTCGCAAGTGTGGTGGGACAGCATTGGCAAGGTGCTGCGCCCAGACCTGGTTATTTATACAATAAGGAGTCTGAAGAGTTCCCAAAATGACATGGAATTTGGGAATAGAAAGATGACCTATGAAGAATAAGATGACACATGTTCCAAGCAGAGTAAAAATTCTAAAAAATCTCTACCATACCAAAAAACCACTTAAACCTCCCTCAAACATACAGCTTTCAACATAGCCACTATGAAATTCTGTTCTGCTCTGATTCCCTTAGGTGATGCCTGCTTTGAAGGTCTTACTGGCTTGTTAAATTGCAATGAAGGCAAATGGTTTCCCCTTTTCACATTGACAGATGACCAATAGCCCCATACCACTATGGATTTTCTGCTTCGATGATTTGTCTATTTCTGAGAGAGGCGTGTTAAGATCTCCAATGATTAGTGTATTCATATCAATATGACTCTTTATCTTGATTAACAGTTTTCTTATGTAATTGGCTGCTCCCATATTGGGGGCATAGATATTTACAATGGTTAGATCATGTTGGTGGATAGTCCCTTTAAGAATGATGTAGTGTCCTTCTGCATCTCTGACTACAGTCTTTAGTTTAAAATCTAATTTGTCTGATATGAGAATCGCTACCCCGGCCTTCTTTTGAGGCCCATTGGCATGAAAGATGCTTCTCCGTCCCTTCAATTTCAGTCTGGGTGTATCTTTAGGTTCAAAATGGGTCTCTTATAGACAACATATGGATGGGTCCTGTCATTTTATCCAGTCTGCAACCCTGTGCCATTTTATGGGTGCATTTAGGCCATTCACATTGAGGGTGATTATTGATAGATATGTTTTTATTGACATCGTGTTACCTTTGAAGTTCTTCCTTCTGTAGATTGTCTCTATATTCCTGTTCAATGCTATTCTTGGGCTTTTTCCTCCTTTAAAGAAGCCCCCTTAATATTTCTTGCAGTATCGGCTTGGTGGTTGCATAGCCTTTTAAGCCTTGCCAGTCTTGGAAACTCTTTATCTCTCCATCCATTTTGAATGTCAGTCTTGCTGGACAAAGTATTCTTGGATGCATGTTCTTCTCATTCAGTGCCCTGAATATATATTGCCAGCCTTTTCTGGCTTGCCATGTCTCTGTGGACAGGTCTGACGTTATTCTGATGAGCTTTTCTCTGTACATAAGGATCTTCTTTGTCCTAGCTGCTTTAAAGAGGTTCTGCCTACAATTATAATTCTTCATTCTTACTATTAGGTGTCTTGAGGACTTTTGAGAATCTGTAATCTTGGGGGGAAACCATTAGGCCTCTAGTACATAAATGCTGGTTCCATTCACGAGATTCGGAAAATTTTCATGAAGAACTTGTTCCACTATATCTTCTAGACTTCTTTCTTTCTCCTCCCCTTCAGGGATTCCAAGAATTCTGATGTTGGAACGTTTCATGGCATCACTTATAACTCTGATTATGTTTTCGTGGCTTCTAAGCTGTTTGTTCCAGGCTTCCTCCTGATCTTTTCTCTCTATCTGTTTGTCCTCCAGATCACTAATTCTATCTTCTCTCTCTGTTACTCTAGCGTTGAGAGAATTTAGATTAGATTGGAACTCATTGAGAGCACTGTGAAGCTCATCCCTCGTAGCTTTCAGCTCTTCCCTACTATTGAAAACATGATCTCTGGTCGTTTTCTTTTCGGCACTAATCAATTCCGTTTGGTCACCCATGGATTTCTCCAACCTAGCTATTGCTTGGATAATTGTTAGCCTGAATTCTCTTTCCAACATATTGTCCATGTTGATAACAGCTCTGTTGCAGAAGGTCCATCCTCTGTATTCTTCTTCTGTTTGGCATTCCTCCTCCTAGTCCTTTTGGTGAGAGATGGCTGAACGGGTGTAGCTGGATGTATTGACTGTGGTGCTGTCAAGTTACACCCTGGAACGCTTCTGAGCAATCAGGGTTCCCCACCCAAATGAGAGGAAAAAGAAAAGGAAAAGAAAAAAAGAGGGAGGGAGAGAGACAGGAACAAAAGGTGAGATTAAAGAGATGGTTCAGCCTAAATGGGCCCCAAGGTAAGATTTATGAAGTATAGAAACAAACACAAACAAACAAAAAGACTGATAAAAGTATATGACAAGAGAAAAAAATAACATATATATATATATTTGTATATATATATATATATATATATATATATTTTTTTTTTTTTTGTCAAAAAGATCCCTGAGTGTAAGATTTATATACTATCAGGACAAACACAAAAACACAGAAATATTCATGGAAGAAAAAGATGGGAGAGTGGTTGTAAATTCTCAGTGTGGGTGAGGAAGGTTGTTTTGATTTTTCCTGGATGTATCTTGATATCTTTGTTAAAGGACTCAACTTTCCTAAGATAAAGGGGGATTAGGAATTGGTTTACCTATAGGGATGGCATTGATTGGGGAAAGGGGATTACCTTGAAGTTTAACTCTATATGAATATTAGAAAATACAAATTAAAAAAAGGAATAAACTAAACTGAACTAAACTAAAATTAAAAAAATTTAAAAAATAGAAATGCAAAAGGAAAACACAGGTGTATGTATCAAAAAGTTCAGGTTAGAAGGTAATTATGGAATTTGATGTACTGGACATCTCACTGTGATGGTAAATAAGTTAAAAAATTATTTATATAATAATAAAAAATTATCTATATTAAAAATGAGCCAGAAGAGTGGGAACGAATTAATAATAAAAATTGTCCTATGAAGTAGTGGTGGTGGTACTCTTGTCATTTTTTTTTTCTTTCCTGGTTGGTTTTCTGGGGGAGGGGCCTGCCACGTGGGTTTTCAGTCAATGATGTTTTCTCAGTTAAGTCCTCCCTCCCCCCTCAAGAGGGTGGGCTCTATGGTAACTGGTTTTTTCAGGCTTTTGTTCTCTGGAGGTTTTTTTATTTGTTCACTTTTGTTTTTCTCTCTCGCCTTGACCGCTTTTGATGGTTTTTGTAGGTTTAGAGGAAAGCAAACTGCACCCTGACCTCCCTCTCAGAGAGAAGCCTCAGTCTGGCTGCAGAGCCCATATAAATCCCCCCTTGGCCGCTGGCAGAGCAGGTTCCCAGTTGTGGTCCCTGGGCACTCAGGATTCTTTGCTTGTACCCAAAACCATGACAGCGGTGGCTGTCTGGGCAGCTCCAAACTGCTAGAGAAGTTCCAAGCAGAGATCACACACTGAGATTTTCCCGCTGGCCTGGGCTGGGAGTGCCTGGTCTTTCTGGGTCTGAGAGCACTGGGTTGGCGCCTGTGTGCACCTCTCTCAAGGGAGGGCGCAGGGCACGACTTGGACTCTGATGGCATGGCAGGGTACTCACGTGGGGAGTGCAAAAGGCTGTGCTTCTGTTGGCTGTCGAGGTTCCCAGCCCCTCCAGCCCCTCACGGGAGCCGGGTGCCACACACTCTCAGGCGCACTGGTGATTTAGGGACCAAGACCTGGTTTCTATGCAGCACTGTCTCTGGCTCTTTGCCAGGAGTGGCTGTGCTGGGTCTGGGGACTTAAGCCCCTGACCCTAACAGCCGGATTCCTGCAATTTCCCCTCGGTCATCCCTTGCTCTTTTTGAGTGCTTTCTACCAGACTCCCAACTTAATGCTGGTCCCCAGGTGCAGGGCACCTTAGTATTGGGATATTACTTTCCAACGGGTCGCCTCTGGTGGCTCCCTCCCCCTTTTGTTTATCTTCTGATGTCAGTCCGACTCTTCCACTCAGCTTTACCTGCCCACTGGCGTCTGCTGCTCTGGTAAAGATCCAGACATGCATAATTCTGATCTCAGTCTGATTTCGTGGGTGATCGGAGTTCTTTGGAAGGTAATCAGCTCACTTTAGGGTACAGGTTGAAAGGGCGCCTCCTCCTACTTCCCCGCCATCTTTTCTCCTCTCTGAGTAGATCTCATTTATCTGATATAGGGATTGCACTCAAAATCACAAGATACCTAGGAATAATCTTAATCAAAGAGGCAAAGAATCTCTAATCAGAAACCTATAAAGTACCAACAAAAGAAATTGAGGAAGACAGAAAGAAAAGGAAAAGCATTCCATGCTTGTGAATCGGAAGAACAAATATTGTGAAAATATCTATGCTACCTAAAGCAAACGACACATTTAATTCCATCACTATCGAAATACCATCAAGTTTTTTCAAAGAAATGAAACAAATAATTCTAAAATTTGTGTGGAACCAGAAAAGACCCCAAATAGCCAGAGGTATGTTGAAAAAGAAAGCCAAAGTTGGTGGCATCACAATTCCAGACTTCAAGCTCTATTACATAGCCGTAATCATCAAAACAATATGGTACTTGCACAAAAACAGACACATAGATCAGTGGAAGAGAATAGAGAGCCCAGTAAAAGACCTTCAACTTTATGGTCAACTAATTTTCGACAAAAGAGAAAAAAATGTCCAATGGAAAAAAGACCGTCTCTTCAACACATGGTTTTGGGAAAATTGGACAGGCACATGCAGAAAAATAAAACTGGACCATTTCCTTACACCACACACAAAAATAGACTCAAAATGGATGAAATACCTCAATGAGAGACAGGGATCCATCAAAATTCTTGAGGAGAACACAGGCAGCAACCTCTTCGACCTCAGACACAGCAACTTCTTCTTAGACATGTTTCCATAGGCAAGTGAAACAAAGGCAGAAATGAACTATTGGGACCTCATCAAGATAAAAAGCTTTTTCACAGCAATGGAAACAGTCAACAAAACCAAAAAAGAAGATGGATTACTCTCCATGGCTTCTCCTACAGCTTTAGATCAAGTGGACTCCCCCTTACTCAACATTGAGAGACGAGAGGGGTTCCCTCTTTTCCACACATGGTGACTTGAGCAGGAAGCACAGCAACACTCTCCCACAATCTGAAATTGAGGGATACCAAGTTTGGGGATGGCAGAAGTATGGGGTCATGGCTAGAGGAAACTGAGGGCTCTGGACAAACTATCTCTAGTGCCCAAGCCCTTGGATAAGGCTCTCTACATCCTGCAGCTTCCATGAGCAACCAATAGGCTTTGTAAAGGCCTTCCTTGCTTACACAAGTTCAAGTGGTTCTTTCTGTTGCCACTAAAACTACATCTGGAACACATGTCTGCAACCCACTGATCTGTGCTGTTTTTAGAGGTTTCTTCCTGAGAGGTTGTGGTCCAGCCAGGATGGACAGGGTGCCAGCCAAGAGGAGTTGCCTGGACAGCACCCCTCTGTTGGCATTGATCAAGGTCTCGTTGCTCTAGTTAGAGTCTGAGATATGGAGCACCAAGGGCTAGAGTGGCTGGAGTGTGTACCAGACAGGACCTCAGTGAGATGTGTTCCAGGACATGGGACAGGGATGTTTGTGGGGGAGGACACATGAGAGGGGTGTGGCAAGGCTCTTCCCTGCTTTGTGGTCACTGCCAGTACCCTGATGGACTCACTATTGGCTTGTCCTCCTAATGATTTCAGGTCTCATCTATACACTACGGAGTCCCTCCTTTCATAAGCAAGGCTGCTCCTTAATAAAGAGAGCACTGATAGAGGAGCCAACATCCAATCCTCTAAAAAATGTGGTTAAAGTGTGTTCCAGAAAGGGTGCTTGTAAGAATCACTCCTAAAGGAAGAGACTTTGGCACAGAAATACTTATTACTATTATTATGAGAGTCAAAAATTGGAAATGTTTCAGTTGTTCAACAGATGGGGCTGCTGAGTGTTGTCACTGAGAATGCCCAAGGGGACAACAGCAACAGTGCCTGTCCACTGTGGAGGCACAGGCAGAACAAGAGCCCAGCCCTTTAGGGAGAGTTTTAACTCTCCCTGCCCCACTCATATGCACACACAGACACAAACATGTACACACACACACACACACACACACACTACACTCAGAGGGAAAATCATGGAGAAGGGACACTATTTGTTATGGGTGGTTATGTCTTGGTAGAAGGAATGTGTCTTCTTTTCTTCATATTTCAATCATTATTTCACTAAATAAACATAGTCAGGCTAAAGCTTAAAGAACTATTTACTTTATTACCTGAGTTGTGGGAAATAAATGCAAAGATTTAAGATGATATTTTATTATTTTGATAATATGCCCATTAGAATAGTGTAATTGTGCCCTAACCAGGAAAATAAAAGAATTTAAAGGTGTCTCATGGACCCAGACATTATTCTTGTGCTTTCTGCCTTTCAAGGCATCCGTATTTTAAAAACAAAACAAAACAAAACAAAAAAACTACCCCAGATAATAAAAAGCGTTCATTTTGGGGTTTCACATGATCTTTGTTCTTTCAAGGAATGTTTCTTTGTAATAAAATACCAAAAGAAAAAAGAAAAAACATCTCTTTTACGTTCCATAGAAGACATCAAAGGCCATGTTGTAGAATTGCAAGCATATGAAAATACCCAACTTTTGTATCAACATGGACGGGACTGGAAGAGGTTATGCTGAATGAAATAAGTCAAGCAGAGAGAGTCAATTATCATATGGTTTCACTTATTTGTGGGGCATAAGAAATAATACAGAGGACATGGGGAGATGGAGAGAAGGGTATTGGGGGAAACTGGAAGGAGACACAAACCATGAGAGACGGTGGACTCTGAGGGGCTGAGGGTTTTGGAGGGGAGGGGATGGGAGGTTTGGTGAGCCTGGTGATGGGTATTGTGGAGGAAATGTATTGCATGGAGCACTGGGTGTGTTACATAAAGAATGAATTCTGGAACACTGAAAAGAAATTAGAAAAATAAATAAATAATTTTTTTAAAAAGGAAGAAAATCCGAGATGATGTAAAGTACCAGAGACAGAGAAAAGAGCAGTGGTTGCAGGGACCAGGATGACGGAATGAGCAGTGAGTAGTAGCACAGATTTCTCTGTGATGGAAATGTTCTACAAGTAAATGGTTGTGCAACACTCTGAGTGTACCTAAAGGGCATCTTAATACAAAACTGAAAAGGACCAGAGTAAGGGTTTATGTAAACTAAAATTCTACTTTATTTAACTAACAAAATATATTAAGCCATTATACAGGTGTATAAAAAACACAAAAATTACAAAGAGAGAAAGATAGGGAAAGGGAACTCATTCTTGGGGTTCCAGCCAGCACGAGCTGTTGCTCAGAAGTTCAGGATGTTGCTCCACTGAGACAGGTGGTGGACCAGGCTCTTCAGGATCTCCAGTAGCATAGCCAGGACTATGCTGGAACTCTGGGTTGGGTAAAGGGGCAGGTGGCTCTTCCACTTCTGTAAAGAATTAGAGCCCTGACTACCAACTGCACTGGCCTCAGTAGACAGGAGCCATCACTGCTCTGCCTGATTGGTGAGCTCCAGAAGCAGGGATGAGTTGGGCCATCTCAGGCTCTGAAGATGCAGCAGGTGCCACAGTGGGAGCTGGGGCAATTTCCTGAGGTCGATCAGGATCTTGTTCTGGGGCTGGTACAATAGCTCCATGAAGAGGAAGTATCAACATGATTAACTTCCCATATCCCTTCTAATAAAGGAAACTTTTCCTGCCACTCAATGTGGTCTGCATACAAGAACCAATCCCTGGAAGGTCTGCCTGACTGAAGACCATGGGGACAGAGATCTGAGACTACTCACTCCTCTCAGCCCAACTGCACTCTATGGAGGCTTTCTCAGTGTGTCTTCCACAGGCCCCCGTCAGTAACCCCAGTCTTTCTCACACTCAGCCTCTGGCTATGTGGGATCAAGGTGTTTCAGCTATGGCAGCAGAAGCTGGGCACCGTGTTCCAAATCTGAGCCTGGCCATTGAGCCCCAGGGATGCCAGCAACATATTCAGGCTGAGAAATTCTGGAGGCTGGGCACAATCCTCGGGGTATTGTTCTAGCCATGTGTTCAAGATGGAGGAGATGTCCCTGGGGATAGACAGGCAGAAGAGTCAGAGGACAGGGCACCCTCCCAAACCAATATCCCAGGAAACCCCTGTGGGAAACTGAGAGCTTGGGCTTCCAGCTCCTGTCAGAGGATAGTTATACTCATTGTCCACCTGTGATCTGGCAGTCCTGTCTGAGACAGGCCTGGTCAAAGACAACAAGCTGGCAAAAAGCCACTATGAGTGCAAGTCCTTAATCAATGCTGTGAGCACTCCTGTACTTCTTAGGGGAGCTGGACACACTCCTCAGTCAGTCTTCTTATCCACTTGCCACTTGAATTCAACTGCATGTGCCCAAGGAGGGGTGGTGTCTGTCCTTTTAATTACCCTCACTGCACAGGCCACTGCTTTCTGAAGATCCAACCGAGGAATGAGCAAATGGACTATGTCTCTAGCCAGGACTTTCCAAAACTCTCCCAATACCTCAAATGTTACCACTTGTGCCCATGTGCTGCCCATGTGGGTCTCCTTCCACTAACACTAATCTCACACAGGGTGTGGAATGTCTGGTCCCTGAGCTCTCACTGCATCTCCTGAGCACCCTCTGAGCACCCAGTGTCCAGGTTCCAACACACTGCTGAGTGTGATGGGTCCCATGGCCTCTATTCTGCGTCCCAGGATTAAGGTAGAGTCAGGGCTAGGAGGGGGTGGGGCGGGGAATGAATCTGTTAGGAGCTAAATCTGTCCTCCAGCCCCCTCTACTCTCCCACAGTGCCCCTACCCACAGGTCTCCTGGGCTCCTTCCTTTCTCCATAAAGAAACTCTCAGACCTTCACCCTTAAAGAGGAACCACAGATGTGTGGGATGAGGGTCAAAGAGTCCTTCCAACTCACAGTTCCCTGGCTGCCCTGGTGGAGAGGTAAGGCTCTCCAGCATCAGCCAAAACTCACGTATTCTGCGGCTCCTGGGCTCTGTCACCTTCATCACAGGTGGAGAAAATGCACCCATATCTAGAGGAGACCAGGGGGCATCACATGAAATAGCCTATGCATGCTACCTCTCATCATGTCCATTGTCACTGTCTGACCCCTGACTAGTCTGGAGCCCTGGGGTGCTGTCTGCTCTGTGCAGGGTTCACAATCAGCTCCTAAAGAAGCACCTGCACTGAGTGGAACTTCCTGAATGGTTGATGAATGAAGGGGCCGCAACCAGCCCATCACAGATATCTGAGTGGGCCTGGGGCCCCCTGCTCACATCCAGTGATCCCTGCTCTGGTTTCACCTGACACAGAATCCAGACAGAGTCTCACATCTCCCTTTAAATGGCCAAACACCCCAGATCAAGACCATAGCAATAGTGAGGAATAAGGCAGAGGCTCCATCATGAGCAGCGGGACAATGATAAATGAGCACAACCATAGCCCCTCTAACAGACCTTTCCAAAGCCCCAGGCACCCAGTTGTGCCTTCCCTTTGAGACCCCACTGAGTCCGTATAATAACTCTGCCTCAGTCAGAGAAGAAAACTGAGTCTCGGGAAGTTTGGGGACATTCCTGAAACTCACAACCAGGCCAGGGCCAAATCCCACGGGCAGTTAGGGACTGTGTGCTCATCTTGTCAACAGGAGGTCCAGCACCTCTTGGGCGGTGGCAAAGGCTTGGTATATGCCCAGGAATATGTCAGCATAGCTGAGGTCTCCTCCTAGTAAGACAGGCATCAGATGTATTTGCTTCTCTAGCAGGTTGGCCCAGTTGGTCCATAGCACGAGGGTCTCACTCCTCTTCATTGGTAAGCCATTTTCCCCCTCTTTATATCCTGCCCACCATAACATTGGTGTGGACATAAAGGGATCACCAGGATATCCATTGTACTGCAACCTCCTCCTGCCCAGTGGCGGGAACCCCCACATATCCCTCTTTGCCAGAAACTCAAGAGGAGGGGATGGGTCTGCCCTGGGATGCCTCATAGGAGTGGCTGGGCCTGGCCTAGGCTCCTTTGTATTACCTTATGGAACCTCTTGCCAAATGCCCTGAGGTGTTGGGGGTGAGGTTTGAGCCAAGGTCTGCAGCATGTGATAAAGCCTTTCCCCTGGGGTTTCTGGAAACAAGAGCCCCAGGAAATTAGGCAGGATGCAAGAGAACATCTTTCAGTATTGGATGTCTCTAGCAAGTAACCCTGGTATTGGACTGTGCTAGAATGTGGGCACCTGGTTGCAGGGGTTCTAAATTCTGTAGGGGTCTGCATTCTGTGGTGTTGGGAGAACTGGACAGGCTCATGCAGAAATATGAAGTTGGACCACTTTCTTACACCACTCAAAAAAATGAACTCAAAATGGATGAAAGACTTAAATGTGAAGAAGGAATCCATCAAAATCCTATAGGTAACCACCAGTAATAACCTCTTTGACCTTGGCCAAAACACCTTCTTCCTAGACAGGTGTCCAGAGGCAAGGGAAATAAAACCCAACTTGAACCATTGGGACTTAATCAGGAAAAAAAGCTTTTGCATGGCAAAAGAAACAATCAACAAAACCGAAAGGCAGCCTACAGCCTGGGAGAAGACATATGCAACTGACCTATCAAATAAAGGTACCATCAATCTAAGAATCCATCAGGCTCAACACCCAAGACCCAAAAAATCCAATCAAGAAATTGCCAGAAGACATGAACAGAAAAATCTGCAAAGAACACAGAAATTACTAACAGACACATGAAAAAAAAATACTCAACATCACTCTTGGTCAGAGTAATACAAATCAAAACCATAATGAGATACTATCTCACACCACTCAGATTGCTAAAATGAACAGCTCAAGAAGCAACCTCTTTTAGCTAGGATACAGAGAAAGTGGAACCCTTTTACGCTGCTGGTGGGCATGTAAACTGGTGCGGCCACTCTGGGAATCATACAGAGGTTCCTCAAAAAGTTAAAAATAGAATGACCCAATGACCGAGCAATTACACTACTAGGTATTTATCCAAAAGATATATATATATATATATATAGTGACTGGGATGGGCACATGTCCCCAGAGCTTTTGCAGCAAAGTCCACAATAACCAAACTATAGAACGATGTCCATTCACTGATGAATGGATCAAGAAGACTTGGTATATGTACTCAATGGAATACTACTCAGCCATCATAAAGAAGGGTATTTTGTCCCTTGCATGGATGTGACTAGAGGGTATTAAGGTAATGGAAAGAAGTCATTCAGAGAAAGATAAATACCACAAGGTTTCAATTGTATGTGAAATTGAATATACAAAGCTGTTGAACATAGGGGAAGGGCAAGAAATATAAAATAGGCTAAAAACAGAGAGAAAAACAAAAAAAAAATAGACCCTGGAGGGGAAGTGGGTGGGAGAATGGGGTAATTGACTGACGGGCATGAAAGAGGACCTTGATGTCATGATCACTGAATACTATATGCAACTGAAAATCACTAAATTCTACCCTCTAGATAACAATACACCATATGTAAGCTAACATGAATTTAAATAAAAATAAAATATAAAAGTAAAAAAAAAGAAGAGGTGCAAAAATGTAAAAAAAATCACTCTTCTAATTAGCTTTTTAAAAATATGTATTTTTCACTTTAAACATATGTTAATAGAAAATGTATGTGGACTTTAAAAGATGAAATAGATGAACATATGGGAAGGGGAAAAGAAAAAAAATGAGAGCAGAAACAATCCAGAAGAGACTATTAAGGATACAGACAAACTAAAGGGTACTTTTGTGATGACCATCTTTTATGTACGAGATGAACCACTGAATTCTTGAGAAACCGTTTTGTGCTGTATGATCTCTAACTAAAATTTAATTTTATTTTCATTTTTATTAATTTCTTTTAGTGTAACAGAATTCATTGTTTATGCACCACACCCATGCTCCATGCCATATGTGCCATCCGTAATACCCACCACATGGCTCCCCCAACCTCCCACTCCCTACCCCTTCAAAGCCCTCATATTGGAAGGGGAGATGAACCATGAGAGACTATGGAGTCCGAAAAACAATCTAACTAAAATTTAAAGTAAACAAACTAACAAAGCTGTGTTAAGATGGGTTTGCCAACCTGCTTTAGCGCTTGACTCCCGGTACTTTTCCTTGGAAGTTTGTGTGCAGTGTTGAGTGCAGAGTGAAAAGTACTTCAGCATGAGGCAGCAGAGGGCATTATGGGAGTAAACAGGAGAAGCACCCAAGAGCCTGTTTAGAGGGCTAGACAGTGGTGAGGAGGGAGGACACCCAGAACCAGCTGCCTGCTCTGGCCTGCACTTCCTCCATTCATTGGCTCAAATGGTGGAGGGCTAACACCAGCAGGGCATGCTTCCCAGGTTTCTATTCATGTGGCCCTGGGCTATCCCTGCACTGTTCAGTCAGTCATAAGAGATTTACTCATTTACTCAAGCATGCATTCAGCCAGCAGTTATTAAATACTTGTTGTGTGCTTGCTTGGCAGTGTGTCTGGCTCTGTCCTTTACCCGCCAAGAATTCAACATGTGATTAAGAATTCAGCAAAGAATATTATGTGGCCCACATGTATTCTGACTCACTCATCCTGTTTCCCCAGTTTGTGGCATTAGTGTATGGCACATACCAGGTGTTCAACTGATACTTGTATGAATGAATAAAAATATAACTAATTATAATACCTCTTATTTACTGAGCTCTTTCCACTTCTCATCTACTATCTAAATGCTCAAAGTAAGTCCTGTTTTTATCCTATTCCATTGATAAACTAAAGCACAGAGAGGTTAAGTAAATTGTCTAGGTTTCACAGCCAGTCTGAACTCTTAACCACTATTCCCTGTACCATCGCAGCAGTGCAAAGTAGGATGCACTCAGGGCCAAGGAGAGCCTTGGAGGGCAGAGTCATCAGGAGTGGCTGGGACAGAGAGGAAAGGCTTCATGAAGACTGGGCAGAAGGGCTAGTAGCGGTGGAAGAGGAGACCATCTTGCCTCATGGAAGGGGAATGGTTGGAAGTAGCCAGGGGTTAAGGGGTGGTGCCCACAGTAGGTCCTCCATACAGGCTTCCTGGCTCAAGGGCCTGGGATGCCAGTAATGAAACATCCTTCAGCAAATGTGAGGTCTCCCATATTTCAAGCCCCAGGCTGTGTACTTGAGTGAACATGAACATGAGTAAGAACTCCCCTCCAGGATGGACAGGAAGGCAAAGGCAAAATATGCAAATGACTGTGTTCCAGGAGAGAAAGTGCTGAGAGCCAGAGTGGTGTTGGGACAGGTTACTGGGAAAGAGAGACCGGTTCCATTTGGGAAGGACAGAGCAGGCTCCTGGGTGAGGACACATTCGAATGGAGCCACAAGAGGTGGGCAGGACCGCAATTTGTAGTGGTTAAGGGCACCCTGGGATGAGAGTACTAAAGACACAGACCCAGAGGGTCAAGGGGGGGGGACCCATGTGCCCTGAGCTGGGGGCCTGGAGGGGGCTTACTGTTCAGGGTTGGCCCACTGCCAGAGGAATATCTGTGCTGTGCTAAGCAGCTCAGCTCTCTCTCGTAAGTGATAGGGGTCCAAGGGAATTTTGTACGACAGGGACAGGTGTTGCTTCTGAAGAGGCAATGGAAAAATACTTGTCTTCTGGGGCACCTGAGTGGTTCAATCAGGTAGGCTCTTGACTCTTCATTTCATCTCAGGTCAAGAGCTCCTGGGCCCTGAAATCAAGTCCCTTGTAGGGCTCTGAACTAGCAGGGAGTAGATTTGAAGATTACCTCTCTGCCTCTCCCCACTCTCCCATCCCTTTCTCTCAGGCTCTTTCAAATAAATAAACCTTTAAAAAAATTAGTTGTCTTTTTAGTCATAAGTTCCCTTGGGGCATGGATCTCTGGGAACATAATTAGGAAGAGCAATTGTGAGTAATGTAGAAAGACATTCATCCTGAGGATATCTCCTCAGACTCTGGGAGGTACAGTGGGAAATGTCCATAACCGGCAACCAGGATGTCTGGGCCCAATTCCTATTGCATCATTAACTCACTGCATAGCCTTGGCCTGTCTCTCTGGGGGAATCAAGTTCTTCATAGGTAAATCAAGAGGGCTGATCACCTCTGAGGGCCCCCTCTAACCACAGCACACCCCCTATTAAGCAAGGATCCCATGACAACTCCTTATCTTTTTAAGAAGACTTTAGACAGATCTAAGCAGGCATGGGAAGTCTCATCCATCCTAACTGGGCTGTCCACATGGTGGAGGCAGATTGGAACAGGCACCCAAGGGAGTCCTCAGCCCTCAATAGCCACTGGCTGACCTGGGAGGGAAGGCCCAGACTCCCGAGGGGCCAGGAGAAACAGAGGCATGAAGAGTGCCAGAGGAGAGAAAGTACAGGGTATTGGGTAGAGAGGAAGGGAGCTAAAAAACCAGCTTCCTCCCAAAACAGCTCCAGGCCCAGGGCTCAATATTTCACTAAAGGACAGATGAGCTCTGTGAACATTTCCTGCCCTACTCCAGCCCTCTCCTGTCAGGGACAGCTCAGCTCAGGCTTATCTCTCTGTTGGCTCCTCAGGCAGTCTTCTCAGGAGAGCTCAGTGTCCAGGCCAGGGCCTGAGTAGAATTGCAGGATCCTGTTACACACACCCTGTCAGATCCCCTAGGGTGGTTCTCCAGCCTGGACAAGTGAACTAGCTGTCAGATTCCATGAATAGGAGCCCACCCTTCAACTCTTTTTACTCCATGCCCCTCCACCTGCCAAAATTCTTTAAAATTTTCCTCCTGGAGGCTCTCCTTGATTGACTTGCCCACACTAAACTTCCTTAACATATCCTAGCTCATGGTCTGCCAGATCATTCTGGCTTCAAATGTTCTGCCTTCTGGACTTCCCCAGATATCCAAGAGCATTTCTCCCATGTGTGGGACAGGGTCTTTTTCCAGTTCAGGTGGGTCCCATGCTGTCTTTGTATTCTTTGTTGACTCCTTCATTCCTGAGAACAGCCACTGGGAGGTGTCAAAGAAGCTTGATGCCATTTTCTTCTAAGCCCCTTACACCTGCTTCTCCACTATTCTGGGAGAGTTCCTACACCAAAACCAGGACTTGCAGGTCTTTCTTATTAGGTGGCCCCCCAATCAGCCCTCAGGATCCTCTCCAGCATGGCCAACAACTAAACCTGAAATCTACCTTCAGGGGGAATTCTGCCCATTGGGTAGGTTAATGGTTGTCCCCCGGAGCCCAGTTCTGTGACATTTGGGCTGTTCTAGATCACTAGTTACCTGCAGTTCTTGGCCGGCATGCTGTCAGGAGAATCCCAAGCAGCCTACCAGAGCCTTACAGGGACTTTTTTGCTGGTGAAGCTGGAGCCCAGACCCAACAACTTTACATTCAACCTGAAGTGGTAGATGCACATTGGTGACAATATATCCCACTTGGATTGACACCTAGAGCGTCTGAGTCTTCTCCATCAACCACGGCAATATGTGTCTCATATTGGAGGTTACAATAGGCAATGCACCAGCCCCACCTTGGCAAGGCAGGACAGTGTGCTCTCTCTCTATCTGCAGGAGAAATATGTACATTTATGCAGGTTACTGTTTGGGATTATACAGATGCCTTGTTCCCCCAAGATCCTGCTCCTGTGTCCCACTGTCTCATGACTTCTGCCCAGTTCTAAGTCCTTGGTTACCACGACCTTCACAGCCCGGACATGGATGGCTCAACTTCATCCCCAGGCCTTTTGTAGCTGGGACCCTGCAGGCCAAAGAGAGGATAGCCAGGCTCCAATCACTGTATGGAGAGGGTGAACATACATAAAACTCCGCTCCATGGAGAAGGTGAACATATATAAAATCACCCTAGGCAGCAGCAACAAACAAATGCAAGTCAGGCTCTATGGGTCCTGCTGCCTGGAGGGCCCCATGGTTCTCTAGCAGAAAGTGTTTCCAGGTATCTTCTATCAGAATGTACCCCCCCCCACCCCAAATGCAACTCTTCAGGGCACACACAGCCAGTCTGACAAGGAACCTTTTTCAGGAGAACTATGCCTATGCTTGACCTGCTCCACATCATGGGCTACTTTGCACCAAGCTGGAGTATACATACCACTCTTCTTTCAGCTGACCTGAGGCCCTTAGGGCACTGCAGGCCCATGGGGGCTCAGCTCAGCCCAGGTCATATGCATTGTCTCAGGTGTAGTGAGGCCCACACACTGAAAATCATCTTTAGCTCAAGGGGTAATGGACACATGCCAAATTCCAAGCACTAAAATACACAATTGCTCATCTTTCCCCTAAAGGTAGAACCACAAGTATCAGCACTGCCTTGCCAGGATGGACTTGGCAACTGACAAAAGTAGCCCCAGTTTAATAGGAGACCTGGAAATACTGAGTGCTGGGGAAGACTTGGAGCTCAGCAGGCAGACTGTCACCATTTGAAGGGTGCTTCAGAAAAATTTGGGGGTTGACACTCTACACTGAAAAGTATGCAGGTGGTTGGGAAGCAGGCTGAACTCCAGATGCCTCCTTAAGCCTGCCTGATGGGGAGGGGCAATTTACTGCACATGCACATGCTATCATTAACCCGGCAAGAAATGGGAGTGTCCAGTCACTGGAGCAGACTTCTGGGGGCTCGAGGCCACCTGACTCATTCCAAACTCTAATTACACAGTTTTCCATTGAAAGCAGAGATGAAGAAAACTAGTCTTGTGAGGAAAGAGCCAGACAGGCTGGGCAGGGTATTTTCCAGCAGGACACACTAGGGAGGCTTTATTGATGGTCAGGCCTGGGACCCCATCCAGAATAGGTCTAAATGGATACTTACTATGGCCAGTTGAAAACTGCAGACACCATGGAGGTGTCATTTTCCTTATTTCAAGCTCAACTACAAAACTCTAGTAATCTAAACAGTAGGGCTCAGAGAGCTCAGGAAAAGCCATGTACATACAGATCAATAAACAGATACAAGCGCATACAAGGAGGAAAAGACAGTGCCCTGAAGTAAGTGTGTTAGACTAAGCATGCATAAGAATGAAACTGGACCACAGCCTTAAACATACACAAAAATAAATTCATAATGAATTACAGATTTGATTATAGAACTGGTAACCATTAAACTCCTAGAACAAAACAGTCAGAAAACACTTTGACATCGGTTTTAGCAATATAATTGTGGAACAGTCCCCTCAGGCAAGGCTCCAGAAGCTAAAATAAACAAATGGGTTAATATCAAATTGAACAGCTTTGGCTTCAGGTTTGTTTCTTGGAGGGAAGTCTCTGGCTCTCTCCTGCATTGTGCAGGCTCAGGTTGGAGAAGGCATGCTTCTCCATGGAGCGTTGTGGGCAGGGGTGGTGTTGGCATTCCACCCGGACTTCTTTCTCACAGAGAGGCAGAGGGACTCTACGTTAGGCTTTCTCACACACTCTGAGTTAGCTGAGGGCTTTCCCCGCCTGGGATCCAGGCGTTGAGACGGCAGAGGCCGCCCGCTTAGACCGGGAGCCCTCCCTTCAGAAGCGTGCCGCTTCCTCTCCCATCTAGGCTTCTCTCTTTGCCAACGCCATTCGTGGAAGGACGCTTTTGCCAAAGAACAGTGTTGCTCTGAATGCAAGAACCGCTGGTTTGGACTGGTACCGGGCACCTGTGAGAAAAGACTCTGTCTCCCTGTAACAGGCTGTTGCAACAGAGGTGCTGGTGGCACCCACAGTCCTGGAGTGGAAAAAGGCCAGATTCACAACCCTGGACCTCGCTCCTCAGAAAGCAGGCCACTTCCTCTCTCATCTATGCTTCTCTCTTCGTGGACGCTGTTCGGGGGTGCAAGGTTTTCCCAGAGATCTGTATTGTTCTAAATTTAGGACCCGCTGGATCGGTCGCTTCCGGACCCCTGTGAGAAATGATTGTGCCTCCCTGAAACAGGCTGTAGCACCAGAGGTGCTGGTGGCACTCACAGGCCCCTGGGGTGGAAACAAAGCCCTCAGGATGTCTGTACTTTTGCCCTGTCTGAAAGGAGGCTTTCTGGCTTTAGGGGAAATTGGCCCTGACTGGGCTTCCTTCGTGAAGCTCATTCATTGAGCTGTGTTGGCGGCTTGCTCTGTGCTTCTGGGTGTCACCTGTGCTTCTCTCTTCCTGGGAATGAGTGTGGCATTTGGGGCTACTGCGTTGTCCCGATGTACTCTCCTGGCACTTGTTTTGGCTACCACCCTTCCAACCACGCCTGCCCAACCACTCCTGTTTGGGCAGGCCTCTCTGCTCAAGGCACCCCCGAGGATGTGTGCCCCACGGAGGGCTTCACTGTCCTGTCCTCACCTCGGGTTGGGTATGCAGTACGGTGCTTTCCTAAAGCTTTCTCCACAGGGGTCGACCTTCGTCGACGTTCAGATTGAGAGAAGCTTGCCTGTGTCAGAAGTACTCCCGCACACTCAGAGCAGGAGTATGTATTCTGCTGGGGGGTATGTGGTCACGGTAGCATCAGGAGCTGGTTTCAATGCCCTTGTGCAGAACTTCTGTGAGCCCGAGTAATCGGGCACCTTTTCCAATGTCCTCCGACCCAAGGACCGGAAACCTTACTCCGCCCTCTACACCAACACTCCGGCGACACTCTTTCTGTCTTCGCCAGAGAGGCCTGCACAAGAAAAACAGCTTTGCTTCAGGCTTGTTTCTTGGAGGAAATGCTCTGGATCTCTCCTGCATTGTGCAGGCTCATATTGGAAAAGGCAGGTTTCTCTGAGGAGCGTCGTGGGGAGGGATGGTGTTGGCATTCCACCATGACTTCTTTCTCACAGGTAGGTAGAGGGACACGACCTCAGGCGTTCTCACACACTGTGAGTTAGCTGAGAGCTTTTTCAGCCTAGGACCCAGACGACGAGCCGGCAGAGGCCAGACGCTTAGCATGGGAGCTCTCCGTTCAGGAGCCTGCCGGTTCCTCTCTCATCTATGCTTCTCTCTTCCTGGACGCCGTTTGGGGAAGGACAATTTAGCCAGCAAACACTGTTGCTCTGAATTCAGGAGCGGCTGGCTCGGTCTGCCCTCGGGCCCCTGTGAGATATGACTCTGCCTCCCTGAAACAGGCTGTTACACCAGAGGTGCTGGTGGCACCCACAGGCCCCTGGGGTGGAAACCAAGCCCACATGATGTCTGTACTTTTGCCCTGTCTGAAAGAAGGCTTTCTGGTTTTAGGGGAAATAGGAGCTGACTGGGCTTCCTCCGCAGAGCTCGTTCATGGAGCTGAGGAATTGACGGCTAGCTCTGTGCGTCAGGGGGTCACCTGTGCTTCTCTCTTCCTGGGACTGAGTGTGCCGTTTGGGGCTACTGCGTCATCCCGATGTACTCTCGTGGCATTTGTTTTGGCTACCACCCTTGCAACGTCGCCTGCCCTGCCACTCCGGTTTTGGGAAGGCCTCTCTGCTCAGGGCAGCTCCGAGGATGTGTGCCCCCTGGAGGGCTTCACCGTCCTGTCCTCTCCGCGGGTCGGGTATGCAGCATGGTTCTTTCCTAAAGCTTTCTCCACTGGGGCTGACCGTAGTTGACGATCAGGCTGAGAGAAGCTTGCCTGTGTCAGAAGTACTCCCGCACACTCAGAGCTGGAGTGTGTATATTCCTGGGGGGTCCGTGGTCACAGTAGCAGCAGGAGCCAGTTTCTACGCCCTTGGGCGGAGCTTCTGTAGAGCCGAGTGAAGGGCAGCCTTCTCCGATGTCTTCCGATCCGAGGGCCGGGAACCTTCCTCAGGCCTGGGCACCTACACTTGGGCGCGACTCTTCCTGTCTTCACCAGTGAGGCCTGCCCGAAAAGACAGCTCAGCTTCAGGCTTGTTTCTTGGTAGGAATTCTCTGACTCCTTCCTGCGTTTGCCCTCTCGGGTTGGAGAAGGCATGTTTCTCCGTGGAGCGTCGTGGGCAGGGATGGTGTTGGCATTCCACCGTGATTTCTTTCTCACAGGGAGGCAGAGGGACTCTACCTCAGGCGTTCTCATACACTCTGAGTTAGCCGAGAGCTTTCATCGCCTAGGACCCAGGTGCTGAGCCGGCACAGGCCGGCTGCTTACCCTGGGAGCTCTCCCTTCAGGAGTGTGTCCCTTCCTCTCTCATCTAGGCTTCTCTCTTCTCCGACACTTGACACTTTTCGGGGAAGGACGCTTTTGTCAGAGAACATTGTTGCTCTAAATTCAGGAACCACTGCCTCAGGGTGTTTGTGCTTTTGCCCAGTCTGAAAAAAGGCTCCCTGGCTTTAGAGGAAATCGGTGCTGACTGGGCTTCCTCCGTGAGGCTGGTTCATGGAGCTGAGGCCTTGGCGTCTTGCTCTGTGCTTCTTGTTGTCACGACTGCTTCACTCTTCCGGGGACTGAGTGTGGCGTTTGGGGCTACTGCGTCGTCCCGATGTACTCTTGTGGCAATTGCAATGGCTACTACCCCTCCAACCCCGCCTGCCCCGCCACTCCTGGTTTGGGGAGGCCTCTCTGCTCTGGGCACCTCTGAGGATGTGTGCCCCACGGAGGGCTTCACTGTCCTGTCCTCTCCGTGGGTCGGGTATGCAGCACGGTGCTTTCCTAAAGCTTTCTCCACTGGGGCTGACCGTCGTCTACGTTCAGGCTGAAAGAAGCCAGCCTGTGTCGGATGTACTCCTGCACACTCAGAGCTGGAGTGTGTATATTTCTGGGGGGTCAGTGGTCATGGTAGCAGCAGGAGCCCGTTTCCATGCCCTTCTGCGGAGCTTCTGTGAGGCCTAGTGAACGGGCGCCTTCTCCGATGTCCTCCGACACAAAAGGGACATGAACCTTCCTTGGGCCTCTGCACCAATGCTCAGGTGCGATTCTTTAAGTATTTGCCAGAGAGGCCTGAACGAGAAAGACAGCTTGGCTTCAGGCTTGTTTCTTGGAGGATAGGCTATGGCTCTCTCCTGCATTGTGCAGGCTCAGGTTGGAGAAGGCATGCTTCTCCGTGGAGCGTCGTGGGCAGGGATGGTGTTGGCATTTTACCATGACTTCTTTCTCACAGGGAGGCAGAGGGACTCTACCTCAGGCATTCTCACACACTCTGAGTTAGCTGAGGGCTTTCCCTGCCTGGAACCCAGGTGCTGGCAGAGTCCGGCCGCTTAGCCGGGGAGCTCTCCCTTCAGGAGCCTGCTGCTTCCTCTCTCATCTAGGCTTCTCTCTTCTCAGACACCGTTTGGGGGATGATGCTTTCCATGGAGTACCGTGTTGCTCTGATTTCAGAACCCGCTGGCTCTTTCGGTTTCCGGTTCCCTGTTAGAAACGACTATGTCTTTCTGAAACACTCTGTGGGGACAGAGGTCCTTGAGGACCCACCGACCCCTCTTGTGGAGCCAAAGCCCTCAGTGTGTGTGTCCGTTTGCCACCACCTGAGAGAAGGCTTACTGGCTTTAGGAAAAATCAGAGCTGACTGGGCTTCCTCCATGAAGCTTCTGAGTGTCACAATTTCTTCTTTCTTCACGGGACTAAGTGTGGCGTGCAGGGCAACTGGGTCATCCCGAAGTACTCTTGTGGCATTTGCTTTGCACTTCCACCCCTCCACCCGCCTGCCCCGTCACCCTCCATTTCGGCCCTCCTCGATATTCAGGGAGACTCCAAAGATGTGTGCCCCAAGGAGACCATTGCCGACCTCTCCTCTCTGCGAGACGGGGATGCAGCATGGTGTTTTCCCAAAGGTTTGCTGCCTTGGGTTCGACTGACGGCAAATCTCCTTCTGAGAGAAGTGGGGCTGCTATCATAAATATTCCCGCGCACTCACACCTGGAGTGTGTGTTCTGCTGTGGGTCCTGCTTTCAGTGTAGCAGCAGGAGTCGGTTTTGACGCTCTCGTGCGGGGCTTCTGTGACGCTGAGTGAACGGGCACCTTCTCGGATGTCCTCCGTCCCAAGGACCTGGAACCTTCCTCAGGCCTCCGCACCAACACGTGGGTGCGACTCTTTCTCCCCTCCCCAGAGAGGTCTGCAGGCGAAAGGCAGCTCAGCTTCAGGCTTCCTTCTTGGAGGTAAGGCTCTGGTTCTCTCTCACATCATGCAAGCTCAGGTTTGTGAAGGCATGGAGCGACGTGTGTGAGGAGAGTGTTGGCATCCCAACCTGACTTCCTTCTCACAAGGAGTCAGAGGGAATTTACCTCAGGCATTCAGAATCACTCTGAGGTTGCAGACAGCTTCCCCGTGTTCTACACAAGGCGCTCAGCCTTCAGCCACCATCTCCTCAGCCCTTGCTCTCGCCCCTCGGGAAGCTTCTTCTCTCATCTATGGAGCGTCGTGGGCAGGGATGGTGTTGCATTCCACCGTGACTTCTTTCTCACAGGGAGGCAGAGGGACACTACGTCAGGCGTTCTCACACACTCTGAGTTAGCCGAGGGCTTTCCCGGCCTAGGACCCAGGCGCTGAGCTGGCAGAGTCCGGCCGCTTAGCCCGGGAGCTCTCCCCTCAGGAGCCTGCCGCTTCCTCTATCATCTGTGTTTCTCTCTTTGCGGACGCTATTCAGGGGAGGACACTTTTCTCGGAGAACGGTATGGCTCTAAATTCAGGACCCACTCGTTCGGTCTGCTACCAGGTACCTGTGAGAAAAGACTCTGTCTCCCTGAAACAGGTTGTCGCAGCAGAGGTGCTGGAGGCACCCACAGACCCCTGGGGTGAAACCAAAGCCCTCAGGGGGTGTGCACTTTCACCACTGTCAGAGAGAAGGCTTCCTGGCTTTAGAGGAAATCGGAGTTGATGGGCTTCCTCCTCCGTGAAGCTCGTTCCTGGAGCTGAGGCGTTGGAGGCTTGTTCTGTGCTTCTGGGTCTCACGGCTGCTTCTTTTTTTCACAGGACTGTGTGTGGTGTGGGGGCAATTGGGTCGTCCCGATGTATTCTTGTGGCACATGCTTGGTGCTTCCACCCCGTCCTCCCACCTGCCAGACCCCTGCCCGCCCGTTTCAGACCTCCCTGTTCAGGAGGCCTCCAAGAATGTGTGCCCCAAGGAGGGCGTCCTTGTCCCGTCTTTTCCGTGATCGGGCATGCAGCAGAGTGTTTTCCTAAGGGTTGCCCCTGTGGGGCAGATCATCTTCGACCTTCAGGCTGAAGTAGCAGGGCTGGTGTTGGCGGTCATGGTAGCAACAGGAGCCAGTTTCGACGCACTTGTGCGGGGATTCTGTGAGGCAGAGTGAATGGGCTCCTTCACTGATGTCCTCAGAACTGAGCACCACTAACCTTCCTCAAGGCTTCTGCACCAGCCCGCGGGAGCAACTCTTTCTCTCTTCGCCAGAGAGAACTACACACCAAAGACAGTTTGGCTTCAGGCTTCTTTCTTGGAGGTAAGGCTCTGGTTCTCTCTAGCATTGTGCAGGCTCAGGATTGAGAAGGCATCCTTCTCTGTGGAGCAACGTGTGTGGGGAAGGTGTTGGCATGCGACTGTGACTTCTTTCTCACAGGGAGGCAGAGGGACATTACCTCCAGCGTTCTCACACACTCTAAGTTAGCAGAATGCTTCCCCGTGTATGACCCTGCAGGTGCTGAGCCTGCAGTGGCCAGCCTCTCAATCCTGGCTCTCACCCCTCAGGAAGTGGGCCGTTTCCTTTCTCATTCCTGCTTCTCTCTTCAAAGACCTGTCCGGGGGAGGATGCTTTCCCCGAAGAATGGTGTTGCTCTGAATTCAGGGCCCTGCTCGCTAGGTCAGCTTCCGGGCCCCTGTGAGAAATGACTCTGTCTTTCTGAAACACTCTGTTACACCATAGGTTCTGACTACACCCACAGGCCCCTGAGGTGGAGCCCGATACCCTCAGGGTGTAAGTTCGCCACCATTTAAGAGAAGGCTTTCTGGCTTTAGGGGAAACCGGAGTTGTCTGGGGCTCCTCTGTAAAGCTCGTTCGTGCAGCTGAGGCATTTTTGCCTCTCTCTGTGCTTCTGAGTGTCGCAACTGCTTCTCACTTTATGGGACTGAGTGTGGCATGTGGGCAACAGCATTGTCCTGAAGTATACCCGTGGCACTTGCTTTGCGCTTTGGGCTCAATCCCAACCCCTGGGATCAAGACTTGAGCCAAAGTCAGATGTTTAAGTGTGATCCACCCAGGTGCTTCAAGAATAGAATTTCGTGGGAAGAATTAACATTTCCTTTCATTCCCTCATTTGAGACATCATCATCTGAAATGTGTATATGTAATTAGTTTTCCATTCTATACATGTATGGTGGAAATTCTGTAAAGCAAACTCATAGAGTAAATAGGGTTTAAAGCTAATATTTAACATTTAACAATTGTAATATGCACATAGAAATTAAGGACCCTAATATTAGTTACAGGTTGGCTAAAATCTTATTCTTGCCCCTCCAAACATTATTATTATTAGCTGATCTTCTAGTAAATGTTTGTTTCAGATTTCTTACTTCCCCCTCTTTCTAAAGCTCTCTGCTCATTCAGTTTATATTTGTTGCTATCTAGTAACCTGACATCTACTTTCTTTTTATCTCTGCAATATATGCATGCTTTATTTATGTTATGTCTACACCCTTCTCTACTCTTCTTATCTATTAGTATCTATTTTTCAGCCAGATTTTTCTTCTCCATCTCCTTATACTAACTTTTTTTTGAAATGTAAAATGATGTCATGCCTCTGCATTTTCATACAAGATACACAGAAAAAAATGTATTTGGTTGCAAATTTGTACATTATTTTCATTCATTCATTCATTCATTCAATGAATACTTTTAAAGCATCCACTCAAAAAATCTGCCTACCAGGAACTCTTGCAGGATCAATGTGCACAACAAATCCCAGCCCTCTGGTAATTTCATTGTGAGTGAGACAGAATTTTCTTCAAAGGTATCCACCTTTTATAAATGTTAGTTTGTTAATTCTACTGCTGCTAAAATCAAGACTATAAACCAGGTATCAGGTATGATGAATTGCCTCATTATCCTGAGGTTGCTACTTTTGCCCAGTTTTGTTCTGACCTCAATGGTATAATTCATAATTCCTCAGTCTTAGTGTATGTCTGACTGAGTTCTTGAAACACGTACAGTGTACTCTCATGGCTGATGATGAACAAGTAGCTGTCATCTCTGCTGGTGTAAATAGGTACCTTGGTAAACTGGAATCTGGCAAAAGAACAATGTTTGGGAATGCTTTCTTAGCACATCTTTTCTGTCATCACCAAATCTGCTTGGGGAACCTCAAAGCTGAAAAAGATCTCAAAACAGTCAGATGCAAACCTGAAAGACATTGTAACAAATTTTTTTTGCTGGTATTGAAACTTATGCTTCTATAGATCCATATAAAATACCAGTTGTTTTTGTTATTATTTCTTCTAGTCATCATTTCCATTTTTGCAATATATATATTCTCATATTCTTAACCCAGAATAATTATGATAGAAATTAAGGTTCCCTATTCCTTGGTGAAAAAAATACATAATGTCATGCTACAATATCCTTTGAGGAAAACTGAAGGACAATGTAGCAGAATAGATGGTGATAGTGGGGAAGAGAGCTCTTATTTTAGATTGAATAAGGCAGGAATAGCCTTCTGTAAAGGTGAAAATTTGAACAAATGTTTAGATGGAGTAAAGGACGTGAGTCAAGAAATAATTCAGCAAATAATAACATAATATTAAGGAAAGTAATATAGCACGATGATATGAGTATTATGCACATGGAGTCTAGCATATAATTTTGAAAAGACTTGCTGTTTTATGATAAAAATGTTTTGATTTGGTTGGAGGTTGGAGGTAAAAATTGTCCACAAACAGCAAGTGAGAGGAATGCAAACAAATCAATTCAATGTGTCAAAGTCTATTATTTTAACATTTTAGTATGTCTATATTAAATTAAAAATGTATACAGTGACACAGGCCTACCCTCTACTCCCCGAATGTCTTTTGTAAGCCCACAACAAATATTTTAAGAACAATTAGTAAGACAAGTGTTACAATTTGATAAAAATTAAAATACCCTGTGCTAATGTGTAACTACATTTTAATCAATTTAACAGTGACAAATCATATGGAAGAAATGACTATCATAGATGTCTTGTCCATGAAGAATATTGTAGAAAAGTATATCATTAAGGCATGAAGATACTTCCTCCATAAGTTTCCACAGTTGAGGAACAGAAACCATGATGTAGAAGAGTTAGCTTCACCATTCCCTCATTTAATTGTTTCATATATTTTTAGGATTCAAAAACTCACTGGAGTTTCCCTTTATGCCTAGGATGTGGAGTTCTTGAGAAAGTGTTGCCACTATACTGATAACAACGAGAAACAACTAGACAGATAAACTACAAAATAACTCTTCTTTTGCACATCAGGAAGTTGAATTCCCAAATCAGACAAGAAATCTGAAATCCAAGGAGAGATGGGTGCCACCATGAACAAAAAGGGGACTGGCTTATCACAGATTGGCAGAGTATGAGAACAGATAGTGCTACTACACAAGCAAGTAAGAATACATCAGCCATTTTTTTCTTCAGTTGATAAAGGCTGGGTAGAGGTTAAAATGTCTCTGTAGAACCCCTTGAAATATCAAAACAAGGACACCTATACCCACAGATAGGCCTTTATCCTTCCATGGACTTCCACTGGGTGCTAAGAAAGACTGGGAACAGGTGGAGATACAAGAAAGGGTCTCCTTTTGGGCGCCTGGGAGGCTTGGTAGGTTAAGCCACTGCCTTTGCCTCAGGTCATGATCTCAGGGTCCTGGGATGAAGTCTCGTATTGGGCTCTCTGCTCAGCAGGGAGCCTGCTTCCTCCTCTCTCTCTCTGCCTGCCTCTCTGCCTACTTAAAAAAAAAAAAAAAAAAAAAGAAAAGAAAAGAAAGGTTCTCCTTTTTAACTGGTAGGGATTCAGAAAGTTGTTTGCTCCCCCAGAAAAGTTACAAAGCCCCATCCTTTTCTCTCAAAAGTCTAGGTCTATCACTCCCAGACACTAGCAAAAGCCCTTTACCCAAGGGGAAGGAGAAACTAACAGCTCTGAGCACAGTATCTTACACCAGTAAGAATGGAAAGGTCTTCTACATTTGGGGAATGGAAAAACAATGTTCTGATCCATAAGACCTACCACAACACAACTCACATTTCCCTTCTACCATGGGGAGAGGAGCAGATACATTGAGAGAAACCTACCTCTGATGCCACACAGAGCTTACCTGATTTGAAGGTGAACTAGACTACATAAGAGCAAGCACCGAGTAGGAGCCATAAGAGTCTAACCTTGGGAAGAAGCAAAAGTGGTTAAAAGAACACCATTGTAGCACGGGCTTACAGGATGGCGAAAACGGAGAGCAGAACACAAACTTTGAGGGAAATCCTCCATCAATCACAAACATTCCAATCCCAAAATAAAAATGTATACAGTGAAACAGGCCTACCCTCTACTCCCCAAATGTCTTTTGTAAGCCCACAACAAATACCCATTGCCATGGGTATGTGCTTATCAAGGTCTTTTGGCCCAATCCTCTGAAAACCGAGTCTTTGCTTCCAAGTTTTTTGTTAGTCTATTTTTTGCCCTAACTGTTATCAATTCCATAAGGCAACAACAACTAACATCGATGCTTATAAAATTTTTTTTTAACAAATGTGTCCTGGGTATCAGGCTCAACACTAGGGGAATTGTGAGTTAGGTGAGTTAAAGGCAATCCCTTTGTAATGGTCCCTCAGGAAGCCACAGGACAAGTTAATGAAAGAAGGAAAGATAAAGGAAGGAAGGAAGGAAGGAAGGAAGGAAGGAAGGAAGGAAGGAAAGAAGGGAAAGAACACAGTGTAAAGTGGCAAATCAATCAACAGGAAAGGACCCAGAGATGACCAGATATTGGGATTATCAATTAGAGTATTCAAAATAACTATGATTGATATATTATGGGTTATAATAGGAGAGATTGAACATACAGGGGTTTTTTATAAAACATTAGAAACTAGAGAAAGGAACCAAGTGAAAATGATAGAAATATAAAAACCTGATGTCAAAGAACAATGGTATCTGCCTTCAGTTCCTCCGTAGAACTGGAACTAAACTGCACACTGCTAAAAAACCCATGGGTTGAAGTACAAGTCACAAGGAGAATCAGATAATATTTTAAAAATTTTATTGGAAATGAAAATAATATGGGGCAACTGGGTGGTGCCGTTGGTTAAGCATCTACTTCAGCTCAGATCATGATACCGGGGTTCTGGGATGGAGCTCCATGTAGAGCTCCCTGCTGAGGGAGCCTGCTTCTCCCTCTTCTTTTGCCCCTCTCTCCTGTTCATGCTTTCTCTCTCTTTCTCTCTCTCTCTCAAATAAATGAACCCTTAAAAAAATAAAAATAACATACCAAAATTTGTGTGATATGGCTAATGAACAGGAAAGTAATACTGTTTTTGTTTGTTTGTTTTAGCAAAGTAATACTGTTAAATGCTGATATTAAAATACGTCTCATGTGATGTGTGCCTGGGTGCCTCACTTGGTTAAGCGTCTGCCTTCAGCTCAGATCATGATCCCAGGGTCCTGGGATCCAGCTCCCTCTTTAGCAGGAAGCCTGCTTCTCTCTCTGCCCACTCCCCCTGTTTGTATTTCCTCTCACACTGTCTCTCTCTGTCAAGTAAATAAATAAAATCTTAAAAAACAAACAAACAAAAAAACAAACCTTCCGTTGGGGTGCCTGGGTGGCTCAGTGGGTTAAGCCTCTGCCTTCAGCTTAGGTCATAATCTCAGGGTCCTGGGATCAAGCCCCACTCAGGTCTCTGTTCAGCAGGGAACCTGCTACTCCCTTTCCCCACCATGCTTGCCTCTCTGCCAACCTGTGATCTCTGTCAAATAAATAAATAAAATCTTTAAATAATATATGTATTGAAGTGATATTAATTTTCATCTTAAGGAACTAGAAAGAGAAGACCAAATGAAACTCAAGTCAACCAAAAAAAAGATATAATAAAGCAAAAGTAGAAGCAATAATCTTTAAAAGAGAAAAACAAACAATAAAATGAATGAAACAATGCTAATTACTAAGAAGGATGAATATAATCACTAAGCTCTAATGATATGTCTTAAGAAAAAAAGAATGTAAAAATAAACAATATTAGCAAGAAAGAAGGGGACATCCAGAAGGTCATCCTAATATTAATAGGTTAATGAGGGAATATTATTAACAACTTGGTGTTCATAAATTCAGAAATCTGGATGAAATGGACAAATTTCTTGAATGACACAAGTTACCAAAGATTGCTCAAGAAGACATATATTACTAGAATCACGTTTCTATATATAGAATACAATTCTATATTTATAGAATTCATTATAATGTGATACTATACTTATTAAGGAAATTGAATTTTAAGTCAATAGCTTTCCACCACCAACAACCAAAAACCAAAACATGCAACAAAAAAAATTTCAAGCCCAGATACATCACTAGTAAATTTTACTGAAGAAAACATTAACAGTATAGAAGCCTCTAGAGTAGAAGGTAAAGAACACATCCTTCATGAATAGAGACATAAAAATACTCAAAAAATACTACAGATAGAATCCAGAAATGTATAATACATCAGGGCATTATCTCGGGCATGCAGGAACGCATTTTCACATATGAAAACAAATCAGTTTACTTTGCCATTTAAGAAGATGAAGAAAAAAAATACAGCCACCTCAATAGAAACAGACAATACCTCTGACATAATTCAGTAATTCCTTTATGACAAAAATGCCTTCACAAACTAATAATAAAAGGAAACTTTCTCAACCTGATGATGAACATCTGCAAAAGAAAAAAAAAAAGCAGCAACAAAACTACAGCTAAATCATGCTTCATGACAAATGAATAAATGCTTCCCTCTTATATCAGGATGAAAAGCAGTGTTCTCTCACTGTTCCTAATGAAAATCACAATGGTGGCCCTAGCCAGTGCAATAGGGCAAAAAAGGAAGTGAAAGAAAGAAGGTAGGAAGAAAAGAAGGAAGGATGGAAAGAGTGAAAGAAAGAGAGAGAAAGAAAGAAGGAAAGAAAGAAAGAAAGAAAGAAAAAGGGAAAAGTAAAAGTGACTTAACTCACAACATGATGTTCTACATAGAAATAGCTTAAAAAATCTACAAGAAAACCTACTAGTGCCCATAAATGAATTCTGATATAATGAGGTATAATAGAAGTATGGAAAAAATCCATCTTATTTCACATTTACGTAACTGTAATTAGAAACTGAAATAGTACCAAGTACATTTGTAGCAAAAAAATTTAGAATATTATTCACACTTAAATACATTTGCACAATATACTTAAGATTTATATAATAAAACACTGAAAACATTGACATCAAAGGCATAGATAAGTGGAGAAATGTACTGTACTCATAAATTGAGTTAAAATGCTTAATATATCATTTCTCCTCAGATTTATTTAAACTTTCAATTCACTTCTAATTAAAAATCCAAGCAAGGTAAGTGAAAAAAGTCAAGCAGAGAAAGACAATTATCAGATGGTTTAACTCATATATGGAACGTAAGGAATAGAATGGAGGACCATAGGGGAAGGGAGGGAAAACTAAGTGGGAAGAAATGAGAGAAGGAGACAAACAATGAGAGACTCTGGACTCTGGGATACAGACTGAGGGTTACAGAAGTGGGGCAGGAGGAGGTAACCAGGTGATGGGTAGTAAGGAGGGCATGTGTGGTGATGAGCACTGGATGTTATAGGCAACTAATGAATCATTGAAACTACATCAAAAATTAATGATGTACAATGTTGGAGAATTGAACATAATAATAAAAAATATTTAAGATTCCAAGCAAGTTATTTTGTTTATTTGCTTGTTTGCTTTGTAGAGATCAACAAGCTGGTATCAAAATGTATATGGAGGTGGCTCATTCCAGATGGTGCAGCTTAACCAGATGCCTGACAAAAACTCTTCAGCAAAAAGCCCTTGTCAGTTTAAAAAAGGGAAGCTTATCTAACACATGGAATGAAAAGTATAGCTCTTTACAAAACAAAAAGAAAACAAAACAAAAAACCCACCTGTTTGGAAAGCAGGCATATGGGCTCCGCTGTGGCGCTGTGGAGATGCCTTTCAGAAATTCAAAATGAGGTTGACTCTTTTCCAATGAAAATGACAGACAGATAAAAAATGGTAACCCAAAAGAAACAGGAAAGTTGCAATGGTCCCACCAAACTTTACAGTGGACAATCACACCAGATAAGAAAGCCTCACAGAAGATTGGTTTCCAATTACATAACCAACTCAAGCTTCCCAAAGCACATAAATGGTGCATATATGAATGGTTCTATTCAACTATAGATAAACAACTGTTTGAAGGCTATGATGACTTCTGTGTCTTTCTGAAGGAATCCTTTCCTAATTTAAAAACAAGAAAGTTACAAGGGTAGAATGGGGAATAATCAGGTGACTTATGGGAAAACATGGAGACTTTCTTGTTCATGTTTTGAGGAAGAGAGACCAGCGTTAAAACAGAAACGACAGAAAATATGACTCTTACAAAAAAGGCAAGTTGCAGATGGTTCCCAGTTCGAAGATCTCCCAGATGAAATTCCTTTGCCCCTGTTTATTGGAACCAAAGTTATAGTTCGATTACGTGGTGTTCATGATGGTCTCTTCATAGTTGCTGTGGATACTTTTAATCCTCCTTATAGAGTAACTTTTGATAGGTAGGGCTTGGCAACCATACCATACCTGACTATGAAGTTCTTAGTAATGAGCTGCATGAGACGATGCCAGTTGCTGTCTTTGACAAAATCAGGGGCCTTCTTGATTCTTTATGACTCCACCATGGTTACATTGCATTCCTCCCCTCCAGTCACCAATTAGGGATAATGATCCTGTACTAGCACAGTCACCTTGGAGAAGTAAGATTCCTGGCTCTGACACTGAAATGCTAGGTCATTTTCCAGTACAATTCCTCATCCAAGTGAACACTTTGTCAAAAGTTCTCATGATTAAAAAGGGACATATCAAAAAATTAAGAGCAATGAACACAGAAGCAAAAAAATTGAAATCCTATTGCATGCCCATTGGCATTGAATTTCGGCAGAATTATGCAACCATCATTCTGGAGCTTGAGCAACTCAACAAGGACCTCGACAAAGTTTGCATGAAGTGCAGCACTGCTATGAGCCTGCTCCATCCAGACCAGGGCCGGCAGCCTAAGGACGAACCCACAGATGACAGGCGCAGACAGCCGTTTCTGGGGTCTACAAGCCCAGACAAGAGCCTCCTGTGGGGAGCTATGTCCTAAGGGTTTTAGTGCCAGCAGGTCAGCTCCTCTACCTGCAGGCTCTGGAAAAAAGCACCCTCCAGAGGCAGGAAGTTACTTGTGGAGGAATCAATCAGAACAGCCAAGGGAGATGCAGCTTTGACAAGTATGTGAAATGGATATCTGCTGGTGATGTTGCTCTAGAGATCATATTATAATCATAAATATTTTAATTTATCATAATTTATAAAACAAACCTTGGTTTTTTTGTCTGTTGAAAGAAAAGAAAGGAGCAGGAGAAAAATTAATTACTTGCAAAGCACTGCATTTCTGCAAGTGGATTTAGCCTGAGTTTTCCCATCAATTCACGGCAAAAGGTACGATTGTTATGAGACTTATTTAAAAAGACTGGTAACACATTATTTTCACATTTTGTTTATTTGCACAACTTTTGAACCGGATGACTGGTTAAAATCCAAACGTGCACATTTTATAAGTCAAAAGATTTTATAGGAAAAACACATGTAATAACCAGTGCTGTGAAATGCAGAAAACAAGGTTTATATTTGGTTGTGGGGTTTTTTTGTTGTTTTCTTGGTTTTTTAAAGAAAAAAAAAACCCTGCCTGAAATGTTAATCTTGTAAAAAGTGTGTATTTGGGATTTTCTTTGTTTTAATATAGGATATTATAAAGTCAAACTACATTAAAATTGTTCTCATCAGGGATCCTGCTTCCCCCCTCCCCCACTGCCTCTTTGCCTACTTGTGTTATCTGTATGTCAAAAAACAAACAAGTAAACAAACAAACAAAAAACTAAAATGAGATTATTTTCCATTTGAAATTTTTGTATAGTTTAAAAATGCTTCCATATTCTTTGTTGGTACTATGTCACTATAGAACTTAAGTGCAGGGTTTACACTTAGCTAAATTGTTATGTGAACACATAACTCCTTTATTCTTAGTATTCGTAATTTAAATAAATTGATCTTTGGAAAGTAAAAAAAATGTATATAGAGAAGCAAAGGAACTAGAGTAGCCATTAGAAAAAGAAAAAGGAGAAAAACAGTGTTAGAGGAGAAATCACACTACATAATTTTAAGACTATATTCGAGTGAGTATAGTATTGGCAAAAGTGTAAACTCCCAAGTCAAGAGAATGGAAGAGTCCAAAAATGTGTACATATGTACATATACACATGTATATGATCAGTTAAAGAAGCCAAGGTAGTCAAATAGAGAAGAGAAGGTATTTTCAACAAATAGTGCTGGAGCTATTGGACATCCATAAGCAAAACATAAAACAAAACACAACAAAAACCTGACTCAACTCCTATCTTGCACCACATACAAAAATTAACATAAAGTACATAACAGACATAAAAGTAAATGCAAAAATCTAAGATTTTTTGAGGAACATTTTAAGAAAGATTTTTGCACCCTTGAGTTAAGCGAGGATTTTCTGGATAGGACACCACAGTTATGAATCATAAAGGAAAACATGATAAATTAATCTTCATCCAAGTTACCATTTCTTCCTTCAAAATGTTTTTGTAAATTAAAGGACAAACTATAAACTACTGGAAGAAAATGCAAAACACACCTTTTTGCAAACGAACAGTGCTCAAAATTCATAGTTTTGTGGTTTTGTTTGTTTTTGATAGACAGAGAGAGAGAGCAGGCAACTGAGGAGGTGCAGAGGAAAAGGGAGAGAGAATCCCAAGCAGCCTCCATGGCCAGCAGGCAGTCCAAAGCGCGGTTTGATCTCATGACCCTAAGATCATAACTAAGCCAAAATCAAGGGTCAGTTACTTAAAGTATTTAGCCACCCAGGTATCCTTTCATTTTGTCTTTTTCTTTCTTCTTTTCTTTTCTTTTTTTCCCTTGAGGAGGGAAGAAACTCATAACAATAAGAAAATAAGGTCACAGTTAAAAACAGGGTTTGGACAGCTGCTTCACAAAAGAAGATAAATGGGTGATCCATAAGAACATGCAAAAGTGCTCAACATTACTACTAATAGGGAAATGCCAGTTAGACCTATGATTAGTAGCATCACATGTCTATAAGGTTGGATAAAAATGATGCCATGGCAATATCAGTTGCAGATGAGAGTGTGAAACACCTGCAGTTCTCACATATTTCTGGTGGGAATGAAAACCAATCACTGTGGAAATCAAATTGGTAGTATTTTATAATATTAAGCATACATTTACATCCAAACCAACAATCCTGCCCCTCGGAGAGAAAAAAAAAAAAGTTCACTCACAGATCTTGATGGCAAAGATATAGTGGTTATAATCATAATTACCCCAAACACAAATGCCCTTCAACTGGTGAATGGATTATCTGTGACAATGCTATATGGTAGAATACTGCTCAGCAGAAAGATTAATAAAAACACAAGAAACTACAGATATATGCAGTAACATGGACAAATCTCAATTGTACTATGCAAAGTGAAAAAAGCCAGACTCTAAAAGTTGCATACTATATAATTTCATCTCTATGACATTCTAGAAAAAGTGTAGATAAGTAGTTGCCAGTTTCTGACTTTGGACAGAGGAAAGTGACTGCTAAAGAAAATAGAAAAACTGTCATGTGATGCATATAAGCAATGTCTTGATGATTTGTTGGAAATATTCATGTTGTTGTATACCTAAGGGTATATTCCACTATAAATTCACCTCCATGTTCTTTATTGATTTATTTATTTTTAAAGATTTTATTTATTTATTTTCCAGAGAGAGAAAGCAGAATTAGGGGGAGCAGCAGGCAGAGGGAGAAGCAGGTTTCCCACCAAGCAAGGAGCCTGATGTGGGACTCAATCTCAGGACTCTGGGATTATGACCTGAGCCAAAGACCAAAACTTAACCAACTGAGCCACTCAGGGGTCCACATGTTCTTAATTTAAAACAAGCATACAAAACAAATACCTTTACTAGAAAAGAGCATGGAAAAAACCATGAGTCAAGCAAAAGTGTGATATGTTCTTTGACAGCTTTACAAAATATTTTTCATTGTTGGAAGTGTGGAGTGGTAAACTGGGGCTTTGCTTAAGTAATTCGGAAATATATTTACATATATTTACACAGAGGCTCTCTAGATTGATCTGGTGATCATGAAACTAAGGTTTCAATTCAAGTAGGAATTCAAGCTCAGTGACTCATTTGGTCTACTTTATTTTTATTTCTACTGTAATTTAATGTCTTGATTTTCTTGAAACATCTCTATTTATGCATTATTTAATAATTAAAAATAAAAGTTGTTTTCTATGAAGTATAGGTTTTAGTGCTACACTGAGAGCTTAATATCTTCTTTTTCCCTGATATTGGGGTTTTACAGCTTTATGGGGACCCTATGATAGTTGTCCTCTAGCATTTTTTTGGCTGGCTTTCTGGGGGAGTGGCCCACTGCAAGGTTTTTCAGGAAGTCTTGCTTGGGTTGAGTCCTCCTGTCTGCTATCAAGGGGCTGGGCTCTGAGGAAACCTGTTTTTCAGGCTTTTGTTCACTGGAGGGTTTTTGTTTTTGTTTTCTACCTTTAGCAGCTTTTGTTGGTTCTTCAGAGGTTTAGGGGAAAAAACTGAACCCAGACCTCCATCTCAGAGAGAAGCCTCAATGTGTTCCCCTCTGGGTGGGCCAGACCATATCCCCCTCTGCCACCTCCCACCAGCAGAGCTCATCCCCAGACACCATCTCAAGGGTTGCAGGAGCTCCCGCTTGTCTCTGTACCTCAGTGCTATTAAAACCATGAGCAGAAATATCTGTTCCAAAAAAAAGAAAAAAAGAAATATCTGTTCATCTCCTCTGCCCATTTTCTTGATTGGATTATTTGTTCTTTGGGTGTTGAGTTTGTGTTAATCTCTTTATAGATTTTGGATACTAGTTGCGACGACATTAGATGGAACTAGAGGGTATTATACTTAGTGAAATAAGTCAATCGGAGAAAGACAACTATCATATGATCTCCCTGATATGAGGAAGTGGAGATGCAATGTGGGGGGTTTGGGGGTTAGGAAAAGAATAAGTGAAACAAGGTGGGATCAGGAGGGAGACAAACCATAAAAGACTCTTAGTTTGCTAAGAGTCTCTGAAGGTTGCTGGGGGCCATGGGATCGGGAGAGGGTGGTGCGGTTATGGACATTGGGGAGGGTATGTGCTATAGTGAGTGCTGTAAAGTGTGTAAACCTGGCGATTCACAGACCTGTAGCCCTGGGGCTAATAATACATTATATGTTTATAAAAAACAAAACAAAACAAAACAAAAACAAAACTACGAGCAATATTGGTTCAGAGAGCCCTCTTCCAGTGGCTTCCTTTGCTGGGCTGCTGTCTGAGCAGGTCCAGACCACCGGAGAGATCCCAACCAGGGATACCACGCTGAGATTTTCACATCGACCTGGACTGGAAGTGTTCAGACTCTCACTGATCCTAGAGAGCACCAGCTAGCGCCTGCACGGATCCCTGGCAGAGGAAGACATTGTGTGCAACACAGACCCAGGTCGCACAGTGCAGGGCAGAGTGCAAAAGGCTGTGGTTCTAGAGAGCACTGGCTGGCATGCACCCAGACTCTCTCACGCGCAGGCAGCTGAGGGACCAAGGCCTAGAGGCTTTGCTGCAGTCTCTCTGGCAAAGCGCCAGTTGTCCTGGGTCCGTGGGCTTAAGCCCATGCCCATAAATGCCCAATTCCACCAGTTTCCCCTTAAGATCTTTTGCTCCTTTTAACCTGACTCCAAGTTTATGCTGGGCCCCAATCACAGGGCACTCTCATATTGGGGTATTATTTTCCAATGGGCTGCTTCTGGTGGCTCCCTACCCCTTCTGCTTATCCTCTGATATCAATCCAAAATCAGTCAGATCATTCACACTCTGCTGCTTTAACTCACTGGCATCTCATGCCCCTGTAGAGATCCAGAAGTGTATAATCCTACATCTCGGGCTGATTTCATGGGTGTTCAGAGTGTTCTGGTAGATAATCAGCTCACTTTAGAGGACCTGTTGAAATAATGTCTCCTACTTCCCCACCATCTTGCCCCCCTCACCTTATTTAATTATTAGTAGCATTATGTTTTCCTCTCCAAAGTGTCTCAATTTCAGCAATAATCATACTGTAACCCTGAAAGATATAGGTAGAAGAACAGCATTCTCCCTATGGAGTTTCTAGGAAAAGGTGAGGTTCAGGCT
>NC_081559.1:110368305-110381721 GCF_022355385.1 Mustela nigripes
CATTGACTTTGTATCCTGCCATGTTGCTGAATTGTTGTATGAGTTCTAGTAGTTTGGTGGTGGAATCTTTTGGGTTTTCCATATAAAGAATCATGTCATCTGTGAAGAGACATTGCCAATTTGGATACCTTTTATTTCTCTTTGTTGTCTGATTGCTGTTGCTAGGACTTCTAATACTATGTTGAACAAGAGTGGTGAAAGTGGGCATCCTTGTCTTGTTCCTGATCTCAACAGGAAGGCTGCAAGCTTTTTCCCATTGAGGATAATATTTGCTGTGGGTCTTTCATAGATTTGATGAAAAAAAAAATGAGAACATTCAGTTTAAAGCTATTGATTGACGTTCTTGAAATGAATAGGTGTGGGGAGGTCAGGCTAAGAGAAGAAAGTAGGGAAATACTTAGGAACTATGATATTTAAAGATCTTATAGATAAAAACAGCCAAGAGAAAAGGCTGAGTGGTAAAGAAATGGTCAGAAGAAAACTAGTAGGAGTGTATTATGGAACACAGGGTCATACTACTGAAAAACTAAGTAGTATATTAAATTAAGATTCCAAAGGTTTTCATAGACAATATAGTTTTATGGAAGTGGTTCTGCCACTTTCAATTCAATAAATTGGATTGGAGTGGGCTAAGAGTAAAGAAATGTAAAGAAAATGGAAGTAGTAGCTAGCTTTTGAGAAAAATTTTTTTTCTCCACTTTAAACACTGAAAAAGGGGATGGCTGAGGATTCAGAGAGGTATTTATGTTTAGTGGTGGGAAGCTGAAGGATTTCCAGAATGCTGGCTTTTACATTCTACAGGAAGTAAGAGACTTCTGAAACTGCTTAGTATGGTGAAATAGGAAAGATTGGAAGTCTGCATAGAATGGAGGAAACTGAAATTGCTATTGTGGAAAGTAGAACAATTAGCCAAATAGGAAAATGTTACCTAAATTTGCAACAGTGTTTATTGTGGTGAACAAAAATTGTAGAGATTCTCATTCCAATCTGGCTTTATAGTCTCCTTCAGCAACGGTCCCTTGCACAGGTGGACATGGAGAGAACATTGGGCTCATTGTGATAGAGGCAGAGTTTCAGGTTGGAAGACAGTGACTGAAATAAGGGAATAGGGAGTCTTTCCCAATACAGAAGGAACTAAAGGAGGGAGGTGGTGATGGGTAATGAGAAAGATGAGAAATCCATGAGTTGAGAAGCTCAATGAGGCCAAAGAAAGAAAAGAAATAGTTAAACAAGCAGTCTGGAAGATAGTATGTGGGGTGAAAGGATGGGATGTTTCAAACGGAAGTAGAGGAGTTAGGGGGCATTAGGGTGCCTTTGAGGAGGCCTGATTAGATGGATGAGTGATACTGGAGAAGATGTTATTCACACTGAGATGCAGCAGGAATGGAGGAGTCTGTGGACCATGACTTCCCTAAATGTGGATTTCATAAAATTATCCAATTATCCAGAAACAAGAAGGGAGGACAATATAGATGAGGAAATAAAAAGGGATTTCTCAAGCTCAAAGATGAGAATTAGTCTGAAGTGGAATCTGTGTTTTGTAAATGACTTACTTAAGGGGACTACAGAGGAAGCAGTGTCTTCAATAGAGCAAGTTGGAGGAAACAGGAAAATTGAATAACTACTTAAAATTGAGGCTGACATCAAAGAGAGCATTGTGCTGCATACGAAGTAGAAGAATGTTCAACCTAAAGCATTTGGGTCTAATTTGCTCTATTTACCCTTTGTTTATTTATACATTCAGAATATAGGATAACAGAGCCAATATTGATATAACTCACAGAGGCAATGTAATCATGCAAATTCATGGAGTATCCTAATGAATGAGGGAAGAGGATTTCAGGTTCAGACCAAAACATAAACAAAAACAAAAACAACAAAAAAACAAAACAAACAAAGAAAAAATGCACCAAAACAACAACAGCAACAACTAAAGGAAGGAAACTGCAAAAAAAAAAAAAAAAAAAAAAAAAAAGAAACTGCAAAAAAAAAAAAAAAAAAAAAAAAAGGAACTTGGAATTAAAAGAAGGGGAAGAAGAAGGAGAAAAGGGAAGAGAAGAATGAAGTCCGGTGACTACCATTTTCTCTGACATTACCTTTAAAATGATGAAAAGTACATTTCAGCAATTACACACACACATTGAATTGACTTCTTTCCCAGCATCGCCTTTCTATCTTTTACAGTCTCCTGTTTCTATTTCCAAGGGTGTACATTCTCACTTTATTTGTCTACCACACTAAATATGTTTATTATACAGACAGGATCTAAGTGTTCTATTAACCATGTTTCTTTGAATGCACATTCTATTTGTTGAGTTTGTTAGTCTTTCATTAGCTTGGATTTTGTTAACTATATGGTGATTAAATTTATTTAACACATATTTGCAGCACTGCCTACAGTTTTCAAACTACAGTTTCCTGAATCAGCCATGGGCCTCTCCAGGTGCACTCAACTACCTAAGTTAGCTCTATTTCTTTCTTTCTTTCTTTCTTTCTTTTTTTTAATATTTTATTTATTTATTTGACAGAGAGAGATCACAAGTAGGCAGAGAGGCATACAGAGAGAGAGGAAGGGAAGCAGGCCCCCTGCTGAGCAGAGAGCCCGATGTGGGACTCGATCCCAGGACCCTGAGATCATGAGCTGAGCCGAAGGCAGCAGCTTAACCCACAGCTTAACCCACTGAGCCACCCAGGTGCCCCAGTTAGCTCTATTTCTAAAGGTAGTCATTAATTTCCCTCCTACTGCCCCCCTCCTTTTTTTTGGTGTTGAATTCATTTTAGTTTCTTGTTTGTTGATAGTTCCCTTTCTTACTTTCCAACATGATGATGTATGCTTATTTATTTATTTTTTAAAGATTTTATTTATTTATTTGTCAGAGAGAGTGAGCACAGGCAGAGTGGCAGGCAGAGGCAGAGGGAGAAGCAGGCTCCCTGCTGAGCAAGGGGCCCAATGTGGGACTCGATCCCAGGATGCTGGGATCATGACCGAGCCAAAGGCAGCTGCTTAACCAACTGAGCCACCCAGGCATCCCTGTATACTTATTTATTTTAGTAATGGTTTTATTGTTTCTGAGTTTGACAGATATTCAGGAGACAAAGTATGACTATCATATATTATTTTGGAATTAGAAATCTTAAGAAAAGTATACATGCACTTAGAAATGATTCATTAAATATGATGAGAACTAGAGCTTTGTCAATGTCACCTATATTCAAAATAAGAGATTAGTTAAGGAAAGCATTGCCCAATTAAAGTTATCTAATTAAAAATTAAAATTATTATTGTCCACTAATATGGTGAATCAGTTTTCAATCATATTATTTCCAATTTTCTATAAATGCAGAATCATGGTATATGCTTGCTCATTTCAAATTTCTGCTACTTATTTGTAAAATTCTAAGAGTTTATTAGATTTTTGTTAGGATTTGTTTTCTCATTGAATTATACATTTGATTTCTCTCCAACCAACTTAATTTGATAGAATATTTGGAATTACACTCTATTAGAAAATAAAAGCAGCCTAAACTATACCACGAACACAACTTAATTAGTTCATGAATATTAACACAATGGAAAATATATCTGAAATTACTAAGTACTATGTTAACCAAGAACCAAGTGAACTTGTGAATTTTCACACAAACAATATACATCCAGCCCATGAGATGACAATCTATGTTAAAATACTAAAATGAAGCTATTTCAGCTATACTGATTCAAAGCTTCAGTATTTGACATTTTCTTCTCATAATCATGCATCTATTACATTAAAAACATCTTAGAAGGAATCACAAGCATTATCTTATCGTTCTTGAAAGATGGAGCCTACTTGGGAACTGAAGCCCCACATAGCTATCTTGAAATGTTGAAATATTTCAGTAGTGAATCTAAAACTTAAGACCACGTAATACTAAAATGTTGAGGTCATCTGGATTATTTTATATTTTATATTTGAAATGTTTATGTTAACAAATCAGAAAATCTGAAAAAGTGGCATTACTGTGTACTAACAGTTGAAAACAGGGACTTAGAAACATCAGAGAGGTTGCCAAAGGTTAGAAAGTGGTTAATGGTAGAATCAGGGTTCAAAGCCAAGTGTGTTTTGCTTCTAAAATCTGTTATTCTTCAATAATACAGAGTATACCATAGCCAGGGATTTAGACTATTTCTTACTCAGTCCCTATATTTCAATACACATGAACACACACACACACCTCACTGTAAATATGTGTTTAGAATGATTGCCATGTGAGACATGAATATGTGTACATGTACATGTGTACATAAGCATACAAATGTTTATACTCACAAAATTTTATTTAGTAATTTAACAAATACTTCTTGAATAACTAATGTGTCTAGGCAAGTTGAGCAACTTACAAATGTGAATGTAGCTCCATCTTTTCTGTTAGCCCAACATATCAAAATTGAGAACCAGTAAACCATAGTGCTAATTTTGTGTGTAACAGAAATCTTTGTTTATAAAAAGGAACTAAGCACAATATAATCCTAAGGGTTTGAAGTTTTGTTATATTTGTGTAACTTACTATAATATTTATTTTATCTTTCTTCCAAGTATTTTTATTTAGAATTTAAAGTAGCACAACCTTTTTCCAGAAACTTGTTTTATTGCTAATCCTCAATTAAAACTTATAAAAGGGAATAAAAGTGAAATTAATGCCAGAGATCCTTCAGTAGTCCTTTCATGTATGATACCCAATTTCCCCCAATTATTATTGTTTGCCTTCTTGTACAGAAAATCCTGCAACATTTGTAAAGTACCTTTTAGAATCACAGTCAAAAAATAAAAGTGAGCCTCAGTGGTTTTGGGCCCATATAGTGCCCTCAGTAGCAGCTCATGTCTTTGATTTGCCCAACTGGAATGTCATATCCAGATAGAGCATGGATGAATCACTTTTATGGGCTAAGTGTCTTCCTCTGCAGACCACCTTGAATTCTTAATGACTGATTCAGCTTGGTGGCTAGAACTAGAGTTCTTTCTAGGGTAAGGTTATATTCAAGTAACGTTCTTATGATTTCCTATATGGTTAACCATAGAATTATTTTGACCCACGGCATTTCATTTCTCTTCTCCATAAATTTGAATATATTCTTAATTTCAATGTAAACTTCTGGAACATATGTTTTTTTGTTGTTGTTGTTTTGTTTTGTTTTGTTTTGTTTAAAAAACCCAGCCATTTATTGTTAGAACCAAGTCTAGAATTTTCATATCCTTTCTCACTGCTGAACTAGGAGTGTACCAACACCCAATTGTACAATGCAATATTTTTCATCAGCAATAATTCTTCAAAAGGAGAAACTGCATTTTATACACGTCTGCTAGGATCTCCTTAAATCCGTTAGATAACTGTTTACATCTGAGCACACAGACATGAGACCCCGATTTACGTTCTAAAGCCAAAGCACATGCTACCCAGTTAAATTTTGCACTTGTGATGCAGTACATGAAGACATGGACTTTGGAGTCAGACACACCTGGATTTATTCCTGGATCTATTACTTAAGCTTTATAACCTTGAACATGTTAATATCTCTAAAGCATAACTTCATTTTTTTCAAAAATAAGGGATGAAATGACCTATCTTATTGGAATTCGTGTAAGGATAAAAAAGATCATAAAACTTCCTGGTAGGGTTCTTGGCTTGTAGGTAGCCTTTAGTAGATGATAGGTATAGTAATTTGTTGGACACTGTTACATTAAGCAATCAACAGTAAACAGGGTAAATAATTCAAGTTCAAAAATACCATCACAGTTCTAAGTTAAAATTACATAAAAATTTATTTTTATTTTCTTGCTTTTTCAAGTTTAGAGTTCGATTTTATTTTCATATATATATATATATATGTCAAGAGGTAGTAATTGGAAGCTATATGTGTGGCAATATGATAAATATTTGGGGTTTTATGATTCAAAACATTAATGGCTTTAAGTCTATCTGAAAAGGAAAGATCAGGACATATTGAAGCTCTGAATAATTTAAATGATACATGCACACATGTTGCATTGTATAATAGGGAAAATGAAGATAGGAATTAAAAAGAAGAAATGGGGGCACCTGGGTGGCTAAGTGGGTTGAGCCTCTGCCTTTGGCTGGGGTCATGGTGCCAGGGTCCTGGGATTAAGCCCCACATTGGGCTCTCTGCTCAGCAGGGAGACTGCTTCCTCCTCTCTCTCTGCCTGCCTCTCTGCCTACTTGTGATCTCTGTCTGTCAAATAAATAAATAAAATTAATTTTTTTTAAAAAATAAGAAAATGAATAAAGATGAAAATTTAATATGGTCAGAAGAGGCTTGATAAAGGTCTTAGGGACCTGAGTATGATCTTGAAAGGCAGTTATAATCTCTATAACAGCTGGGAAGTGGTAAACTGGTATAGTTTATGATGGAATGAATATATTATGTCTCATTCACAGAAAATTGGACTTAAATACATATATATGTATACACACACACACACACACACACACACACACACAATCTCTCTCTTTCTCTCTCTCTAATATGGATACCATGGAGACCAGAAAATTTATGTTGCTTGCTCAGGTATCTAATTACTGGTTAGTGGTCAGGCTTAAACTGGTATCTAGGTCTGTGCTCTTGTTCCAGTACTTTTTTACTGCCATATGTTGAGCTAGCAAACCTTCAAAACCTTCTTGAACTATTCATATAAAATATGTATACAATCCTATCTTTTTTCATAAGTCCATTTTCATTTATAGATATTAGGACTATAAGACTTTTCTTATATTCAGCCATCTCAATGACTAAATCCTGCACCATCAATTTCAGTAGTGTCCTAGAGCAGGATTCTATAGGTTACTGAAAGTCTCAAATCTGTGTTAAGTGATGTCACCTTGGCAGCTTGAAAAAAGCCAGGGTGGGAGTATTTACACCATGGGAGAAATGAATGTTACCAATTATGGCTTCTTCTTCTTTTTTAATTCTGAAGATTCAACTGATAAATATTTTCTAGGACATCACTCTTTGCAATAGTGAATTATATCCATTTCCACTATTAAAATGGCTAAAAGTATAAAATTATTTTTTAATGTCATATGAATGGACTTCAGAGTGATATATGGAAAAGTTAAAGAAATAAAAATCTTCAAAAGGAAAGGATGAAAATGGAGGAATTATTATTTTCTATCAGAGGATTCTCATAAGTAAAGAAGAACGATTTTGATATATAAGACATATATGAGCAGTTGCAGTAAAGTGTGTATTGTATTTATGTATGTCAATTTACACAAAATAAATGAAAGTAAATACCATGAATAGATTAAATTCTATCCCAGGAACACAAGGACATCATTGTTCCAAAAAAACCTAATCTACTCTGTTATTTAACAATTGGTGAAATATGAAAAAAACGTTTACTTCAATAGATGAAGATGAAGCATTTGATTAAAAGTGTTAGTAATTAGATACTATGGGATAGATAAGGGGATAATGGCATATGCAAGCTACATCTAGAAAAATTCAATACTTTTTTTCACGTAAGTAAATGATAGCTACAAAATGTATTACATATGACCAACAAAAATGCTTGATTTTATAAATATAAACATACACCTGAAATATGCTGCAAATATTAACCAGATACCACATTGTGGGTGATTTTTTTAGTCCTTAGAATTTAAAATTCTGTTTAAAATTTCTCTACAGTGAATAATTTTGACTATGCTGATTATGAAAATTATGAAAAGGAAATATAGAGATCAGACCTCATTCACAACAAAAAAACTTAAAATATCCAAGAGTTTATTTTTTCAAAAATTTATATATTTTAGAGAGAGAGAGAGAGTGGGGTTTTGGGCAGAGGGAGAGAATATTCAAGCAGACTCCCTGCTGAGCACAGAGCCCAGTTCTGGGCTAGATCCCAGGAATCATGGCCTGAGCTGAAACTCAACAACAGAGCCACCCAGGTGCCCCTCAAAGAGTAGCTTTAAATGAGAAGAAATTAAAATTTGATCAATCCTAAACATGTAAGAATAAAAGGGAAGAGTAGGAGAAGGAAGACAAAGAAGAAAGACACAGGAAGATAAGTGAAGGAATGACATTAATTTTACTGAAGTGTGGCATGAGACAAAACTACAAAGAAAAAAAAATAACTTTATTAGCAGTATCTTTGTGGTATGACCAAATGCGTTCTGTTTTTATTCTCCATACTTGAAAAAATGTCTTCCTATTTTTTAAAGCATGCGTGGATTATTTCAATTTTATCTTTAATATTTAAAGAAAAGATGTTATATAGCTTACTTTCTCAAATGTTTTAGGACTTCTGGCAGGAATTCTCCTCAACCACACTGCATCCCCCCAATTTTTTATATATGACTGATCCCCACCATAATTTAGGTCTTGGAGGTGATCCTTGACTGTTTTCTCTAACATGAACCAAAAATAATAGATATTCCTGCATCATCCTTGTTTCTTTTATTGTCCTTACCACAATGATAAGTACATATTAACTTAGTTATGTACATGTTAAATGTTTCTTGTTCTCTCACTTATTATTAACTCCAAAAGGGCACTCAGGTCTTCTGTTTTCTTCACCAATATATAATCAATTGCCTAGCACATGACTCATTAGGTAGGAACTCAAAAAATAAATTTGAATGAATAATGTAAATGAGGAAGTTGTAACAGAGTTTGGAAGTATAACTGAAATTCTAGAAGTATAAAATAAAAACTGATTTGCCAGACAAATGCTTGAAAATTGTCTTCAAAAAAATTGGCCATCAGTGTCCACTTTTTTTTTCTTTTTAATACTCTTTCATTACTATTTTTCACTGAGATTCGCTATTCCCCAAACTGAAATATAGACATATCATTTGATAAAAGAATAAGTAATTTTTTTTTTTGCATAGTGTAAGCACCAGAACCAGCACAACCACTTGATGCCTCCAGAGCACATGATGTCAGGAGACATTCATGCCTAGGTTTGTGCAAGCCTCAACCCTGAAACTTCATGACTCTGCAAGTGAGTGACTCCATAAATTCTGTACCCCAGGGGCCTCACGTGTCTCATTCTGGTATCTCTGTTAATTGATATATTATTTATTCTTTCTATAAACTTATCCATGAAAGAGAAAAGAGTGCATCTCCAGGCTGTTTTAGCTTCCCAACCACAGGTTCCTGAATGTCCTTCCCTTCATAAAAAGAGTATTATCTGTGTTCTGACTTTGTTCTTCTCCTTCAATATTATGTTGGCTATTCTTGTCCTTCAGCTCTTTCAAGTAAATTTCAAATCAGTTTGCTGATATCCATAAATTAACTTGATGAGATTTTTGACTGGGATTGTGTTGAATCTATAGACTAATTTGTAATGAACTGATATCTTCACCATATGCAATCTTTATCCATGAATATAGGGTCTCTCTCAATTTCTTTTGTTCAATAGTACCTTCTATCAGCATTTTAGGTTGTTCCTATATAGATAAAGGGGTATTTTTCAAATTGGTTCTTTTTCCTTTTCTCCTGCTAGAGGCACAGGGAAATTTTTCTCCACTGTTAACTATGAGGACCTGGTAGAGCTCCTGGAGGTAGAACTCACAAATGTTGTATGGAGGCTCCCCTTGCAGTTTGTTTTTGTTTTATCTTCTAAGTAGGAAACTGTATCCTTCTAATAATCCCTGTGTATAAATAAGAAAACCAAATTAACCATTTTATCTATAATCCATCTAACTATCATCTATCATCTGTCAATCACCTATACATCCATTGATAATCCACTTACCCATCTATCCATCTATCATCTACTTACCGCTCACCCTCTCTCCCTAAGAAACCTTTACCTAGCTAATTCAGAAAAGAACATAAAGGAGGGACAAGATGGCGGGGAACTAGGAGGAGGCGCCCTTTCAACCTGTACCCTAAAGTGAGCGGATTACCTTCCAAAGAACTCTGATCACCACAAAATCAGGATGAGATCAGAATTATACATGTCTGGATCTCTACTGGAGCAGAAGACGCGAGTGGGCAGGTAAAGCAGAGTGGGAAAGTCGGACTGATATCAGAAGATAAACAAAAGGGGGAGGGAGCCACCAGAGGCGACCCATTGGAAAGTAATATCCCAATGCCAGAGTGCCCTGTGTCTGGGGACCAGCATTAACTCAGGAGTCTGGTAGAAAGCACTCAAAAAGAGCAAAGGATCACTGGGGGGAAATTGCAGGAATCGGGGTGTTAGGGTCGGGGCTTAAGTCCCCAGATAGAGGGCAGCCAAGCCCTGGTGCAGAGCCAGAGAGAGTGTGGCAGAGAAACCTGGTCTTGGTCCCTGAACCACCAGCACGCCTGAGAGTGTGTGGGGCCTGGCTCCCCTGAGGAGCTGGGAGCCTCACCAGCCAACAGAAGCACAGCCTTTTGCACTCCCCACGTGAGTACCCTGCCATGCCATCAGAGTCCAAGTCGTGCCCTGCGCCCTCCCCTGAGAGAGGTGCACACAGGCGCCAACCCAGTGCTCTCAGACCCAGAAAGACCAGGCACTCCCAGCCCAGGCCAGCGGGAAAATCTCAGTGTGTGATCTCTGCTTGGAACTTCTCTGGCAGTCTGGAGCTGCCCAGACAGCTACCGCTGCAGTGGTTTTGGGTACAAGCAAAAAATCCTGAGTCCCCAGGGACCGCAACTGGGAACCTGCTCTGCCAGCGGCCAAGGGGGGATATATTTGGGCTCTGAAGCCCAGACTGAGGCTTCTCTCTGAGAGGGAGATCAGGGTGCAGTTTGCTTTCCTCTAAACCTACAAAAACCATCAAAAGCGGTCAAGGTGAGAGAGAAAAACAAAAGTGAACAAATAAAAAAACCTCCAGAGAACAAAAGCCTGAAAAAACCAGTTTCCTCAGAGCCCACCCCCTTGAGGGGGGCAGGAGGACTTCACTCAGAGAACATCATTGACTGAAAACCCACGTGGTGGCAGGCCCCTCCCCCAGAAAACCAACCAGGAAAGGAAAAAAAAGAAAAAAAGATGACAAGAGAACAACCACCACTACTTCATAGGACAATTTTTATTATTAATTCGTTCCCACTATTCTGGCTCATTTTTTTATAGAGATAATTTTTTATTATTATATAGATAATTTTTTAACCTATTTACTGTCACAGTGAGATGTCCAGTACATCAAATTCCATAATAACCTTCTAACCTGAACTTTTTGGTACATACACCTGTGCTTTCCTTTTGCATTTCTATTTTTTAAATTTCTTTTTTTTTTAAATTTTAGTTTAGTTTAGTCTAGTTTATTCTTTTTTTAATATTTATTTTCTAATATTCATATAGAGTTAAACTTCAAGGCAATCCCCTTTCCCCAATCAATGCCACCCCTATAGGTAAACCAATTCCTAATCCCCCTTTATCTTAAGAAAGTTGAGTCCTTTAACAAAGGTATCAGAATACATCCAGGAAGAATCAAAACAACCTTCCTCACCCACATTGAGAATTTACAACCACTCTCCCATCTTTTTCTTCCACCAGTGTTTCTGTGTTTTTGTGTTTGTCCTGATAGTATATAAATCTTACACTCGGGCTTCTGTTTGACTAGGATCTTCCTTTATTTGTATATATATATATATATATATATATATATATATATATATATATATATTTCTTTCTAGTCATATACTTTTATCAGTCTTTTTTTTTGTCTGTTTTTGTTTGTATATTTTATAAATCTTACCTAGGGGCCCATTTGGGCAGAACGTTCTCTTTTATCTACTTTCGTTCCTGTCTCTCCCTCTCTCTCTCTCTCTTTTTTTCTTTTCCTTTTCTTTTTCCAGTCAATTGGGTGGGGAACCCTGATTGCTTAGAAGCTTTCCAGGGTGCACCTTGACTGCACCACGGCCGATACATCCAGCTACACCCATTCAGCCATCTCTTACAAAAATGACTAGGAGGAGGAATGCCCAACAGAAGAAAAATACAGAGGATGGGCCTTCTGCAACAGAGCTAATGGCTATCAACATAGACAATATGCCAGAAAGAGAATTCAGCCTAACAATTATCCAAGCAATAGCTAGGTTAGAGAAAGCCATGGGTGACCAAATGGAATTGATTAGGGCCAAACGGAAAATGACCAGAGACCATGTTTTCAATACTAGGGAAGAGCTGAAAGGTACCAGGGATGAGCTTCACAATGCTCTCAATGAGTTCCAATCTAATCTAAATTCTCTCAAAGCTAGAGTAACTGAGACAGAAGATAGAATTAGTGATCTGGAGGACAAACAGATAGAGAGAAAGGATCTGGAGGAAGCCAGGAACAAACAGCTTAGAAGCCACGAAAATAGAATCAGGGCGATAAATTATGCCATGAAACATTCCAACGTCAGAATTCTTGGAATCCCTGAAGGGGAGGAGAAAGAAAGTAGTCTAGAAGATATAGTGGAACAAGTTCTTCATGAAAATTTTCCGAATCTCGTGAATGGAACCAGTGTTCATGTATTAGAGGCCTAACGGTTTCCCCCCAAGATTAAAGATTCTTGAAAGTACTCGAGACACCTAATAGTAAGAATGAAGAATTATAATTGTAGGCAGAACCTCTTGAAAGCACCTAGGACAAAGAAGATCCTTACGTACAGAGGAAAGCCCATCAGAATAACGTCAGACCTGTCCACAGAGACAGACCTGGCAAGCAAGAAAGGGCTGGCACGATATATTAAGAGCATTAAATGAGAAGAACATGCAGTCAAGAATACTTTATCCAGCAAGACTGACATTCAAAATGGATGGAGAGATAAAGAGTTTCCAGGACTGGCAAGGCTTAAAAAACGATGCAACCACCAAGCCGATAGCAGGAAATATTAAGGGGGGGGGGGGGTAGATAAAAGAGGAAAAAGCCCAAGAATAGTAAGAACAGAAATATAGAGACAATATACAGAAAGTCTTCAAAGGTAGCACTATGTCAATAAAATCGTATTTATCAATAAAATCACCCTCAATGTGAATGGCCTAAATGCGCCCATAAAATGGCACAGGGTTGCAGACCGGATAAAATGACAGGACCCATCCATATGTTGTCTACAAGAGACCCATTTTGAACCTAAAGTTACACCCAGACTGAAATTGAAGGGATGGAGAAGCATCTTTCATGCCAATGGGCCTCAAAAGAAGGCTGGGGTAGTGATTCTCATATCAGACAAATTAGAATTTAAACTAAAGACTGTAGTAAGAGATACAGAAGGACACTACATCATTATTAAAGGGAATATCCACCAAGATGATCTAACAATTGTAAAATCTATGCCCCCAATATGGGAGCAGCCAATTACATAAGAAAACTGCTAATCAAGATAAAGAGTCATATTGATATGAATACACTAATCATTGGAGATCTTAACATGCTTCTCTCAGAAACAGACAGATCATCGAAGCAGAAAATCAATAAAGAAACAAGAGCATTGAATGACAC
>NC_081559.1:110401721-110419949 GCF_022355385.1 Mustela nigripes
GTACCCCTGGGGATAAAAATATATGTTTATAAAAAATAAAATATATTAAAAAAAAGAGAAGGTTCTGCCCAAATGGCCCCCAAGGTAAGATTTATGATGTATACAAACAAAAACAGACAAAAAGACTGATAAAAGTATATGACAAGAGAAAAAAAAAATATATATGCAGATAAAGGAAGAACCTCATCAAAAAGAACCCCAAATATAAGATTTATATACTATCAGGACAAACACAAAAACACAGAAATACTAGTGGAAGAAAAAGATGAGAAAGTGGTTATAAATTCTCAGTGTGGGCAACGAAGGCTGTTTTGATTCTTCCTGGATATATCTTGTTATCTTTTTTAAAGGACTCAACTTTCCTAAGATAAAGGGGGATTAAAAATTGGTTTACCTATAGGGGTAGTATTGATTGGGGAAAGGGGATTACTTTGAAGTTTAACTCTATATGAATATTAGAAAATAAAAATAAAAAGGAATAAACAAGACTAAACTAAACTAAAATTTAAGAAAAAGAAATTTAAAAAATAGAAATGCAAAAGAAAAACACAGGTGTATGTATCAAAAAGTTCAGGTTAGGAGGTTATTATGGAATTTGATGTACTGGACAGCTCACTGTAATGGTAAATAGGTTAAAAAATTATCTATATATAAAAAATAAGCCAGAATAGTGGGAACACATTAAAAATAAAAGTGTCCTATGAAGTAGTGGTGGTTGTTATCTTCTAGTCTTTTTTTTTTTTTTCTTTCCTGGTTGGTTTTCTGTGGGAGGGGCCTGCCACGTGGGTTTTCAGTCAATGATGTTCTCTGAGTTAAGTCCTCCCGCCCCCCTCAAGGGGGTGGTCTCTGAGAAAACCGTTTTTTTCAGGCTTTTGTTCTCCGAATGTTTTTACGTTTGTTCACTTTTTTTTTTTTCTCTCACCTTGACCCCTTTTGATGGTTTTTGTAGGTTTAGAGGAAAGTAAAGTGCACCCTACCCTCCTTCTCAGATAGAAGCCTCAGTCTGCTCTTCTGTGGGTGTAGTAGAGCTCATTTAAATTCTCCCTTGGCCACTAGCAGTGCAGGTTCTGAGTCGTGGTCCCTGGGGACTCAGGATAATCTGCTTGTACACAAAACCACAGCAGCAGTGGCTGTCTGGGCAGCTCCAGACCACCAGAGAGGTTCTAAGCAGGGATTGCACACTGAGATTTTCCCACTGGCTCGGGCTGGGAGTGCCTGGTTTTTCTGGGTCTAAGAGAGTCCAACTTGCGCGCACCCTTCTCAGGGAAGCCTGTGGGTTGTGTGTGCGTGTGTCTTAGCCTCTGAGAGCGGGGCTCAGGTCCAAAAGCACCATTCTGGGCCTTCACACACCTCTCTCAGGGGTGTTTGGGGTGCACATCTCAGGCTCTGAAAAAATGGCAAGGGTCTAAGAGCACTGGGTGGGCCTTTGTACACCTCTCTCAGGGGAGGGTGGGGGCGCGCGTGTCTTAGGCTCTGTGGCTCCCAGCCCCTCACAGGAGCCAGACCCCATGCAATCTCGGGCGAGCTGGTGGCTCAGGGACCAAGGCCTGATTTCTCCACCACACTCTTTCTGGCTCAGTGCCAGGGGAGGCTGTCCTGGGTCCAGGGACTTAAGCCCCTGTCTTTAGCTGCCCCGATTCCCCAGTCGCCCCCATCCTTTGCTCTTTTGGAGTGCTTTCAACCAGTCTCCAAGTTAATGCTGGTCCCCAGATGCAGGGCACTCTCGTATTAGGGGTATTACTTTCCAATCGGTCACCTCTGGTGGCTCCTTACCCCTTTTGTTTATCTTCCGATATCAGTCCTACTTTCCCACTCCACTTTACCTGCCCACTGGCATCTTCTGTCCCTGTAGAGATCCAGACGTGTATAATTCTGATCTCAGGCTGATTTCATGGTGATCAGAGTTCTTTGGAAGGTAATCAGCTCACTTTAGGGTACAGGTTGAAAAGGCCCTTCCTCCTACTTCCCTGCCATCTTGTCTCCCCCTCAGGACATTTTCTGTGCTCCATAGTTTTAACAGGTTCTTGGCTGGCTCTGTCAGCACAGCATCTGACTCTTGATCTCAGAATATTGAGTTCAAATTTCGGTCATGGAGTTTATTTTGAAAAAAGGTAGCGGTGTTAATAACATTCTGCTCAATTTTCATCTAGGTATTTTATGGCTCTAGCTGTTTTGTTGAAGTCTTTGCCACATTTTGACTTCATTGTTGTGGATGAGGTTGGATAGACATCCAGTTGTATTCCTTCACTTGAGGTTGCCCAGAGTTTCCAACATCACTTATTGTGGAGACTGTTGCTTCTGTATTTTATATTCTTGGACCTTTTGTTGTAAATTAATTGACTACATATGTGTCAGTTTCTTCCAGGTCTTTATACTCCTCTGTTCCCTTGATCTGTGTGCCTGTCTATATGTCAATACCATGATGTTTTGATTTCTACAGCTTTGTATTACAATTTGAATTAAGAAAGTATGACGCCTCCAGCTTTGTTCTTTGTCCAGATGACTTTGGCTATTCAGGGCCTTCTGTGGTATTATTCACTTTGTAGGATTATGGTTTTATTTCTAAAAATACCATTAAATGTTATGGGGTTTGCACTGGGTATTTAGATTGCTTTATGCAGGGTGGGGCTTTGGATTGCATATATTCTTGGGATTTAGTAACATGAGATGTCTTCAGACTTAATTCTGTCTTCTTCAATTTTTTTCATTAACGATTTATAGTTTTCAGCATACAGGTCTTTCACCTCTTGGTGAAAATAATTCCTATGTATTTTATTCTTTTTGAGTGATTACCAATTAAATATTGTTTTCTTAATTTCTCTCCATGATAGCTTGTTATTCATGTATAGAGATGAAACTCATTTCTTTATATTGAATCTTTGTCCTTAAGCTTAACTTAATCCATCTGTTAGTTCTACAAGGATTTTTGTAGAGTCATTAAGGGTTAGACATATCATATCATCCTCACCTAGTAAGTAAAAAATTAGCTGGGACTATGGATTGATGTCATCTAACTGGGAAAAAAAGACACAGATATATCATCTAACTGGGAAAAAAGGATACAGAAAAAAGATTGCAGATACAGATAGTTTTCAAATTTTCTAAAATGTTTTGTGATTAATGTAAGCAAAGGAATCCATAAATATGACTTATTTCATTTACTGTTTTCTTTCACCCGGATATACAGAGCTGTGGTGTAGATCAGTTATTCCCCACACTTTCCCACCCTACAACCTGTGCCTCTCAAGAAGCATCCACCATTTTCCCTACTTTCTGTCCTGGAACCCAGGGCCTGACTCAGCTTCTCAGAAAATACTTCTCGAAATAGTGCTCTTGAGAAGGCTATTTTTTTCACAGATTTCCTAGAAGACATCCTCCAAAACATTGAATTTTGCAGAATTGTTTTTGTCTCTCTACAAATCCTTGAAGATGTCCAAGGTTGAATGTGGCTTGTTTTGCAGACAAATCAGGGAACCTCTGCAGTTTCTCCTGTGGCCAGCAGAGGGTGGTGTGTGCTCTTAACACACCACCTCTACTGAAGATACAATTAACTCCTTTAAGACTTGTTTATAATCTTGGGGAATTGTTTCAAGGATTATTTATTCTAAAAATTCTTGGGGATCTATTGACAGGTCCCTACAAGTGACAACCTAAGGTACTAAGGTGATGAAACCGTATCCCTTCTTACACATGCAGATATATAAAATTATAAATAACTGACTGAAGGTGGACCCTCCCCTCAGATAAGACAGAAAGTGAACTCCAAATGGGTCACAGACCTAAATTTAAGAGCTAAAACTATAAACCTCAGAGAAGAAAGCTTAAGAAGAAATATACCTGACCTTAGATTTAGCATCTATTTCTTAAGGATGACATCAGAATCAACAAGTGGAAAAACAGATACGTGGGTAACTTGGTCACCAGCATGACTACATTTCCTCTGGGCTCCCCATGTGCTCCCAGGCATGAGGCAGGAACTATATGAGTCATTTCTTTCTGCATCCCACTTAGCAGTACCTGTTATATTTTCCAATTTAGGGATGGGGTCTGTAGCTTCAGAGCCCTACCTGGCATCACTCAGCTACAAAGTGGCTGAGCAGGGGCTAGCTAAAACGGCTGTCTCTCTGTCATTGGACTCTGCACTCCATCCACATGGCTCGTCCCTGGAATTCAAAGATGTGTAAAGCTCCACATCCAACTCCCAGGTTTGGAGATCTCACTAAACTCAGGGGGCAGTTGGTGCCACTCCTGACTGGGGCTTGGCCTGGGTCTGTCATGGCACAGAGGACTCTCCTAGTAGCAGCCAGCCTTTGTGTGGGCAGGAGGAGGTTTCTCCCTGGGTACATGCACAAAGGTTCATGCAACCTCAGAGTTGAGAAACCCCTTTTGAAGCATCTGGATGCAACTTTCTTGTGAGATCAGGGCCACAAGGGTGACATGCCCTGGGTTCAAATCCTGCCTGTGACTCAATAAGGAGAAGTTTCTTAAAGTCTTGGTTTCCTTATTAGTCAAACAGAGACAGCATTTCTACCTTCCTCATGAAATTGTTATGGAGATTGACGGACATGATTCATGCTCTCAAAAGATACTCCATAATTCTTAGCTCTACCTGCTTAAATTAGGCCACTGTGAGCACATTGGTGCCCTGGGCTCTGGACCTCTGCCTTACTCTGTCCATTCAGCCTCCCCTGACTCACTTGTCCTTCGAGAAAGCCTTCATCCCCTCCAGTATGGGATCCCACAGCACTGGTGCTCACCCATCAGACCCACCCAGCCCCGAGACTGGATGTCATCCAGAGCTTGTGTCCTGGATATGGACAGTCCTCAGTGTGGAGATTGCCAGTTGGAGCCCCCTGAATTGTCACCTGTTTTTGGAACAAATTATGGGGTGCCTTGTGATGGGATTCTTTCTCCACAAAGCAGACAAAAAAAGCTGCCCTCAGTTCCATCACACATGTCCCCCCTTTTCCCCCACTGTGTAATCATTGGTACATAGCACCTCCTTGGCTGCCAGGGCCCCAGAGCCTTTTTGTGGTCAGAGATGAAAATGATTGCTGGTGGTGAACTTCATTTTTGATGGAACTGTTGGTAGGATGAAGCCTGGCCACTCCCTACAAAGCCTGTGCTGACCAATAGGGCAGTGCCCATCCCATGGCAGCCCTTCCCCTAGTGGTCAGAGCTCTCCTCTCTCACTGAGTCCCATTAGCTGGTATTTCTCTCTTCCTGCAGAGAGAGCCCAAATGCCCTCTCTCTCCTTGAGGATCTATCTTCTGGGGAGCTCCGTCTTGTGGAAGAGAAGACAGAAATTACTGATGATGGCCTCTCTTACAGTGTCAGAGAAAGTGGACTCCCGCTATCTGACTTTGTGGGAGGAAAGCGGTCTCAGGAGGAAGCACAGTCCCCTCTCTTGGACAAGCTTAACTTGAGGGATACCAATGTTGGGGCTGGCAGGGCCAGGGAGTCACAGCTAGTGGATCCTGAGGGGTGTGGATGAGCTAGGTCCAGTGTCAAAGCCCCTGGTTGAGACTCTGTCCATCCTGGAGCTTCCATGAGCATCCAGTGTGATTTGTAAAGGCCTCTCTTGCTCACACAAATTCAAGTGGTTCTTGCTGTTGCCACTAAAACTACATCTGGATGATCACCTGTCTGTAACCCACTGACTTGCACTATCCTTAGAGGTTCTTCCCTGAAAGGATGGAGTTCAGCCAGGGAGGACAGGAAGCAGCCTGGCAGGATTGGCCTGGCCTATACTCATCTACTGGCCTGGAGCAGGGCCTGGTTGTTCTAGTTAGAATCTGAGTTATGAATCACAATGGGCTGGAGTGGCTGGAGCATTTCACTGGACCGGGTCTGGGTGAGGTGTGTTCCAGGACATGCGGCAGGGAAGCTTGTGGGGGAGGACACATGAGGGGATTGTGGGCAGGCTCTTTGTAGCTCTTTGGTCTCTCTCAGTACCAGTGACCTCACTGCTGGCTTGTCCTCCTCATGATTTCAGGTTTCATCTATGCAAAATGGGATCCCTCCTTTCCAGAGCAAGGCTGCCCCTTAGAGAGCACAGAGGAGCCTGCAGGCTGTCCTCCAAAAATGTGGTTAAAGTGTGTTCCAGTAATGGTTCTTATAGGAACTAGTCCTAAAGAAATAGAGATTTATGGCACAGACATGCTTATTACTTTAATTATGAGAGTCAAATAATTGGAAATGGCTCTGTTGTTCAACAGATGGTACCTTGAGTGTTGTCACTGAGAATGCGCAAGGGAACAGCAGCGACAGTGCCTGTCCACTGTGAAGACATCAGGTACAATAAAAGCCCAGCCCTGGAACCTTCCCTGCCCCATCCTGTCACACACACACGGGCACACACACACACACACACACACACACACACACTACACTACACTCAGATGGAATGGTGGAGAAAATGGACATCGTGTGTTATGGGTGATTATTTCTTGGTAAAAGAAAGGTGTCTTCTTTTCTTCATATTTAAATCATTATTTACTAAATAAACATAGTCTGGCTAAAATCTAAAGTACTATTTACTTTATTACCTAACTTGTTAGTAATAAATGGGAATAATTAAGGTATGATTTTAATATTTTATAATATTCCCATTAGAATAGTTTAAATGTGGCCTATCCAGGAAAATGAAAGAAATTAAAGATGTCTCATGGATCCAGACATTTCTCTTGTGGTTTTCACCTTTCCAGGCATCCTTAGAAAAGGGAACCCTATCCCACATATTGAAAATAATTCATCTGGGGGCTTGTTGTGGTCTTTGTTCTTTCAGTAACATTCTTTGTAATAAAATGTTATTTGTATAAAAAGTGAAGGAAAATTATGAATCAATCTTATGTTCTGCAGCCAGATACAGAAGGCCATATTGTAAGATTCCAGGCACATGAACATCTCAGATGAGGTAAAGTACCAGAGACAGAGAGAGCAGTGGTTTGGGGGACTGAGGTGAGGTAAGGAGCAGTGAGTGATTACTAGTACAGCTATCTTTGGGATGGAAATGTTCCAAAAGTTAATGGTTGGGGGAACACTCCTAATATACCTAGTGGCACCTTGATATGTCATTGAAAAGGATCATATAAAATTTTTATGTAAAGTCAAATTCTATTTTAAAGAACAAAATATTTTAGGCCATTATACAGGTGTATAAAAATCACAGAATTTACAAACAGGAGAATGACAGGGGAGGCAAAGACATCCTTTGAGACTGAATCCAGCTCGAGCTGTTGCTTGGGGGCTGAGGATGGTTGTTCCACTAAGGCAGGTGGTAGTTCAGGCCCTCCAGGAACCCCAGTTGCAGGGGCAGGACCCTGCCTTGACCTCCAGGTCAGACAAAGGAGCATGTGGCTCTTCCAGGTCAGGAGAGTGAAGTAGAGCCCTGACTACCAACTGCACTGTACTCAACAGGGCAGGTGGTGTCATTGCTCTTCTTGACTGGTTAGCTCCAGCAGCAGAGATGGGTTGGGCCAGCTTAGGCTCTGAAGATACAGCAGGTGCCACAGTGGGAGCTGGGGAGAGTTCCTGAGATGGGTCAGGATCTTGTTCTGGGCTGGTGTTGCAGCTCCACGAAGAGAAAGTATCATCAGCATGATTGACTTCCCATGTGCCTTCTAAAAAAAGAAACTTTTCCCACCACTCAATGTCATCTGAATCCAAGAACCAATCTGTGGAAGGTCTCCCCGACTCAAAACAATAGCGACAGGAATCTGAGAATACTCACTTCTCTCAGCCCAACTGTACTCTATGGAGGCTTGCTCAGTGTGGCCCACCCTGTCCCCTCCTCACAGGCATACCTATCACCCCCTGTCCTCCTCACCCCCAGCCTCTTGCTCCGTGGACCTAAGGTGTTGCAGCTGTGAGAGCAGAAGACGGGCCTGGCTTTTCAGGACTGAGCCTGGCATACGGAGCCCCATGTAAGCCAGCAGCATATTCAAGCTGGGAAATTCTGGGTGCTTGACACAATCCTCGGGATATTGTTCTATCCATGTGCTCAAGATGGAATAGAGGGCCCTGGTGACAGAAAGTAGGCAGAGGAGTCAGAGGACAGGGCACCTTTTCAAATCAATATCCCAGGGAACCCTTGTGGGAACCTGTCCATGGAATTCCAGTTCCTGTCAGAGACCAGTCCTACTCCTTGTCCTCCTGTGATCTGGCAGTCCTGCCTGAGACAGGCCTGGTCACAGATGAAAAGCTGGCAAAAATCTCTATGAGCAGGAGTCCTTGATCAATGTTGTGAGCATTTCTGTCCTTCTGAGGGGAGCTGAACTCACTCCTCAGTCTCTCTCATTGCCCATGTGCCACATGAATTCATCTGCTTGTGGCCAAGGTGGGGTAGTGTCTGGCCTGTTCATTGTTCTCACTGCATACACCATTGCTGTGAGAAGATCCAACCAAGGAGGGAACAAAGGAACTGTATCTTTAGCTAGACCTTCCCAGGACCATCCCAATACCTCAAAATTTACCTCCCATGTCCATGCTGCCTCATTTTCCAGGTGCCATGAGTGGGTCTCCTTCCACTGACCCTTATCTCCTACAGGGTGTGGAATGTCTGGTCCCTGAGCTCTCACTGGGTCTCCTGAGCACCCAGTATCCAAGTTTCAACAGCTTGCTGAATGTGATGGTTCCCACATCATCTGTTCTGGGTCCCAGGATTGGGGTAGAGACAGGGCTGGTTGGGAGGTTTGGGAATGACTCTTAGGGGCAAAGCTGTCCTTTAGCCCCCTCAGCTCTCCCACAGTTCTCACACCCCATCCACAGCTCCTCAGGACTATTTCCCATTCTCTAGAAGAAGTTCGCAGATATTTACCCTAAAACAGAAACCTTAGATGTATAGTTGAAGGTCCAAAAGTCCCTCCAACTCACAGTACCCTCACTGCCCTAGTGAAGAGATAAGATCCTCCTGTATCAGCCAAAGCTCACTCACATGTTCCACTTCTCCTGGGCTCTGCCAATCTCATTAGAGTTGGAAAGAATGCACCCATATCTAGAGGAGGCCAGGGGGCATCACATGAAATGTCCTGTGGACGCTACCTCTCATTGTATCCAGTGTCACTGTCTGACCCTGACTAGTCTGGAGCCCTGGGGTGCTATCTGTTCTATGCAGGGATCACATTCAGCTCCGAGAAAGAGTCTGCACTGAGTTGGGCTTCCTGAATGTTTGATGAATGAATGAAAGGGTCCCTACCAGCCCATCACAGAGATCTGAGTGGGCCTAGCCCGCTGTTCACCCCCGGGGATCCCTGCTCTGGTTTCACCCAGACACAGACCCCAGATGGAGCCTCAGATATCCCTTTAAATGGTAAAAGAGCCCAGTGAAGACCATAGTTATACTGAGGTATGAGGCAGAAGCTTCTTCATAAGGAGCAGGACAATTATAAATGAGTATGACCACAGCCCCTCTAGCATACCTTTCCACAGGCCCAGGCACACAAGTGTAGTTTCCCTACAAGAACCCACTGAGTCCCTGTAATAACTCTGCCCCAGAGGAGAAAACTGAGTCTTGGGGAAATGTGGGGACATTCCCAAAACTCACAATCAGGTGGTGGCCAAATCCCACTGGGCAGTTAGGGGCAGAGTGCTCACCTAGCAAACAGGAGGTTTTTGTTTTTGTCTTCTTTTCGGTGGTCCAGAATTCTTTGGCAAACAGAAGGTCTAACACATCTTGGGTGGTGGCAAAGACTCTATATGCTCCCAGGAACATGTGGATGTAGCTTAGATCTCTTCCTAGGAGGATGGGCAAGAGGTGTTCGATTTGTGTCTCTAGTGAGTTGACCTGGTTGGTCCACAGCATGCAGGTCTCATTCCTCTTCCTGAGGTGGATCAGAGGAAATATGAATCAGTGCTGTAGCCACCAGGAAGGTTGGGGGTTGAAGGGCAGATTGAACCCCCAACATCTCAGTGACTTATGGCAAGAGGTGGGACAAGTGGGCCCATAAGCATAAAAAGAATAAGGTGACTCAGTGGTTCATTGAGTTAATCAAAAGAGTATTGGTATTTGTTCAGGTCATGATGTCAATGTCCTGAGACAGCTCCTCGTGGGCTGCATACTTAGGGCAGTGTCTGCTTGAGGATTCTGTCTCTCGCTCTGATTCTCCCAATTCTCCCCCTTCCTCTTTCTCAAATCAATCAACCAATCCGTTAATAAATCATTAAAAAAAGAAAAAAAAATAAGTGAAACCATATGATAACTGACTCTCTCTGCTTGACTTATTTCACTCAGCATAATCTCTTCCAGTCCCGTCCCTGTTGATACAAAAGTTGGGTATTCATCCTTTCTGATTGAGGCATAATACTCCATAGTGTATGTGGACCACATCTTCCTTATCCATTCATCCATTGAAGGCCATCTTGGTTCTCTCCACAGTTTGGCGACCGTGGCCATTGCTGCTATAAACATTGGGGTACAGATGGCCCTTCTTTTCACAACATCTGTATCTTTGGGGTAAATACCCAGTAGTGCAAAGGCAGGGTCATAGGGAAGCTCTATTTTTAATTTCTTGAGGAATCTCCACACTGTTCTTCAAAGTGGCTGCACCAACTTACATTCCCACCAACAGTGTGGGAGGTTGGGGGAACCAGGTGGTGGGTATTGGAGAGGGCACGGATTGCATGGAGCACTGGGTGTGGTGCAAAAACAATGAATACTGTTATGCTGAATGGACTGATATTCATGACGGAATGATCACTGTAGCATATTATAACGGCAAATGATTCCTTGAGAATTTATATTCAATATAATTACTTAACGTAAAAAAAAAAAAGAAAAAGAAAAAGAAAAAAAATATTCTTGGCATCCATACAAAGAATTGAAGCAAGTGATGTCTGAACTTGATAGTATGTCAGGTCATATTGTGAGCTGAGTATTGATAGCACCTCCCTGGATGAAAGGCATGGATCCTATGATTTCTGAAAGCATATACCTTTCTTGAGATGACAACACAGAGATGCTTTAGATAAAGGGCTCAGGATATTAGGACATGTAGGATGTAGGATGTAACACTGAGTTGGCAACAGAAGGGAGTCACATCCAAGTCCTGCATCAATAAAGGAATCAGTGGCTGTGATAAATAGTTGGCCTTCTGGAATGTTGTGCAGCACAATGAGGCCCCTGCTCCTGACTCTGGAGGGGCCCAGGGATGTGTTCTTTCACAACCAAAAGGCAGATCAAGAGACATAGTACCATGGGCCCCATGTCTCATTAGGTAAAAGTCTCTCAACGCACCATGATCATGTGCAAGACTTGCAGAAGTCGGGGAAGGATGGATAGGCCAACGGGGACACTTGAAAGCACTAGTTAAGAAAATGCATAGTACAGTGCAAAAGGATTCTAGATGAATGGGATGAGACATCTTAAAATCTCTTTTCTCATATTCCTACAAATATGTGAACAATGACTCTGCCTCTAGCCAAGACAGAGGCAGGGCCATGAGGGCAAGTTTGGGGAAGAGATGGAATGCGAGTTCATGTGGACATTGGACTCTAGGAGGGAGCCCAGACTGGCTTCTAGGTAGTGAGGCCTTTTGTTCTGCATCAGCGCCCTGGGAGTTTGTTCTCCCCAGCACCTGTACTCACCCTGAGCCAGCGCTGGACTCTGTTGGCAGTGTGGGGCACCTTCAAGGAGGTAGAGAAGAAGACCTCTTCACTCAGCCCCTGCTCTATCTTCCGTGTGGAGCTCTGTAAAGACAGAGACTGGCAACCAGGCAGGAGGTCTCAGAGCCCTATCTGGCTGCCATTGCTGGTCCTCAGACCCAGGGAACTCTATTCCAGACACACAACTCCCCAGTATGCACACACCTCCACCACGGAGAGAAATGTGACACAGCTTCAGGGACTTGGATGTGCTCTGGCACAGGTAAGAGGCACCTCGGGAATCCTCTTTCCACCCTGCCTACCAAGACATTGATGTGAAAATGAAGGGATCACCAGGATATCCACTGTCCTCAACCTCCTCCATCCCAGGGGTGGGAACACCCACATACCCCTCTTTCCCTGGAACTCAAGAGGAGGGGGTGGGGCTGACCTGGGATGGTTCAGAGAAGTGACTTGGCATCACCTACGCTGCTCTTATGTAGGCAAGGTTTGAGCCAATGTTTGCAGCATGTGAAAAAGCCATTCTGCTAGGGTTTTTGGAAGCCACAGTCCTGGGAAGTAAGCAAGCAACAAGAGAACATCTTTCAGTATCGGATGTCTCCAGCCAAGTAACTCTGATACTGAACTACACTAGAATGTGGGCGCCTGGTTGCAAGGGTTCCAAGTTCTGTTGAGATCTATGGTCCAGGAAGTGACTTCACTGCCTGGGATCACCTCCCCATGTCCACTCCTGGATTGACACCTACACAAACAGTGCTCTGGGTTGCTGTCTGCTCATCGCCTTTCTGCATGCAAGACCACATCTGTACACAGTGACACCAACACACCATTCTCCACAGGCCCCCAAGGAAGGTCTGGGTGCAAAAAGAGCCCCACCTGGCTTCAGACACAAATCTCCACTCTTACTGTTTTTGACCCTGTATAAGCTATCATCCCTGTCGGGGGTGGTCTGCATCTTGTCTACAATACAGATGATTCTAGCATGTACTTCCTCTAGATATCCACAGGCATATGTGGGATAATACCTATGATATTGGACGAGTGGTGTCACATGTAGACAAAAACCTCCAACCACATTTTCTTCTCACCTTCTCTGAGACTGCTACTAGTCAGATCCCACCCCACAGTCCCTACTGGGGTGTGTGTGTGTGTATGTGCATATGCACACTCATTCCTGTGTGCCCACATGTGTTCATTAGTGCTAAAATTCTGGAGTCCCAGAAGATGACAGCCCCATTGACAGAGGGATGGACAGTAACTTCCCAAGATCTTGGGCTTTCTAATTTCCAATGCAAACCCTAAAGAAGGGACTGGATCCTTGGCCCTCGATGGTCAGAAACCGCCCTTATCCCTAGAGACTGCCTGTCCTGTGATGCAAGCCATTACCTCCTTTCCAATGGGTGTGATGTGGATATGGGCCCACTCAGTGGGTTGCCATGACCTGGCCTCTCCCTCAGATAAGAATTTAGGGAATGTCTCTAGGATATTAATGCTCACTTTCACCCCCATACCATTTCCCTGTGTGTAGCCATTCTACCAAGACAACCTTTTCTAGAGCCCCCAGTGAAGGGCTAGGTGCATCCAGGACCCCACCTTTGAGGACACTCAGAGAGTTGGGTTCATGCCTGATAAGCCTTCTTACCAGACTGTGAATCTAGGCAAGGCACGGACCCTGCAGGGGTCTTCACCTTCTGCCCTCAGTGGCTCCCTTAGATTCCTAAGTAGTCCTTGTGTACACATCCTTGTGTCCTCCTCCCCTGAAAAGTGGTCTGGACTTAGTGATTCACTTACATTCCACAGAACATGGCAACATGACCCAATGCCCCTTCTGAGATTTAGTCATGAAAACTAAGTGCCCAGCACCATGCTGACTCTGCCCACCTTCTCTCTCAGATCCCCACAGTGGGGTATAAGCCCCTATGTTGAACCATGACACAGACACACACACATGGCCTGGTTGTTGACCTGCAGTCAACAACAGACAGAAGAACTCAGGCCTTCTAGATGGACTGAAACCTGCCAACACCCCTCAGGGAGCTCAGGTTCTCAGTGAAGCAGGTCCTGCCTTGGTGTTGTCAACAGCCCCAACCTACTGAGAGACTCTGGCAGGAACCCTCAGCTGTGCATTGCTGGATTCCTGATCCTCTGAGACTGAGAGACCGTGTTGATTAAACCATTGAGTGTGGGGTAATGTGGTCACACAGCACTGGGAGCAGGGTACTGATACTGTCCACCTGTCCTGGGCCCTGGCCCTCCTACCCACCCTCTCTGCTCTCCTCCTCAGCTTCCTCTGCCCACCCTGGCCTCCTTTCTATCCTCCATTCTGGGAACATCAAATTCTGCCTCCAATCCTCTGCATCATGGTGCCTTCTGCCAGGCTACATATACTCAGATTTGTGCAGGGCTGTCTCCTTCTTTTCCTGCCATAGGAATTCTCAATGTCATCTCAGCACAGCCTTATCAGACCCCTCATTTGGTGGAGCTCATGGCGTAGCTGTAGTCCCTTGCTCTTTTCCTGTGGAGTAATTGCACATTTCCTTCATGTTTTTGTTACATGTTTGTCCATCTTCCCCTCTAGATCCTGACCTCCTAGAGGGAGAAACTGATTGGCTGATAAGAACTGGTACCTTCTGAGTGCTCAGGGCACAGTGGCTGAATGAACAGGAGACTGGATCCATCCCACCACTGACAAGCTCTATTATTTGAGCCTAATTGATCATGTGTCATGTGTAAGTCCTTTTGTTTTGTTTTGTTTTGTTTCCTAAGTAAATTCCATGCCTGATGTGGGGCTCAAACTCATGATCAAGTACCCTATTGACTGAGAAAACCAGTTGCCTCTTTTGTCATTTTTAAAGGTTCTAGGCTGATAACTATTGAAGTTAACTTGGCGATTTCAACATATTGTAGGTATTTTACGTTATCCTGAATTACCAAATAACTCCCCAAATTTTGGTAGCATGTCACCATAGATTCCCCCACATGACAGTGCCAAGTGGCTCTTCAGATTGGAGACTGAATTCCTTCATGTAGTCTTTCAGGAGCCCAGAGTCCCTCTACCATGGGCCTTCTCACTCCCTGGGTTGTCATGCACCTCTGACACCATCAGCACAAGAAGAAAGACGACAAAGAAATACATATGGGACATTGTTTCTAGCCAGGTCTAGAAGGCCAAAATGTACACCTTTATGCTCAATTTTTTTTTTTATTTTCTTAGGATTTTATTTATTGGTTAGAGGGAAAAGAGCACAATCAGTGGGGAGGGGCAGAGGGAGGCGAACCAGAGAGATGCTGAGGTGAGGAGGACAGGGGGTGGCTGATACAGACCTGTGAAGGGAACAGCTTAGGCCACACAGAGCCTCCATCAACTGTGGTTGGGCAGGAGTAATGAGTACCCTCAATTTCCTGTGCCCCTGACCTGTAATCAGGAGAGACTTCCCAGGGATTTCCTCATGGACTCAGACAACATTGAGTGGTGGGAAATTTTTCCTTTATTTAGAAGGGAGATGAAAAGTCAATCATGGTGATGATACTTTCTCTTCTTGGACCTACAGCACCAGCCCCAAAACAAGATCCTGAACCACCTCAAGAGCTACCTCCAGCTCCCACTCTGGTGCCTGCTACAGCTTCAGAGCTCAAGTGGCAGGTGGGAATAAGTTGTGTGGGTGATGTAGCTATGGATAACAGCAGAGGGAAGGCACCCAGCTAAAGGAGCCTACCGCAAAGTTTTTTATCAACAGCGAAGAGCACAATCAAAGCTTTTAGGAGTTTACTACTATGGAGGACATTCCTGGCTTAAAAGTGTTCAAGTGGTGAAGTGGAGTGGAATCCCAGGTGTGACAGCATGATCTTAGGGTCCCAGGGTTCATGAGAAAAACACATTGGCCTAAATGCTTCAGAGTTCCCAGACATCAGTTAGGGAAAACTGGCTGAAAACCACGAGGCTAGGTGCTGGCTTTCTGTTCTATGTAGCCATACACTCCAAATCACAGCACAGTTGGGCATTCACTTTCCTGAGAGAGGTCCAGCAAAAAACAGAAGCATGGCAAGACCTACAACACCAGCAGGTAGAGTGTGGGTCTGTGCCACAGGAATCCAAAGAAATTGGAATTGGAACTCAGTCATGTGACTGAGGTAAAAATGCCTTGTCACTGGCAGGGTGAACACAGAGTTCTCACAGAAACTGAGGAGTTCAGACTTAGGCATTGTTTTTCTGTAAGGGTTCACTGAAGAGCTGGGGTGCAAATTTTCAACGCCTGGGTAGAGATCAGGTTGCAGTCATATTCATTTCACCCATTGGTGCTGTAAGCCTTCAGGGAGTAAAACAGCATAAACAGAGTAAAACATCAAGAGCTGCATACACGGAGGCATCTCTGCTGCTTAGGAGAGCTGCATTTGCACTAGCTGAAGTATACCTGCGAATCAGGGTAAGAGGTCCTTCCCTATAAGACCATCACAAACAACTCACTCTTTTCAAGTTTACTGATAATAGAGGGCTGCAAAGCTTCAGATCTTAGGGAAAACACTAAGTAGCATTCTTTGTATTGTTATTTTTTAGTCTTTTATTTATTTTTTCATTTTTTTAAATCTATTTAAATAATTTTTATTAGAGAGAGAGAGACAGTGTGTGTGTGTGTGTGTGTGTGTGTGTGTGTGTGTGTGTGTGTGCAGGGGTTGGGCAGAGGCAGATAATCTTGCAGCAGACTCCCTGCCGAACACAGAGTCCAACTCTGGGCAGGATTCCAGGACCCCAAAGATCAGGACCTGAGCTGAAACTCAACAACTGAGCCACCCAGGCTCCCCTCCAAGAGTAGATTTAAATGAGAAGAAATTAAAGTTAGATCAATCCTAAACATGTAAGAATAAAAAGGAAGAGTAGGCGAAAGAAGAGAAAGAAGAAAGAGAAGAGCAGAGGAAGAGTAGTCAAAGAGTAATATGAATTTTACTAAAGTGTATCATGAGACAAAACGAGAAAGAAAGAAATGACTTTATTAGTAGTATCTTTGTGGTGTGACCAAAATGTGTTGTGATTTTATTCTACATACTTGAAAAAAATATCTTCCTATTTTTTTAAAGCATGCCTGAATTATTTTAATTTCATCTTTAATATTTAAAGAAAAGATGTTATATGGTTTACTTTCTCAAATGTCTTGAGACTTGTAGCAGGAATTCTCCTCAACCAAACTGCATTGCCAAAGGTCTTGGAGGTGATCCTTGACTGTATTCTCTAACATGAACCAGTAATAGTGGATATTCCTGCATCGTGTTTGTTTCTTTTATTGTCCTTACCGCAATAAGTACTTATTAACTTAGTTATGTACATATTAAGTGCCTCTTTCTCTCTCATTTATCAACTCCAAAAGGGCAGTCACCTTTTCTGTTTTATTGGCCAATATATTATCAATTGCCTAGCACAATGACACATGAGGTAGGAACTCAATAAAGACCTTTGAATGAATAAATATGTAATCCAAGAAAGTGAAATCGTATCAGAGTATGGAAGTATAATTGAAAATCTATAAATACTAAATAGGAATTTGTTTACTGGAGCAAATGGTTGTAAATTTGTCATCACAAAATGGGCCATTAATTTCTAAATATTTTTTCTTTTTGCTACTCTTTCATTACTATTTTTCACTAAGATTTGCTATTCCCAAAACTGAGAAATATTATCTGAGAAAAGAATAAATAATTGTTTTTGATGTAGCATAAACACTGGAACCAGCACTAAGGTGAGGCAATTGATGTATCCAGAGCACACAAGTTCAGGAGACATTCACGCCTAGGTTTGTGCAAGCCTCAACCATGAACCTTCATGACCCTGCATGTGAGTGGCTCCTTAAATTTTGTACGCTAGGGGCTTCACTTGTCTCATTCTGGTATCTCTGTTAATATATCTATTATTTATTCTTTCTATAAATGTATCCTTGAAAGAGAAAAGAGTGCATCTCCCGGCTATTTCAGCTTGCCAACAATAGGTTCATGAATGTCCTTCTTTTCATATACAGATTTCTTTCCATCTCTTGACTGCCTGCCAGACCCACATAACAAAACTTCCAGGTTGGTTACAACTATCTATTCCCTTTCATCCAATCCCATACAGCTAATTGTGGCCAAGCTTACTGGCTGCACTAAATATTTTTGTTATCCAGCCTTAGCTGGTCTGTAATGAAACTTGTTATTCTTTTCTTCTTCATCACTTTGTGCAGGTCAGAGATTACAAATGAGGTGTTGGGTCTCAGTGCATGGACACCTTTCTTTGCCTTCAACATACTTAATGTTAACTACTTCCCGACATTTAAAATTGTCAAGTTTACATGAAAATCCAGATGTACAAAATCTCAAACAAAATCTCAAAAATGAAAAAAGCCAAACCAAAACAAAGCACATTTTTAAAAAGATTTTATTTATTATAGAGAAATAGAGAGAGGATGTGCATGTGCATGAGTTGGAGGAGGGGCAGAGGCAGAGGGAGAGGAACAGAAACCTAAACAGACCCCATGCTGAGTAGGGAGCCCCACATAAGTCTTGATCTGACAACTCTGAGATCATGACCTGAGCAAAAACTAAGAGTTGGATGCTTAATCAACTGAGCCATCCAGGTGTCCCGTAAAATACTTTTTTTTTTTT
>NC_081559.1:110420349-110422231 GCF_022355385.1 Mustela nigripes
CTCACAAAACAAACTGAGGGTTGCTGGGGGGAGGGGGTTTGGGAGAAGGGGGTGGGATTATGGACATTGGGGAGGGTATGTGCTTTGGTGAGTGCTGTGAAGTGTGTAAACCTGGTGATTCACAGACCTGTACCCCTGGGGATAAAAATATATGTTTATAAAAAATAAAAAATTATTAAAAAAAATCATCCCTATGCTCTTGCACTGTACTATAAACAGTAACAAAAATCCAGATTGCACCTTTGACATTTTTTCTTAGAAGTCTCAGGTAATCATTTAAATAAGTTCTGTTTTCCAGGAAACACTAAGCACAATTCAGCCAAGTACTTTACCTCTTTATAACAAAGGTCGCCTTTCCTCCAGTTTCTAATAGCATTCTTCATTCCCATCGGAGACCACATGAGCATCACCTTTAAAGGTTATTACTTCTACTGACAGTCTCTCCAAGTCAATGTAGGCTTTTCTTACATGCACCTTGTAACTCTTCCAGCCTTTCCCCAACCCACTTCCACAAAGTCACTTCCATATTGGTAGGTATTTGTTACAGCAGCTCCCTACTGTTCAATGCCAAAATCTCCATTAGGTTGCTAGGGCTCTGTTAACAAAATGCCAGCCACCAGACTGGGTGGCTTAAACAACAGAAATTTATTTTTTCAGAATTCTGGAAGATGGAAGTCCAAAATTAAGGTAAGGTTTGGTTTCTCCTGAAGCTTCTCTTCCTGGCTTGGAGACAGGACCTTCTTGCTGTGTCCTCACACGGTCTTTCCCTATGCATGTCCATCCATGGTGTCTCTTTCCATTTCTATAAGGACATCTGACTTATTGACTAGGATGGGATTAGGATTTAATTATGATTTAATTTAACCTATTTAATAATGATTTAATTTAACCGAATTGCTTCTTTAAATATTTTTAAAATATTTTATTTGTTTATATGACAGAGAGACATTACAAGTAGGCAGAGAGACAGGCAGAGAGAGAGGGGAAGCAGGCTCCCTGCTGAGCCAAGTATCCAATGTGGGGCTCAATCCCAGGACTCTGAAATCATGAATTGAGTTGAAGGCAAAAGCTTAACCCACCTAGCCACCCATGTACCCCTAAAAGCTCTATCTTAAGCACAGTCACATCTTAGGGTATACTGGGGGTTAGGATTTCAGCATATGAATTTGCAGAGTACATGGTTCAATCCTAACAGCTACTATTGTCTTCATTTAAATGAGATCCTCCCAGGAAAATTAAGCATCTGTTTATGAATAAATTTGCTCATGTCCTTCTATTCTTTAATGAAGGCTATCACTTAAAGAGGCACTTGAGACTCACAGACCACCAGTATCATCGATACTGCTATTGTACCACATGGCAGTGCTTCCTAGCACTAGAGGAGAACATAGGCAATAATCTCTTCGATATCAGCCATAGCAACTTCTTTCAAGATATGTCTCCAAAGGCAAAGGAAACAAAAGTGAAAATAAACTTTTGGGACTTCAACAAGATCAAAAGCTTCTGCACAGCAAAGGAAACAGTCAAAAAAAAAAGCAAAGAGGCAACCCACTGAATAGGAGAAGATATTTGCAAATGACAGTACAGACAAAAGGTTGATATCCAGGATCTATAGTGAACTCCTCAAACTCAACACACATGAAACAGGCAAACATATCAAAAAATGGGCAGAAGATATGAACAGACACTTCTCCAATGAAGACATACAAATGGCTATCAGACACATGAAAAAATGTTCATCATCACTAGCACTCAGGGAGATTCAAATTAAAACCACATTGAGATATCACCTTACACCAGTTAGAATGGCCAAAATTAACAAAACATGATACAATATGTGTTGGAGAGGATGTGGAGAAAGGGGAACCCTCTTGCACTGTTG
>NC_081559.1:110422331-110456596 GCF_022355385.1 Mustela nigripes
TCAAACTCAACACACATGAAACAGGCAAACATATCAAAAAATGGGCAGAAGATATGAACAGACACTTCTCCAATGAAGACATACAAATGGCTATCAGACACATGAAAAAATGTTCATCATCACTAGCACTCAGGGAGATTCAAATTAAAACCACATTGAGATATCACCTTACACCAGTTAGAATGGCCAAAATTAACAAAACATGAAACAACATGTGTTGGAGGGGATGTGGAGAAAGGGGAATCCTCTTCCACTGTTGGTGGGAATACAAGTTGGTGCAGCCTTTTTGGAGAACAGTGTGGAGATTCCTCAAGAAATTAAAAATAGAACTTCCCTATGACCCTGCCATTGCACTCCTGGGTATTTACCCCAAAGATACAGATGTCGTGAAACGGAGGGCCATCTGTAACCCAATGTTTAGAGCAGCAATGGCCACAGCCGCCAAACTATGGAAAGAACCAAGATGCCCTTCAACGGACGAATGGATAAGGACGATGTGGTCCAAATACACTATGGAGTATTATGCCTTCATCAGAAAGGATCGAATACCCAACTTTTGTAGCAACATGGATGGGACTGGAAGCGATTATGCTGAGTGAAATAAGTCAAGCAGAGAGAGTCAATTTTCATCTGGTTTCACTTATTTGTGGAGCATAACAAATAGCATGGACAACAAGGGGTGTTAGAGAGGAGAAGGGAGTTGGGGTAAATTGGAAGGGGAGGTGAATCATGAGAGACTATGGACTCTGAAAAACAATCTGAGGGGCTTGAAGTGGCGGGGGGTGGGATGTTGGGGTACCAGGTGGTGGGCATTATAGAGGGCACGGATTGCATGGAGCACTGGGTGTGCTGAAAAAATAATGAATACTGTTTTTCTGAAAATAAATTTAAAAAAAACTAAAATTAAATAATAATAATAATAAAAGCATTCATAGTGGTGGGGCACCTGTTTGGCTCAGTTGGTTAAGCATCTGACTTCAACTCAGGTCATGATCCCAGGGTCCTGGGATCCATCCCAATATCAAGCTCCTGGCACAGCGGAGAGCCTCCTGTTCCCTCTGCCACTCCTCCTGCTGTGCTCTCCTGCTCTCTCTCTGTCAAGTAAATAAATAAAATCTTTAAAAAAAAGCATTCAAAGTGACAATGAACTTGCTCAGAAATTCCCCAATTTTATCATGCAATTATTTCCTTACTTTTGTTAGTTTCTTTCAAGCTTAGATAATTTTAACCCAGATTTTGATGTGAAATTTGACTGGTAAATGTGTATTTTAGTGAAATAAAATCCATGAAGAATAATGAACTAGCCCAAATATTGAGTACAGTGCTGGAAAACCTCCAAAGAGTCATCAATTTAAAACTCTGAGTTATTCTGTTTGCTAAAGATTTTTCTATAAAGATGAACTAAAAAGAACCTTATTAATTTTATTTGAATCCTTTCTACTGTTGAGATTTTCAACTGCTAAGGAAAAATGTTAGAATCCTGGGATGAGGGATATTACTTAAATTATTTGAGGGGAAAATTTAGCAATACTTAAATGTAAAGTTTGCATCTGTGTGATGGACTCATTTCTTTTAATATTGTATTTTTCTGAGAATTCTGCAAATGTATGCTTAAACTTCTATAGACATAGTAATGTGACAGAGAAACAAAACTTTTAAGAGGGGTTATCTGTCTTTACAGGCAATATGAAAGTTTTAGGTTCACAAGTTGCTTTTCCTCTCTCTCAGAACAAAGCAATATTGCATCATTGTTGAGCTCAGATTCTGTAGTCATACTACCTGTATTTGACTCAATGCTTTGTCAGTTATCATTTGAACAATCAAGAAAAGTTGCTTATCTCTTTGTAAATATGTTTGTTCATTTGTAACCTGAAGGTAATAATAGTAATACCTGTCACAGAGAGTTGTTTTAAGATCTAATTCATTATATATATACATATATATATATATACACACACATATATACATATATATTTATATTTATATTTATATAAATATATATTTTATATTTACATATATTTTATATATATATATATATTTTTTGAGTGCCTACTATCTACATCATTTTTCTAGATACTTGAGCAATATTAATGAGCAAAAGAGGCAAATATCTCTATCATAAAACATATTCTAGGGGCGCCTGGGTGGCTCAGTGGGTTAAGCCGCTGCCTTCGGCTCAGGTCATGATCTCAAGGTCCTGGGATCGAGTCCCACATCGGGCTCTTTGCTCAGCAGGAAGCCTGCTTCCTCCTCTCTCTCTCTCTCTGCCTGCCTTTCTGCCTACTTGTGATCTCTCTCTGTCAAATAAATAAATAAAATCTTTAAAAAAAAAAACATATTCTAAAAGGCATAGACAGGCAAAAAAAAAAAGGAAATCTAATAAATGAGCAATGAAATATGGTGTACCTGCAAGTCATAAATACTGTGGGAAAGAATAAAAGTCAAGCAGGATAAAAAGAATCAAGGGTGCTGAAGGAAGGAGTAAGTTGCAATTTAAAAATAAATGTTCATCATCACTAGCCATCAGGGACATTCAAATTAAAACCACATTGAGATACCACCTTACACCAGTCAGAATGGCCAAAAATAGCAAGACAGGAAACAACGTGTGTTGGAGAGGATGTGGATAAAGGGGAACCCTCTTACACTGCTGGTGGGAATGCAAGTTGGTGCAGCCACTTTGGAGAACAGTGTGGAGATTCTTCAAGAAATTAAAAATAGAGCTTCCCTATGACCCTACAATTGCACTACTGGGTATTTACCCAAAAGACACAGATGTAGTGAAAAGAAGGGCCACCTATACCCCAATGTTCATAGCAGCAATGGCCATGATCACCAAATTGTGGAAAGAACCAAGATGCATTTCAACAGACGAATGGATAAGGAAGATGTGGTCCATAGACACTGTGGAGTATTATGCCTCCATCAGAAAGGATGAATACCCAACTTTTGTAGCAACATGGACAGGACTGGAAGAGATTATGCTGAGTGAAATAAGTCAAGCAGAGAGAGTCAATTATCATATGGTTTCACTTATTTGTGGAGCATAACAAATAGCATGGAGGACAAGGGGAGATGGAGAGGAGAAGGGAGTTGAGGGAAATTGGAAGGGGAGGTGAACCATGAGAGACTATGGACTCTGAAAAAGAATCTGAGGGTTTTGAAGGGGTGGGGGGTGGGAGGTTGGGGGAACCAGGTGCTGGGTATTAGAGAGGGCATGGATTGCATGGAGCACTGAGTGTGGTGCAAAAAACAATGAATTTTGGTACACTGAAAAGAAATTTAAAAATAATAAAAGCCTTAAAAAAAAAAAACTCACTCCTGGAACTGATTGTAATGATGGGTGTGTAATACTTTGAATAGTATCTTGGAGTTTTTTAATATCTAATGTTAGATTATCACCATAATGATTAGTAATATGCCAGCGAATTTTGCTCCAAGATATTTCTGATTCATTATAGACATGGGGAGTAACACAGAAAGAAGAAACATTCCATCATCTCCTATATATATCATGGCTGTTTCTAAATCAGAGATACTTTCATCTAATTTTTGATCTATGATCATTTGTTGATTCCAAGCTTTGCTAGCATTCTCATGTCACTTTTGTACAAATTGTGTGGTTTGTACAGTTTGAAGCAAGGCTATTCCTGCAGTGGTAGGCTGTAGCAGTAATGGCTATAATTCCTGAAATAGCTGTTATAAGCAACCCAAGAAATCTTTTTGCTCTATGGACCCAGTCCTTCAAAGCTGTTAAAAGTATATGTATATCTAGAGAGCTTTCCCAAACACGGTGGTGTTTTACCAGTAACCAAATGCCTATTCTTCTTCTAGCTATGTGAATAATAGAATTGTCTGTATAAATATTCTCATCTACACAGGTGTGCATTTTACATTTGAGACAGCTTTTTTCTCTCTTGCTATGATCAAAAGTCATTTTGCCAATAACAAAAACATAGGGATCTCTAACACAAGCTTATACCCATTCTTCATCCATTAGGAAAAAAGAAATGCATAGTTATTAGACAGATGAATATAAGAGCTGTTCCAAACTCTTATGTGATTTAAAGCTGTGGTGACCTTCCATAAATTCTTTTGTCTTTTATGATAATTAGCAAAAGGAGATGGCATACAAAGTCCTTGCCCAAGCCAGACCAGGGGTGCATCTCCTGAGGTTAAGGTTTGTGGTAAAATGAGATCATCAAAAACTTGACATTTTAAATTTTGATGAGAGGAGCAGGGTCTCCCTGTGCAATTTGTGACTGCCATCCCCTTAGGGGACCAGTCCCATACATTTCCATAGGAATCATTAATAACAATACTGGGGTGAGAAGCTCGACAATCCTCCCATAAAGGTAGAATTCCCTCATCAGACCACATTTGTCTTAGTTTGCATTTGGGAATAGAGGGTGCTGCTGTGTTATAGCTAGAACCCCGATATTCATTGGCTAGGAATCCTTTAGCGGAGAGTAAATGTAACTGAGCTTTAGTCAGATAATTATCAGTAGGAAAGTCCACCAACCATCTTTGATCATCAGGGATAAGACAACTGGAATAATTGCTGATACATATTGGTCTATTTTGATATTCTAAGGTAAGATTAATATTTGTGCCCTCATCTAAGGGCAATAGTGGCCATTTAGGATCCAAAATTCCAGGTACCCATTTGGAGATATTTAAATAAATTGGTATTATATCTTCTCCCCACTCTACTGGATGGAGCAGAGGAGGATTGGGTATATAAACCCAGTAAGAAAATTATGTATTTGTGCATAACATCCAGGAAGACTTATGGCTACCGTGATGAGAGCCAGCATAGCGCATCAGATGTAGAAACAGTAGTAGTTTTGATATGCTGTAAAACATACACTGCACATAAAGAATTAGATAATAGATTAAATGCAGAAGAAACGTTTTGAAACAATGTAATAACCACAATTAATTCTGATTTTTGTGCTGAGAGACCGGTAGTAGATATGATCTTCGAAGTAGGACCATAAAAACCACCTTTACCTTTGACAGAGCCATCAGAAAAGTAAGTAGAGGCATCTCTTACTGGATTTGTAGAAGTAATTTTAGGAAGGACAAAAGCAGTATGTTTTAAAAAGGAAACAACAGGTAAAGAAGGATAATGAGAAGAAGTGTTTCCAGTAAAGCCACTAAGGGCAATTTGCCAATTTAAATTATTTTGGAATGCTGTTTCAATTTATGTCTTATGCCGTGGCCGGTGTGATGACACAAGCAGGGTCCAGAGGGTAAGAGAATGGAGAAAGAATAAGACTTGTAAAGAAATGTGGACAAGAGGGACACAGTGGATGATGTCCAAGCAGTGCCAATTTTATTCAAGGCTGTGAGGCATTATATAGCTAACAGAAACAATTATAAGGAAGTATCTATTTTCGGTTGATTGCTCATACACATTCACATGAAACCCCTCAAGCTTTCATGAAGCCCATTTCCCAAGCACTGGTAGCGGACCTTCTGACACCAGTAACTTTTGTCTACTTAGCTAATCTTTAACTAGCAATTCACGAGCTTACAATGGTGCAATTTATAATCCATGCAAGTACAGGGTAATCTTGTAACAGTTAAATGTGCAACCCAGTTTTGCCTCTAATCTGTGCAGGCAGTCACGTCAGCGAGTCTTAAGGTCTATAGCTCAGGCTCTTTCTCAAGCGCAACTCAACTGATATTCAGGAGGCACGAGTCAGGGCCTGGTTCGATCCCTCCCCTCTAGCTGGGTCCGTGGCTGCCTAAAGTCTTATTTAAAGGCAGAACAATAACCTGCAGATCATACCCCTGTATTTGCCGAGTTCTTTTTCTTCCTAATTGAATAATACTTCCAATATGACCTATATAGTTAGTGAGTGTTTTAACACTATTATTTGGGAGAAAAATCCATTCTATAATTAGTTTTTCCTGAATAATTAATCCAGTCGGTGTATGTGGGGTATGAAAAATGAGAAGATCTAATGGGATCTCAGGTTGGACTCTATCCGTTTGCATTGAATGAATCTGGCTTTCAACAAATTGTAATTCTTTTAAGGCCTCTTTTGATAGGGTCCTAGGGCTGTTTAAATTAGGATCTCCCTTTAAAGAGGCAAATAGATGCTGTAAAGCACAAGTGGGAATTCCAATTTTAGGTCTTATTCAATTAATGTCTCCCAAGAATTTTTACAAATCATTCAAGGTTGTCATTTTATCTCTACAGATTTAAACTTTTTGTGGTTTAACTGAGGTCCTGTCCATAATGAACCCCAAATATGAGAAAGGTGTGGTGACTTTTATTTCTTCTGGAGCTATAATTAGTTTGTGTTTTTCAAATTGCAATTGAAGCATTCTGAATGCATCCTGCAATTGCATGTTGTCAGAGGCTGCACATAATGTGTCATCCATATAATGGACAAGATAATTTTGTGGAAATTGATTTCTAACTGGCTGTGTAACTTTTGCCATATAGTCCTGATGGATAGTGGGGCTAGTTAACGTTCTCTGTGGAAGAATTTTCCATTGATATCGTTTGGCTGGTTTTTTAAAATTTACACTGGGAATAGTGAAAGCAAAACGGGGACAGTCTTCCTTAGCAAGTGGTATAGTATAAAATCAATCCTGTAAATCTATGATAATTATTGGCCATTTGTGTGGGACTAGATTAGGTGAAGGCAATCCAGGTTGGAGAGACCCCATGGGTTGAATAGCAGAAGCAACCGCACATAGGTCTGTTAAAAGTCTCCATTTTCCTGATTTTTTCTTAATAACAAAAATTGGTGAATTCCAAGGACTGTGAGATTCTTCAATATGTCCCCTTTTTATTTGTTCCTCTACTAGGGTTTGCAAAGTGAGTAATTTCTCTTGTGCTAAGGGCCACTGCTCCACCCAAATGGGTTTGTCATTCTTCCCATTTAACTTAATGGGTTCAGGAGCAGTGGCCCTCAGTGAAAAATCTGGGAATCCTCCTTAGGGGAAGGTATAACCAGAGAGGCTTCCCATTGACTTAGTAAATCTCACCCCCAAAGTCTACAATATATGGCTGTAGATAACCCTTTTGACCCTCAGGTCCTTCACAGAAAAGAATATTGGAGCTTTGACTCACATTGCCAGCCTGTCCTAATCCTGTAATAGTAGCAGAAGAGGAATTAGATGGCCATTTTTTAGGCCAATGTGATGAGCTTATGATAGAGACATCAGCTCCAGTATCAATTAGACCCGAAAATTCCTTTCCTTATATTTTAAGATGACAAACTGGTCTGTCTTGATAAATTTTCTCAGTTTAATATGCTCCAGTTTTTCCAGTACTTCCAAACCCATTGGAGTTTCTTTGTTTATTTTTAGATTGACCCCAGAGGTAGGGTAAAAGTAAAAACTGAGCAATGCAGTCTCCTTTTTGAAAACAGTATGGAGCCACAGTAGTTAACATCACTAAAATTTCACATAATCTGAATCAATAATGCCAGTGTGAACTAGTACTCCCTTTGAAGTAAGGATAGATCTCCCTAAAAGTAACCCAGTGGTCCCCTTTGGTAAAGGACCATAAATATTAGTTGGAATTTTAATGGGAAGCTTGGTAGGCATTAAAAAATAATCTTTGGGAATGGGAATATCTAATCCAGCACTACTATTACATGTGGCATGTAATAAATTTAAAATTGTACATTTGTCCAAAAGCTGGGTGTTATGGGAGAATTGTCCCCCTTGTTTTTCGGGGCTGAGGGCTTGCCCCAAAATAAGTTTCCTTGAAGGGGGAATCCATCCTTGCTAAATTTGGAATGACATTGACTTGCCCAATGATTTCTCTTTTTACATTTAGGACAGAGACCAGGTGTTTTATTTTTTACATTTTGCAGAGGGAATTTTCCCTTTTCCCTATATTGAGCTTTAGTATGCCCTGCTTGCTTACAGTTGAAACATTGTCCTTTAAATTTTCCGGTGGTCAGAGCAGCCGTGGCTTGAGCTAACAAATCAGCTTTATAGATCTCTGTTCCTTCTCCTTGGCATAGCTTAATATAATCTGTCGATGTTCCCTTGCCTTTAAAGGGTGCTATCAATTTCTTACAATCAGAATTAGCATTCTCATAAGCCAACAGCTGAAGAATGTATCAGCAGCCTCAAGATTATTTATCTGTCTTTCGATAGCCTCTTGTAATCTTGCAATAAAATAGTATAGGGTTGTTTTGGACCTTGTACCATCTTTTGAAAAGAAGACTACTTCTCTCCTTGAGATTCTATTCTCTCCCAGGCTCTCAAACAGCAACGCTGGAGCTGTTCAATAGCTTGATCATTCATTAGTACCTGGTCTTGCACCCGGGCCCATGGCCCAACACTCATGAGTTGTTCATGGAAATAGGAAACATTAATAGCTCTGTTATGGGCAGCTGTTGTTTCTGCATGATCTTGCCACCATGTTTTAAATTGTAAGAACTCACTTGAAGATAGAACTGTTTTTGCTAACAGTGACCAATCAATCGGAATAAATCGATTGCTTTCTGTGATGCCTTGAATGATTCCGTTTGTAAATGGAGAATTAACTCCATAGTTTTGTACTGCTTGTTTTAGTTCCTTCAATAATTTGAAGGGAAATGGCTCATGCTTGGCCTCATAGACACCATTAGGGTTGTTAGGATCATGTCCTGGAAGGACATGTTCTGTAATAATAACCAGGAAATTAAAATGTAAGGCATCTAGGTCTCTCGCTCGCTGTGCTTCAAGGAGGCCTCTTTGAATGGCTGATAGCATGTACTTTTCATCTTTTTCACTGAATGGTGCCTTCTTATAGGATGGTGGAGCTGATGTCTGCAGTGCCATTGGCACCTTTTGTCTTTATTGGAGGAGGAGGAGGAGGAGATTCCTTCTTTATATATTCTTTTATGATGGCCTTAGTAATTTCTTTCTCCTCCTGGATGGCATGGTCAGGTTCCTCTTTTTTTAGTTTCTCCTGAATATTCATTATTGCTCTCTGAATCAGGGGTCTGTAAAGGCTCCAGAATGGAGCAAATGAGGGTCCAAGTAGGCCATATAGTCATTGGAATTGGTTTTCCTTTAGTGTACAAAAGTTTTAACTCATGACCTACTTTTTCCCATGTTTGTAAATCTAAAGTTCCTAATATAGGGAACCAGGAGCAATGTTCTTTAATTACCTTTAAAAGCTCCATGAGTTGGCCCTCACTGACTTTTACTCCTCCCACCTTTTGGAGTTGTCTCAGTAGGCAAACATAAGGGTGATAATCGTATGTGCTCTCTAGATTACCCATACCCTGCAATAAGTACCCACAACTCACCAGTGGGAAAAAGTCACAGCCATGCAAAACTCACGTTGGGGCTTCTTCTTCTGTTGCATTTCTGGTCCCTTTCTGGGCTGCACTTGCCACTTCCAGTTGGTGAACAGGGGAAGAATGAGGCACAAAAAAGTCAGCTGCAAGAGAAAGGGAGCAGGGGACAACCATAGAAAAGACTGCTGCCCTGAGCAACTCCTCAGTCTCACTTTTATTAGCTAGAAACAATGACCAACAGAAGAGCTGATGAAGGTCAAACATTAGTCATATGTCTTGTGGACAAACAAGAAGGAGGGCTAAGTTTATAGTTAAGCAAGCACATTAAAAGGACTTATCTAACTAGCAACAGGCCCTTTTGGGAGGAGAAAGGGGAGATAACGGGAAAGGGAAGCAGGTGGCATTCTACCCTTTCTCCTCCATACCGCTGAAATTTTGATCGGAATGGCATTAAAAGTATAGATTGTTCTAGGCAGTATAGACATCTTAACAATGTTTATTCTTCTGATCCAAGAGCATGGAATGGTCTTCCATCTTTTTGTGTATTCTTCAATTTCTTTCATGAATGTTCTGTAGTTCCTCGAGTACAGATCCTTTACCTTTTCGGTTAGGTTTATTCCCAAGTATCTTATGGTTCTTGGTGCTATAGTAAATGGAATCGATTCTCTGATTTCCCTTTCTGTATTTTCATTGTTAGGGTATAAGAAAGTCACTGATTTCTGTACATTGACTTTGTATCCTGCCACGTTACAGAATTGCTGTATGAGTTCTAGTAGTTTGGGGGTGAGTCTTTTGGGTTTTCCATATAAAGAATCATATCATCTGCAAAGAGAGAGAGTTTGACTTCTTCATTGCCAATTTGGATACCTTTTATTTCTCTTTGTTGTCTGGTTGCTGTTGCTAGGACTTCTGATACTATGTTGAACAAGAGTGGTGAGAGTGGGCATCCTTGTCTTGTTCCTAATCTCAACGGGAAGGCTGCAAGCTTTTTCTCATTGAGGATGATATTTGCTGTGGGTCTTTCATAGATAGATTTGATGAGGTTCAGGAATGTTCCCTCTATCCCTATACTTTTAAGCGTTTTAATCAGGAACGGATGCTGGATTTTGTCAAATGCTTTTTCTGCATCAATTGAGAGGACCATGTGGTTCTTCGCTCTTCTCTTATTAATTTGTTCTATCACATTGATTGATTTGAGAATGTTGAACCATCCTTGTAGCCCAGAGATGAATACCACCTGATCATGGTGGATAAACTTTTTAATGTGCTGTTGGATCCTGTTTGCTAGGATCTTGGTGAGAATTTTAGCATCCATATTCATCAGTGATATTGGTCTGAAATTCTTTTTGGTAGGGTCTTTGCCTGGTTTGGGGATCAGGGTTTCATAGAAAGAGTCTGGAGGTTTTCCTTCTGCTTCAATTTTTTGAAACAGCTTCAGGAGAAGAGTGTTATTTCTTCTTTGAAAGTTTGGTAGAATTCCCCAGGGAATCCATCAGCTTTTTGTTTTTTACGAGGTTTTTGATCACTGCTTCAATCTCCTTACAGGATATCAGTCTATTCAGGTTGTCGATTTCTTCCTGGTTCAATTTTGGGAATTTATAGTTTTCTAGGAATGCATCCATTTCATCTAGGTTGCTTAGCTTATTGGCATATAACTGTTGATAATAACTTCTGATGATTGTTTCTACTTCCTTGGTGGTTGTTGTGATCTCTCCCTTTTCATTCATAATTTTATGAATTTGGGCTTTCTCTCTTTTCTTTTGGATTAGTGTGGCCAATGGTTTATTGATCTTATTGATTCTTTCAAAAAACCAGCTTCTAGTCTCATTGATACGTTCTACCTTATCTCTGGTTTCTACCTCATTGATCTCAGCTCTAATCTTGATTATTTCCCTTCTTATGTGTGGAGTTGGTTTGATTTGTTGTTGATTCTCCATTTCTTTAAGGTGTAGAGACAGCTGGTGTGTTCTGGATTTTTCAATTTTTTTGAAGGAGGCTTGGATGGCTATGTATTTCCCCCTTAGGACTGCCTTTGCTATATCCCATAGGTTTTGGACCGAAGTGTCCTCATTCTCATTGGTTTCCATGAATTGTTTCAGTTCTTCTTTGATCTCTTGGTTGATCCAAGCATTCTTAAGCAAGGTGGTCTTTAGCTTCCAGGTGTTTGAGTTTCTTCGGAACTTTTCCTTGTGGTTGAGCTCCAGTTTCAAAGCACTGTGATCTGAGAATATGCAGGGAATAATCCCAGTCTTTTGGTATCGGTTGAGTCCTGATTTGTGACCCAGTATGTGGTCTATTCTGGAGAAGGTTCCATGTGCACTTGAGAAGAATGGGTATTCTGTTGTTTTAGGGTGGAATGTTCTGTATATATCTATGAGGTCCATCTAGTCCAATGTGTTATTCAATGCTCTCGTTTCTTTATTGATTTTCTGCTTCAATGATCTATTTCTGTGAGAGGTGTGCTACGATCTCCTATTATTAATGTATTCATATCAATATGACTCTTTATCTTGATTAACAGTTTTCTTATGTAATTGGCTGCTCCCATATTGGGGGCATAGATACTTACAATTGTTAGGCCATCTTGGTGGATAGTCCCTTTAAGAATTATGTAGTGTCCTTCTGTATCTCTGACTACAGTCTTTAGTTTAAAATCTAATTTGTCTGATATGAGAATCGCTACTCTGGCCTTCTTTTGAGGCCCATTGGCATGAAAGATGCTTCTCCATCCCTTCACTTTTAGTCTGGGTGTATCTTTAGGTTCAAAATGGGTCTCTTGTAGACAACATATAGATGCGTCCTGTCGTTTTATACAATATGCAACATTGTGTCATTTTATGGGCATATTTAGGCCATTCACATTGAGAGTAATTATTGATAGATACGTTTTTATTGACATCATGTTACCTTTGAAGTATTTCTTTCTGTAGATTGTCTCTATATTTCTGTTCAAAGCTATTCTTAGAATTTTTCCTCTTTTATAGTACCCCCCTTAATATTTCCTGCAGTGTCGGCTTGGTGGTTGCATAGTCTTTTAAGCCTTGCTGGTCTTGGAAACTCTTTATCTCTCCATCCATTTTGAATGTCAGTCTTGCTGGATAAAGTATTCTTGGATGTATTCTGCATGTTCTTCTCATTTAGTGCCCTGAATATATCTTGCCAGCCCTTTCTGGCTTGCCAGGTCTCTGTAGACAGGTCTGACATTATTTTGATGGGCTTTCCTCTGTAAGTAAGGAGGCTGTTTGTCCTAGCAGCTTTCAAGAAATTGTATCTACAATTATGATTCCTCAATTTAACTATCAGTACCATGATTTTTTTTGGAATATATAATCTTCGGTGGAGACCATTTGGCCTCTAGTACATTTAAACGTAGTTAGAATGGCCAAAATTAGCAAGACAGGAAACAATATGTGTTGGAGAGGATGTGGAGAAAGTGGAACCCTTTTTCACTGTTGGTGGGAATGCAAGTTCATGCAGCCACTTTGGAAAACAGTATGGAGATTTCAAGAAATTAATAATAGAGTTTCCCTATGACCCTGCAATTGCATTATTGGGTATTTACACCAAAGATAGAGATGTAGTGAAATGAAGGGCCATTTGTACCCCAAAGATTTTAGTAGCAATGGCCACGGTCACCAAACTGTGGAAAGAACCAAGATGCCCTTCAATGGGCAAATAGATAAGGAAGATGTGGTCCATATACACTATGGAGTATTATGCCTCCATCAGAAAGGATGAACACCCAACTTTTGTAGCAACATGGACGGGATTGGAAGAAATTATGCTGAGTGACATAAGTCAAGCAGAGAGAGTTAATTATCGTATGGTTTCACTTATTTGTGGAGCATAACAAATATCAAGGAGGACAAAGGGAGATGAAGAGGAGAAGGGAGTTAAGGGAAATTGGAAGGGGAAGTGAACCATGAGAGACTATGGACTCTGAAAGGGAAATTGGAAGGGGAATTGAACCATGAGAGACTATGGACTCTGAAAAACAATCTGAGGGTTTTGAACGGGTGGGGGGTGGGAGGTTAGGGGAATCAGGTGGTGGGTATTAGAGAGGGCACAGACTGCATGGAGCACTGAGTGTGGTGCTAAAACAATGAATACTGTTATGCTGAAAAGAAATAAAAAGAAAAAAAAAAGAATGCTTGTATCAACCAGGAAATCAAAAAAAAAACTTAAACGATCCATGGAAACCAATGACGATGAAAACAGTTCTGTCCAAAACCTATGGGAAACAGCAAAGGCGGTCCTAAGGGGAAAATACTGAGCCATCCAAGCCTTCCTCAAGAAAATTGAAAAATCCAGAATACACCAGGTATCTTACACCTTAAAGAAATGGAGAATCAACAGCAAATTAAGCCAACTCCACACACAAGAAGGGAAGTAATCAAGATTAGAGCAGAGATCAATGAGATAGAAACTACAGATAAAGTAGAACGCATCAATGAAACTAGAAGCTGGTTTTTTGATGAACCTTTGGCCACACTAAGCCAAAAGAAGAGAGAAGACCCAAATTAATAGAATTATGAATGAAAGGGGAGAGATCACAACTAACAACAAGGAAATAGAAACAATCATCAGAAATTATTAACAACAGTTATATGCCAATAAGCTAAACAACCTAGATGAAATGGATGCATTCCTGGAAAGCTATAAACTTCCAAAACTGAATCAGGAAGAAACTGACCACCTGAATAGCCCAATATCTAATAACAAGTTTGAAGCAGTGATCAAAAACCTCCCAAAAAACAGGAGACCGGGACCTGATGGATTCCTTGGGGAATTCTACCAAGCTTTCAAAAAAAAAAAAAATAATACCTATCCTCTTGAAGCTGTTTCAAGAAATTGAAGTACAAAGAAAACTTCCAGACTCTTTTTATCAAGCCAGCATTACTCTGATCCCCAAACCAGACAAAGACCTCACCAAAAAGGAATATTTCAGACCAATAACCCTGATCAATAAGTATGCTAAGATTCTCAACAAGATCCTAGCTAATAGGACCCAACAGTACATTAAAAAGATTATCCATCACGACCAGGTAGGATTTATCCTTGTGATACAAGGGCAGTTCAACATTTGCAAATCAATAAATGTGACAGAACAGATCAATGAAAGAAGAGAGAAGAACCATATGGCCCTCTCAACTGATGCAGAAAGAGCATTTGCCAAAATCCAGGATATGTTCCTGATTAAAACGCTTCAATGTATAGGGATAGAGGAAACACTCCTCAACTTCATCAAATCTCTCTATGAAAAACCAACAGTGAATATCATCTTCAATGGGAAAAAGCTGACAGCCTTTCCTTTGAGATCAGGAACATGACAAGGATGCCCACTCTCACCAATCTTGTTCAACATAGTATCAGAAGTCCTAGCAACAGCATTCAGAAAACAAATAAAAATAAAAGGTATTCAAACTGCAAAAAAGAAGTCAAACTCTCTCCGTAGATGACATGATACTTTATATGGAAAACTCAAAAGACTCCACCCCCAAACTATTAGAACTCATTCAGCAATTCAGTAATGTGGCAGGATACAAAATCAATGTACAGAAATCAGTTGCTTTCTTATATACTAACACTGAAAATACAGAAAGGGAAATCAGAGAACCGATTCTATTTACTATAGCACCAAGAATCACAAGATTCCTGGGCATAAACCTAACCAAAGACATAAATGAACTGTACTCGAGGAACTACAGAACACTCATGAAAGAAATTCAAGAAGATACAAAAAGATGGAAGACCATTTCATGCTCTTGGATTAGAAGAATAAACATTGTTAAAAGGCCTATACTGCCTAGAGCAATCTATGCTTTCAATGCCATTCTGATAAAAATTCCACTGGCTTGTTTCAAAGAGTTGGACCAAACAATCCTAAAATTTGTATGGAATCAGAAGAGACCCCAAATCACTAAGGAAATGTTGAAAAACAAAAACAAAACTGGGGGCATCACGTTGCCTGATTTCAAGCTTTACTACAAAGCTGTGATCACCAAGACAGCATGGTACTGCCATAAAAACAGAAACATAGACCAGTGGAACAGAATAGAGGGCCCACATATAGACCCTCAACTCTATGGTCAACTAATCTTCGACAAAGCAGGAAGAAATATACAGTGGAAAAAAGACGCTCTCTTCAATAAATGGTGCTGGGACAATTGGACAACTATGTGTAGAAGAATGGAACTCGACCATTCTTTTATACCATACACAATGATAAACTCAAAATGGATAAAAGACCTCAACGTGAGGCAGGAATCCATCAGAATCCTAGAGAACATAGGCAATAACTTCTTTGACATCAGCCACAGCTACTTCTTTCCAGATATGTCTCCAAAGGCAAAGGAAACAAAAGTGAAAATGAACTTTTGGGACTTCATCAAGATCAAAATCTTCTGCACAGCAAATAAAACAGTCAACAAAACAAAGAGTCAACCCACGGAATGAGAGAAGTTATTCACAAATGACAGTACAAACAAAAGGCTGATATCCAGGGTCTATAAAGAACTCCTCAAACTCAACAGACACAAAACAGATAGGCATGTAATGAAATGGGCAGAAGACCTGAACAGACACTTCTCCAATGAAGACATACAAATGGCTATCAGGCATATGAGAAAATGTTCATCATCACTAGCCATCAGGAAGATTCAAATTAAAATCACAATGAGATACCACCTTAAACCAGTCAGAATGGCGAAAATTAGCAAGACAGGAAACAACGTGTGTTGGAGAAGACGTGGAGAAAGGGGAATCCTCTTACACTGCTGGGGGGAATGCGAGTTGGTGCAGCCACTTTGGAGAACAGTGTGGGGATTCCTCAAGAAATTAAAAATAGAGCTTCCCTATGACCCATAATTGCACTACTGGGTATTTACCCAAAAGACACAGATGTAGTGAAAAGAAGGGCTATCTGTACCCCAATGTTTATAGCAGCAATGGCCATAGCCACCAAACTGTGGAAAGAATCAAGATGCCCTTCAATGGATGAATGGATAAGGCAGATGTGATCCATATACACTATAGAGTATTATGCCTCCATCAGAAAGGATGAATACCCAACTTTTGTAGCAACATGGATGGGACTGGAAGAGATTATGCTGCGTGAATAAGTCAAGCAGAGTCAATTATCATATGGTTTCACTTATTTGTGGAGCATAAGAAATAACACAGAGGACATGGGGAGATGGACAGGAGAAGTGAATTGGGTGAAAATGGAGGGGAGATGAACCATGAGAGAGTGTGGACTCTGAGGGACTAACTGAGAGTTTTGTAGTGGTGGGGAGTTGGGAGGATGTATGAACCTGGTGGTGGGTATTATGGATGGCATGTATTGCATGGAGCATTGGTTGTGATCCATAAACAATGAATACTGGAACACTGAAAAGAAATTTAAAAATGAATCACAATTAAAAAAATGAAGGTGGAGAGGATAGACTTCTTTTTCTTCCAATTTTTATTAAAGAGTAAGAATAACTTGATTTTTTGAGAAAAATGTGAATAATATATAGACTTAAGTTTGTTTCTGCAAAGTTCACAGGGAGTGTGAATTCAAATGCTAGGATCTTGATGTTGCATCTTCGAATAGCTTAATGACATATAATCTCTCTACAGTCTCTAATAAATTATGTTATGTGGCTGCACATAATACTATTGGTTAAGAAAGAGAAGAGAGAGTGACTCAGACTTTGGGGACTCAGTGGCCTCAGACTGAGTTTAATTCATACATGATTTTTATCTATTTTAGAAACTTTGGAGACAAACTTTATATTATCCACATTTGATCCCAAGAGAATGCACAAAACAGAAATGATCACTATGTGTGAGTGACATCTTGAAAAATAGGAGACTGTCCAAACACACTGCTGATCATTTCACTTGAGCAACAAGAGCCAAACTCCCATTTTGTTGCACTTCATAAATTTATGGGGCAACTCTTTTCTCCACTCCTGATTTCTATGAGAAGAGAATTTATTTGAACATTTCTCACCTCTTTCACCATCTTCTCCCCTTCATTAGTCCCCACAGGAAAGGAATAACAGCTATGCTACCTGTGTTTAAATCCTGCCAACACCTCTTAGTAACTATGTGACATTAGACAAGTTTATTTTGTCTGTGCCTCCCATTTCTCACTTCTACAATGTGGACATTAATGATTTCTGATTTTTGAAGTTACTCTGTGGATTGGACCAAATACTATATGTAAAGTGGTTATAACTATGTCTGTTCACATAAAAACACTATGTTTTAGTATTAGCTATTATTCGTCAAATTTGTCTTCAATTTTCCATTGGATTTGAATAATTTTATTTCATTTAATTATTTAAATAATTTAATTAATACTTGTTCAAATTTTGAAGATTGTTCTGCTTGTTTAAAGGCACTGAAATGAAAGATTAATTTTTTCTCAGCATTTATGTTATCAATTTTCCTTAAACTGTGACTTAGTATGTCCCATTGTTCATTATCTAAACATGAGAATGAGCAGATTATAGATTATTTCAGAGCATTTGTGAGTTGGAAATTCTGGGAATATTGTGACCTTCATGTAACTATCCTTTCCTTTATTACTAAATCAAAATTATTTGAGATGAATATTTGGGAGAAGATTCTAGATTTGGGGGTATAGGAGCAGGTATGAAATAGATAAGAAGGAGATTGGTAAAGTCAATGGATTAGGGAATTCTAGTAGGACTTCAAGATAACATTAATGACCTACAGGAGACTAGCAGTCATGAACAGAAAGTAATAATGAGGCTCAGGTGAAGAATTGCATTTAACTGGGACAGGTGTTTTGACAGGCAAGTATGATGGACTTCAAACCACCACTGGCAAGACCAAGAGTGGCCTGCAGAGCCTGGTCAGACTCTGGTAAGATGTTCTGGTATTCCTGGTAAGTTCTCCTACTAAGACTCCCACAGCTTCCTTCCAGGCCCCTTAACACTAGCAAAAAGATATTACTAAAATATCAAAAGACCATTATACCATGACCAAACAGGGATAATGTCAGGAATGATATCATAAAATATATCAACGTGGTTCACTACATCAGTGCATTTAGGGATATAATTGACATAACTACGTAATATAAGAGATTATGCTGAGTGACATAAGTCAAGCAGAGAGTCAATTATCATATGGTTTCACTTATTTGTGGAGCATAACAAATAGCATAGAGGACAAAGGGAGTTAGAGAGAAGAAGAGAGTTGAGGGAAATTGGAAGGGGAAGTGAACCATGAGAGACTATGAACTCTGAAAAACAATCTGAGGGTTTTGAATGGATGGGGGTGGGAGGTTGGGGGAACCAGGTGGTGGGTATTAAAGAGGCACGGATTGCATGGAGCACTGAGTGTGGGGCAAAAACAATGAATACTGTTACACTGAAAATAAATTAAAAAAAATAAATGAATAAATAAAATTTTTAAAAATCAGCAATTCAATAATGTTTCTAATTCAGCAGTAAACACTGAGGGGCAGTAAGAAGAGAAAACATCTTCCATTCGTATTGGCGACAAAAACTGTAAAATGTATGGGAATGCATTTAATAGTAAAGGCACCAGATCTACATGTATAGTATCTCATTGAAAAACATAAAACACAATGAACCTATTAAAACCATATCATAGTCTTGAAAGGAAGTCTTAATACCATTAATATGCCAATTGTTCCAAAAATAATGAGTACATGTTAATGCCATTCTCATAGAATCACAATAGAGCAGAACTTCTGGGAAAGGAAAGGAGTTTGAGAGGAACTGACAAGTAAGAGACCTTATAACTTCAATTAGAAAATAAATGTTTAAGAATCACTAAGAAGGGGCGCCTGGGTGGCTCAGTGTGGGTTAAAGCCTCTGCCTTCGGCTCAGGTCGTGATCCCAGAGTCCTGGGATCGAGCCCTGCATCAGGTTCTCTGCTCAGCAGAGAGCCTGCTTCCCTTCCTCTCTCTCTGCCTGCCTCTCTGCCTACTTGTGATCTCTCTCTCTGTGTCAAATAGATAAATAAAATCTTAAAAAAAAAAAAAAAAGAATCCCTAAGAAAATTTTGGAAAAGAACAGTGACCAAAAACTTTCTTATCCAATATCACAACATACTATAAAGACTCCAGAAGACATCACTGGCATTGAAATGGAAAGTAAAGAAGTGAAAACAAACTCGAGATTACAAAAATAGATCCTGGTATGTATGAGGAGAACATAGCACCTGGAAATCATCCCTAAAATGCTACAATCAGCATTACCATCATTATGATAATCAGGATCATCATTATATGATCCCAGTTACCATCATCACAACACAACCCCCCAGTACATAATTCCCAGCACTGAGTAAGTTCATATCAATAGTGTTTGAATGGAACTGATACAATAGTGGGAAATCAATAATTAAGTGTATTTTATTTTTAAAAATCTGGAGAACTTGGTGGAGGTTTTGATTTGTTGTGATATATAGATAAGGGAGGTAACACGTGTGAACACTCTTTGCAGATGAGAAAATACTTATGTAAGTGCTATTTCTGACCTTAACATTACTTTATATCTTGCAAGGTCATAGCAATATAAAATAGTGATTTACAGTACATATGACATACATGTTGGTAAAGTGCTAAATCATTGTTCTGTCTGTAGGAGAGAAACAAGATAATCTTACATTTGTATGTGTTCAGCCAAACTCTTATGCGTGAGGGGTCAGGGAGGGGGCATTATTAACATTCTCAAGAAGACCAAATCTCTTTTGGTAAAGATCTACGTTTATCTGGCTCCTGTGAGAAAAGCCTGAGCCAAGGTTTACATATATATATTTGACTTCAAGGAATGTACCAGCTCACACAAGGTGAACCTATGACCTGAATGATTTGCCTTGGTTTCATTAATACTATCTCATTCCCTATGCATTTTCTCAGAGGTACTAAAAGAAAGTAGAATCTGTTTTACTTAAGATGAGACTTTTTGTAAACGCTGGGATATTGTTTAGGGTGGGATTGAGGTTTTTCTTTGGGTTTTAATGGCTCGATATGTTGAAAAAGCATTATAGCCTGATTTACTTAGGATGCTATTCCATTCCTTCAGAAGTCAGGGCACTAGATATGTTATGTTTTAATAGATAGGATTTCTTATAGTAGTACTGAGTGGGAAGTTAGGAAGACATTTACTAGTTGGTCTCTAAGCATTTGTAAAGTTGATAAATTCTATGTGCATTTAAAATAGCACACTTTTGGGTGTAACAAGAGCTTTACTTTCCTGTTTTGCTTCTCAACTATGTGCAAAGTCGTAATGGATAAATCATTTTGAGAGCTACCTGTTAACCTATAGAGGCAACACCATACCTGCTATTAAGAATGATGTTTTGAGGTGCCTGGGTGGCTCAGTGGGTTAAAGCCTCTGCCTTCGGCTCAGGCCATGATCCCAGGGTCCTGGGATTGAGCCCCACATTGGGCTCTCTGCTCAGCAGGGAGCCTGCTTCCCTTCCTCTCTCTCTGCCTGCCTTTCTGCCTACTTGTGATCTCTCTCTGTCAAATAAATAAATAAAATCCTAAAAAAAAAAAAAAAAAGAATGATGTCTCAATCTTCTTTCAGTGTAGGGGTACTTTGTGCTTGTATTTGAGAATAAAGATCATATAAGGGAAAAATAAATCCATCTTTTTATTACAAGCAATCACCCAGACATTAGCTATAGACTTAAAAAACCCACATTGCCCTTTTATTCTATAATTCTGCTTCAGATTAGATCTAATATCAATATCAACAAGAATTGAAATATAAGTGTTTACTAGGTGTCAGATACATAACTGCTTCCCCATGTGTTGTTTCATTTAATGTGTACAAACTTCCTGTTATAACCCAGTTTACCTATGATAAAACACAGAATCAGAGGATTTTACATAAAGATTTATAGAAATTAACCACAATTAAGTCTGTATGGTTGTCTCTTTCATAAAAATCAGTTTGTAGTCTGATGAGACATCTAAAAAAAGGTAGTGTTCTTTTGACATTCTATTCTTGAACTTTACAGACAACCATGGGAGAGGGGTCCAGCATGAACACAAAGGAAGAGCCTGAACTCACCTCCTTGCAAGGATATACCAAATTTATAGCTACATATGGACTAATTCCCACTGAAAAAGAATTGAAACTATCTGAGTAGCTCCTTCCACAACTAGGGATAAAAGGACCACATTAAGATGAGTGTGAGAGATAGAGATAAAGTCTTGCTTAAAACCCAACTCAGCACATGGACACACAATAAGGAGGGAGATCACAGTTATGAAATTTCTCTCCAAGAAGTGAGACATTTATGCCCCACATCAGGCACCCCAAACGTTGAGACTTGCATTGGAAAGACAAGTCTGGCTTTAGAAACTAATAGGTTTACATCCACACGGTCTGACGGATAGTGGTAATCTGAGATATTCTTTTTTTTTAATTTTTTAAAGATTTTACCCATTTATTTGAGAGAGAGAGAGATATCATGGGAATGGGGGATAGGGGCAGAGGGAGAGAGAGAGACAGACTCCTCACTGAGCAGGGACTCCAACATTGCCAGATCCTGGGACCCCAGGATCATGACCTGAGCCAAAGGCAGATGGTCCCAAGGCAGACACTTAATTGACTCACCCAACCAAATGCCCCTGAGGGGCTTGTGCATGGACTCACTTTCTGGGATTCAGCACAAAGGCAATAGTTTGGGAAGTAATCAGACTCTAAGTAAAGGAGATGTATTTGCTAATTTTGAAGTATCTGCAAGAGAGGTGGGACCAGTAGAACTTTGAAGATAAAGGTGTTGATGAGTGACATTTTTGCATTCTCCCTCCATCTTGGTAGTGCTGATGCCCAAGACATAGCCTTGCTAATGCTGCAGGCATGCCTAGCTCAGTATTCTTCTCTGCAGTAGGTATCCCCTGCTCTAGCACACTTCTCCTGTATCACTAAAGCCTCAAACAAGCCCCACCATCATCACTTTCCCAAGGTCTTGCTAAAACTAGTGGGCAAATGCAGTCCACACAGGTGATGCCTCTTGATTGCCTAGCTCTGGAGGTCAGAGGAGTATGTATTCTGGGCCCCACACAACTGCTACAATCAGAAAGTCAGTTCAGAACAGGCTATCACACCCAGTGCACTGCACAAAGGCTGATGGAAATGCACCCTTTTGTCTGCCTATTAAAAAAAATACTTTTGGTAAAGCTTCAATCTGAAGATATAAACTTCAGGTATGCTACACATCTGGAAGCTACAGGGGTGCTGTTGGGGAATGTGGACATCTTAGTGTCCTCCCTTGGCCTCACCAAAGCAAACATGTACCTCGCATAAAGGAACATACAAACTCATCTGAAATACCAATTCTTGTAAATGAGTGCTAAAGACACCTCCAGATCTCTTGGTCTAAAGATCAGCAGAGCCTATGATTGTGGTCCCACGGGACTGTATATGTGTTTACATATGTTAAAAGCAGTTGCCTAAGGATCTGGCTTCCAGTCAGCCTGAAGCTAAGTGTTGACTGAGATTCTTCTCTTTGCAACCCTATAAGTCTTGGCACACCCTCAACAGTTAATACATAGGAAGAATAAATGAAGCTGTTGAGGCAATCACAAAGGTTCAAGAGACTATCAAGTGTTAGGCAAGGTTGAATAATATTTCATCTCCTATACAAGGCAACTCCTTCACGTCTAGGAGAGGTACCTGTTTCACATAATACACAGAAACAAACACAGAGAGTCAAATAAAATAGAGATAGAGAAATGACTATGTCCCAAATGAGAGAACAAGACAAAGCCTCAGGGGGGAAATTAATGGATATAACTAATCTACTAATCTATAAGTAACAATTATAAAGATTCTCACTAAACTCAGGAGAAAGTCACAGGCTGAACACTGTGAGAATGTCAACAGAGAGAAAGAAAATATAAGTAAGTACCAATCATATGTCTGATGAATACAACAGCTAAACTAAAAAGTACATTAGAGAAGTTCAACAAGAGACTGGATGAAGTCAACTGTTTCACAAGCTCAACAACAGGGCAGCAGAATTCATCCAAACAGAAAAGCAAAAAGAAAATAGAACTTTAACAATGTTTATTCTTCCGATCCATGAGAATGGAATGGTCTTCCATCTTTTTTTGTCTTCTTCAAGTTCTTTCATGAGTGTTCTGTAGTTCCTTGAGCATAAATCCTTTACCTCTTTGGTTAGGTTTATGCCCAGGTACCTTATGGTTCTTGGTGCTATCATAAACAGAAGCAATTCTCCAATTTCCCTTTCTGTATTTGTATTGTTAGTGTAAAAGAAAGCAACAGATTTCTGTAAATTGACTTTGTATCCTGCCACATTATTGAATTGCTGTATGAGTTTTAGTAGTTAGGGGGTGGAGTCTTTTGGGATTTCCATATAAAGTATCATGACATCTGCGAAGAGAGAGAGTTTGACTTCTTCTTTGCTGATTTGAATACCTTTTATTTCTCTTTGTTGCCTGATTGCTGTTGCTAGGACTTCTAACACTATGTTGAACAAGAGTGCTGAGAGTGGGCATCCTTGTACATCATATGATATGTACCACAAAGGATTGGTTACTTAAAAGAAGGAAAGAAAAAAGAAAGAAAGAGAGAGAGAGAAAAAGAAGGAAAGAAATAGAACTTTAAAAAGTAAAGATAGCTTAAGAGACTTAAGGGAGAATATCAGGTGGAATAATATTCCCATTATAAGTGTTTCAGAAGGAAATGAGAGAGAGAAAGGGGCAGAAAATTTATTTGAGGAAATAATAACCGAACACTTCTCTGACCTGAAAACAGTCATTCAGGTCCAGGAAGCAGAGAGAGTTCCAGATAAGGTAAAGAGATCCACACCAAGACATTAGTTAAAATATCAAAAGTTAAAGAGAGTACCTTAAAAATGGCAAGAAAAAAACAACTTGTTATATACAAGGGAAGCCCTATGAGAAGATCATCTGATTTTTCTGCAGGCCAGGAAAGAATGGCATGACATAGCTAAAGTGCTGAGAGGAACAAAGCTCCAAGGAAGAATGCTTGGCCAAGCAGTCACTCAGAATTGAAGGAAAGATAAAGAGCTTTCCAGAGAAGAAAAAGCTAAAGGAATTCATCATTCACTAAATTGGCCTTGGAGGAAATGTTAAAGATAATTTTTTAAACAGAACTAAAATTCATTAACTAATATCAAGAAAGTATGTGAAAGTAAAACCTCACTGGTAAAAGCAAACATATAATAAAGGAGTGGATTAACCACTTATAAAGCTAGTATTTAGGTTAAAAGAAAAGAGTAGTAAAATTAACTGGAACTACAATACATAGTTAAGGGATACACAAAATACAAAGACATAAAATATATCATCAATAAAAACTCCACACACCAAAATATAAAATATAAAAGACCTAAAGGAGAAATTGCTAAACAATAATAGTAGGGGACTTTAATACTACCCTACTTATATCACAGACAGAAAATTTAGTAAATAAACATTAGCCTTAAACAACATTTTAGACCAAATGGACTTAATAAATATTTACAGAACATACCATACAAAAGTAGCAGAATACACATTATTTTTTAAACTAAACAAACAAACAAACAAAACAAAACAAAACAAAAAAACACTTGTGTTTTTAAGAGAAGTTCTAAGTTCACAGCAAAATTGAGCAGAAACTACAGAGAATTTCTACATACTCTTCATTTGCACAAATGCACAACCTCCCCCACTATCAATATCTAGAATGATAGGATACATTTGTTATGACCAATGGACTGAGGTTAAGATGCCATTAATTTCCAAAGTTGGTAACTTACCTTGAGGTTCACTAATGATGTCATACATTATGTGGATCTTGATAATTGTATAATCAGATGTATCTACCATTATAGTATCACACGGGACATTTTTGCCTTCAAAAGCACCTCTGCTCTGCCTATTCATTCCTTCCTCCCATCTAAACCCTGGCAAACACAGTTACTTTAACTGCTTCACAATTCTTATTTTTACAGAATGTCATAGTGGAATCATACATAGAACTTTCATATTGTCTTCTTTACTTAATAATAAGTATTTAAATTTCTTCCACATCTGTTTATGGCTTGATATCTATTTCTTTGTAGCACTGAATCTCATTTGATGTACTGATGTTGTTGTTTTTTTAGATCTATTCACCCACTTAAAGACACCTTATTTGATTCCAAGTTTTTTGTAATTATGAATAAAACTGCATTAACATCCATGCAAGTTTGTATGTTGACATGCTTTCAACTTATTCATGTAAATACGAAGACTATAGTTGCTTGATAGTATGGTAAGAGTATGTTTAGTTTGGGAAGCATCCACCAAACTGTCTTCCAAAGTGGCGGTACCATTTCATTCCCACCATCAATGAATGAGAGATTCTGTTGTTCTGTATCCTTTCCAGCATTTGGGATCACATGTTTTGGATTTTGTCCATTCTCACAGGTGCGTGGTGCCATCTCATTTCTAACTTAAAATTTCCTGCTCTCAGAGGAAGTTGAATATCTTCCCATCTGTTTCCTTGCCAACTATAAATCTTTGATGAGGTAATTGTTCAGGTCTTTTCTCCAATTTTTAATTGGTTTGTTCATATTCTAGTGCTGCATTTTAAGGGTTCTTTAGTATATCTTGGATAATGGTAATTTATCAGATGTGTCTTTTGTAAACATTTTCTCCAAGTCTGTGGCTCTTGTCATTGTCTTTTGCAGAGAAGAATTTCTTAATTTTATAAGGTCCAGCTAGTCAATTTTTTCTTTCATGGATCGTGCCTTTAATGTTGTATCTAAAAATCATTATAAGACCCCAGGCCATGGATTTTCTCCTATACTATATTGTAGGAGTTACACACTTTTGGATTTTACATTTAAGTCTGTGATCCATTTTGAAGCAAATTTCATGAATGGTATATGGTCTGTGTCTTTTTTTTCCCCCATGTGAATGTCTAGTTGCAGCATTATTGGTTGAAAAGACCTTAATTGCTCTAGTATATTGAATTTGTTCCTTTGTCAAAGACTAGTTGATGACATACTTCTGTGGATTTGACTACGGGCTCTCTAATCCATACCATTAATCTGTCTATTCTTTTACCAATAACCACAGTCTTGATTATTATAGTTTTATAGTAGGTCTGGAAGAAGAGTATTACCTGTGCTTTGACTTTGTTCTTCTTCTTCAATATTATGTTGGCTATTCTTGATCTTCAGCCCTTTCAAGTATATTTAGAATCAGTTTGCTGATATCCATAAATTAACTTGATGAGATTTTGACTGGGATTGTGTTGAATCTATAGACCAATTTGTGATGAACTGTTATCTTGACCATATTGAGTCTTTATCCATGAATATGGAGTCAAGATGGCGGAGAAGTAGCAAGCTGAGACTGCTTCAGCTAGCCGGAGATCAGCTAGATACCTTATCTAAAGATTGCAAACACCTGAAAATCCATCGGCAGATCGAAGAGAAGAAAAACAGCAATTCTGGAAACAGAAAAACAACCACTTTCTGAAAGGTAGGACCAGCGGAGAAGTGAATCCAAAGCGACGGGAAGATAGACCCCGGGGGGAGGGGCCGGCTCCCGGCAAGCGGCGGAGCAACCGTGCACAAAATCAGGACTTTTAAAAGTCTGTTCCGCTGAGGGACATCGCTCCAGAGGCTAAACCGGGGCGAAGCCCACGCGGGGTCAGCGTGGCCTCAGGTCCCGCAGGGTCACAGAAGGATCGGGGGTGTCTGAGTGTCGCAGAGCTTGCGGGTATTGGAACGGGAAAGCCGGCTACAGAGACAGAGCCCACAGTAAGCTCGCAGCTCGGTGTTACCTTGAACCGGTCGCAGGCTCGGTGAACTCGGAGCGCGGCCGGAGGTCAGGCAGACGGGAGTAACTGGGCGCGGTTCTCTGAGCGCGCACTGAGGAGTGCGGCCCTGGGCTCTCGGCTCCTCCGGGCCGGAGACCAGGAGGCCGCCATTTGTATTCCCGTCCTCTGGAACTCTACGGAAAGCGCTCAGGGAACAAAAGCTCCTGAAAGCAAACCCGAGCGGATTACTCACCCCGGCCCCGGTAAGGGCGGTGTAATTCCGCCTGGGGCAAAGACACTTGAGAATCACTACAACAGGCCCCTCCCCCAGAAGATCAACAAGAAATCCAGCCAAGACCAAGTTCACCTACCAAGGAGTGCGGTTTCAATACCAAGGAGAGCAGCAGAATTCCAGAGGAGGAGAAAGCCAAGCACAGAACTCATGGCTTTTTTCCTGTGATTTTTTTTAGTCTTGCAGTTAATTTAATTTTTTCTTTTTCATTTTTTTTTTTCTCGCCTTCGGGTAAAATTTTTTTTTAACTGTTACCTTTTTCTTTTTTAACGATTTTATACTAGTTTATCTAATATATATATTTTTTCTTTTTTACATTTTTCTTAGGTGTATTCTTTTTTTAAAAAAATTCTTTTCTTTTCTTTTCTTTTTTTTTTCTTTTTGTTTTTTTTTTCTTTCTTCCTTTTTGAACCTCTTTTTATCCCCTTTCTCTCCATGAATATGGAGTCTTTCTCAATTTCCTTTGTTCAATGATACTTTCCATCAGCGTTTTGGGCTGTTCTTATGTAGATAAAAGGGGTATTTTTCAAAATGTTCTTTTTTCTTTTCTCCTTGTAGAGGCATGAGGAAGTTTTTCTCCACTGTTAACTATGAGGACCTGGTAGAGCTCCTGGAGGTAAAAACACACAAATGTGTGGAGGTTCCCTCTGGCTGGGTCCCCTTACAGTTGATTTTTGTTTTTCCCCCAATAGAGTTCTTATCACAGTCATAAGCACACTAAACCTTCAAGCAATACACTAACTACCGTTTAGGTTTCCCAACCCCAGGACTGGTTTCTGTGGAAGTTTCTGTTCTGGAAGGTTGTAATTCTCTGGATCTGCCTGCCTGTCTCTCATGTTTTAGGAGCAGGGGTTTGTCCATGAACTCACTCTCTGAAAAATCTAAGGAGAGTTGCTTATTTTTCAGCTTTTTACTTGTTAGGATGGAGTAACAATTTCTAAGCTCCTTATTTGTTAGCCCAAACCAGTTATGATTTATTTGAGAGAGGGAGAGATAGAAAGGGGAGGCAGAAAGAGAGGGAGAGGGAGAGGGAGAGTCCTAAATAGGCTCCCTACTGAGCATGGAGCCTGACATAGGGCTCTATCTCATGGGCCTGAGTTCACAACCAGAGCCAAAGCCAAGACAGCTCTGCCTAGAGGCCCCAAATTATGCTTATTTTTAAATCAACATCTTCAAGTCTCACAAACTCTTATCCCTCTTTTCTTACTTGCCTTTCCAATGATCACCAATTAAATTTCTCACTGAACAAAAGTTACAAAGTACCTACTAAATTAGATAAGGCCTTTGCAAGCTGAAGGAATTAAGTAATAATTTGTAGTCAAGATATATAATGTACCTGCTTTCATGATTTTACAATCTAGTGGCATAAACCCCAATGAATTTCTTCCATTTCTATTACCTGACTGTTCAATCTGGTTAATAAACCATTTGGTCTCTGGATTATATCTTTTGGGTGTAGAATATGATATCATAAAGAATATTTTTAAATTTTTAATGAAAATTATTTTCAGTACTAAATAAAGCAAACTCTAAGTTAAAACTATTGTGGCCCTTGGAATTAATTTAAGTCACAAATTGCAAAAGTTTGTCAATAGTTACAAGTGGGAAATACTTAAACAATAGGAAGACAATGCACTGGGGAGAAATGATTTAAGAAAGTTAGATTTCTGTACTGGTATAGTATATTTTCTTTTAAATAGAAAGTCAATACTTCAAGTTAAATCTACATTTCAGGCAATGATAAATATCAGTCTATGATATTTATTATTTATGTACTGAGATTTAGGTGGAAAACAAAAGTAATCTGAGATTTTGCCATGATAACAAATGTGAAATTGCCCTAATAGCAGGACGACACACTCAGTAAGAAGCACTCTGTATGTTTGCCAAGAGGTTCTGCACAGCGACTCACTTCAAGGATTTTAAATAATTCTACCTAACCAAGTTGGAAGTTTGCAAAAAGGAAAGCAGTTGTAGCCTCTCCAGAAATACAATATGCTAAAAATATTTTAATACATCTGAGCATTTTCAAAGTCAATATTTTTACAATTTAATGTTAACTTGGTTTTACTTATTATCCAAGTTAAATGCTTTCCATAATTCATTAGGAATATTTAAATTTGTTCAAACAAAAAATTAGGTGGTAAAAATATTCATCATGTGCATTTAAATAAATATTGCTCTTAGGCTATGTAAAAGGTCTTTCCCAGGTTCGTTTTTTTTTTCCCCATACACAAATGTTTTTTTCCATGTTTCAATCTTCTTATGTGTAGCCTTCAGCACTTTTGTGTCCATTCAGAGTTCAAGTAAAATTTTTTTTGCATTGTTTCTTATGAAAATAGTAATTAATTACCATATTAAATGGAAATCAATATGACAAAACTGCTTGTAGATTTGAGAACACATTGATAAATCAAATTAACAGTATGTTATGTAGAGGAGAGAGTCCATTGGCAAGACAAGGAACCCTTGCTCTGATCCAAGTCACCGACAGGCCTGGTGCAGGCTGGGTGCCTCGGCCTCCGAGGGCATGCCTGCTCCAGTCTCCATGCCCAAGCCAAGGAGGTGCAGTACCACTGGAGTTGCTCCTTGTGGTACTGAGCCACGTGGCCCATGAATGCTGCTGGGGTGCTGCCACAGAGTGCGTTGGGGCTGGTGCACCCTGGTGGATGGCAGGCCCTGTGACTGCTCAGTCTGGCCTGGGACCATGGTGCCCTGCTGCTGCTTGCCCCAACTGTCTGCCATGTCCCCACCCTCTCCCCCTACCTCTGCCTGCATTGGCAGACCCTGCCTTCTGGGCTGCCTCTGCCAGCGCAGCCCATTGGGATGCAACTTCATCTGCAACCCCTGCAGCCAGGAAGGCCTTCGGAAATGGATGGTGCAGCATAGTGGGGACTGCTGGGTGGTGGTGGTAAAAAGGCCAATAGTGCCGCAGGCCCCCTTGTAGACCTGCTATGTCTTCCTTAGGGTTGTGTCGCTAAAAACAGGTGTAGGACCTGGAGGAAGAGGGTTTGTGGCCAGAGCTGCTGGATAATGACAAGACTGAGATTTGTGTCCCTGGTGGGGAGACTGACACAACAATGACTGCATGTATCGACTCCTTGTCCAACTTCTAGATGGTAACCAGACTGTGCTGGATAAATTCTCTGCTGTGCCCATTCCCATCCAACAGTGGAACAACAATGTCTTCTTTCAGGTCACCCATGTGTTCTCCAACGTCAAGATGGGTGTCTGCTTTATGTCTTTCCAACACTGGGACCAGGACAGGCAGTTTTGGGTTAGTCAGTATGAAGCCCATGTGACCATTCCAGTGTGGTTGTGCAGGCCCAGCTGTCTTAGTTGAAGGCTGTCCTGGCACAACAACATGATCGGTGTCTTCCAGGACTGGGGACCATTGGCCAGGACTTCTCATTAACCCAGGACAAGTACCTCCCTGGCATCCTGGGTACTCCATGATCCCTTCAAGTGCTCTGACCTGGCCCTCTTTAGGTTTTAGAAACTACTAGAAGAAAGTTTTTCTTCAAAGTTCTCTACTACTGTTGGAGGGAAGCCCTCCCCCACAGAGGCCCCCTGGTAGAGCCCCAGTCCCCTCTGTCCTGTCTCTTCTTTCTGCTTACAGAGGCTTTATCAGTCCCTTTAGAGAAGGCTACTCATCTCAGAAGTAGAATCCCAACATTGTGATACTTGGACCAAAAAAAAAAAAAAAAAAAAGAAGAAGAAGAAGAAAAAGAAGTAGAATCTCATCCATATGGCTAGGAAAAGTCCAGCCACCTTGGTTGACAAACTTAACCTCAAGGCTGGGACCAGGTCTCCCAGCTGAATGTCAACATGCACAAAAAAGGGCCCTGTGATTGTATGGTGTATAAAATTATATTGAAATTTTCCATGAACTTTGAGAGAATAATATATCAGCAACAACTATCTGCTGATAATATGTATTTAATTTATTGTTTTTCAAAAAACCCCAGTATATTAAGGAAATGCCAACTATAACAAAACTCAAGGATGCACGAGATTCATCTATCACTTCCAGCTTCCTAAATGTGTACAGTGTCCTCCACAAATAACAAAACTCACCCTTATTTAATCTTTCCAAATGTAAAAAAGATACCATCATTTATTAAGTTCCCACTTAGCATGTACTGCATATTTTCCAGATCCTGGGGATTTAACAGCAAATTAACACATCAGATCCCAGCCCTTTCCTTTTTGAGGCTTTGAATTTGTTGTTCCCACCTAAGATGAAGGAAGTTCCTCTGGTTATCATTCATCTGCCTCCTCTTCATTCAGTTCTGAGTAAAAGCTATCTCTTTAGGCCCTGTGTGATTATACTGCTGAATGGTCCACTACTCTATCTACATCATTTTCCAACAGAAAACTGACTGGTTTGCTTACTTAGTTTTTGAAATTAGTTTATCCATATTTTTGTTTATTTTTTATGCTTTTTTACCACAGTAATATGAAAATCCCATAGAGTAGAATTTTGCAGCACATTCAGCAAAATGACCAATACCTTCTACCTAGATTTGTCAATAAGTGTTACTTGAATCAATTAACTAATTCATCAATAAGAAGAAATCAGAGGAGGAGTCAAGATGGCAGAGAAGTAGCTGGCTGAAACAACATCAGGTAGCAGGAGATCAGCTAGATAGCTTATCAAACCATTCCAATCACCTACAAATCCAATAGGAGATTGAAGAGAAGAAGAGCAGCAATTCTAGAAACAGAAAATTGACAACTTTCTGAAAGGTAGGACAGGCGGAGAAGTGAATCCAAAACAATGGGAAGATAGACCGCGGGGCGAGGGGCCGGCTCCTGGCAAGTGGCACAGCCATGCAGCACAAAATCAGAACTTTGAAAAGTCTACTCCACTGATGGACATCGCTCCAGAGGCTAAACTGGCATGAAGCCCACACAGGGACAGCATGGCCTCAGGTTCCATGGGGTCAAAGAAGGATCAGGAGTGTCTGAGTGTCACAGAGCTCACAGGTATTAGAGCAGGGAAGCCAGATACAGAGATGGAGCCAAGGAGTGAGATCACAACTCGGGATTACCTTGGACTGTAATCCATGGCACAGGACACTGCTCTGTGAGTGGGGACCCCACAAGATCCGGGGAAACCTCCCCTGGAATAGCTCATGGATCTGCAGGGTTCAGAGACTCCAGGCAGAGCTGTGTGCCAGAGACAGAGAAGCTTGGTCACAGGCTGGCTGAGCTCAGAGTTCAGCTGGAGTCCAGGGAGACAGGAGTGATTGAGCACTTTACTCCAAGAGTGCACTGAGGAGTGGGGCCCCAAGCTCGTGGCTCCTCTGGGCCAGAGATTGGGAGGCCACAATTTTCATTCCAAACTCTACAGAAACTGTTCAGGGAACAAAAGCTCCCAAAAGCGAACCTGAGCAGATTACTTAGCCTGGCCCCTGGTAAGGGCATTGAAATTCTGCCTCAGGCAAAGACAGTAAGAATCACTACAACAGGCCCCTCCCCCTGAAGATCAACAAGAAATCCAGCCAGGACCAAGTTCACTTACCAAGGAGAACAGCGGAATTTCAGAGGAGAAAGCAAAGCATGGAATTCATAGCTTTCTCCCCATGATTCCTTAGTCTTGCAAAGTTAATTAATTTTTTTAATTTTATTTTTTTCTTCTGCTAAATTTTTTTTAATTTTTACCCTTTCCTCTTTTAACATTTTTAACTAGTTTATCTTAACAATACCTTTCATTTAAAAAAAATCTTTTTTGAACCTTCATTTTTATAGTCATATTTTATCCTTCATTGTATCTAACTTTATTTTCTGTGTAACACAGGGGTTTTTCTTCTAAAAAATTTGGAGCACAACTTCTTCTAATAGATCAAAATACACCCTAAATCTAACACCAGGCTTGTGCTAGTCTTCAGCCCAAGCAAATTCTCTCCATTCTCTTTTTCTTTATTCTCCCAACCAACTTATTATCAACTCCTTTTTTAGAAATTAAAAAAAATTTTTTTTATCGCTATAGTCATATTCTATCCCTTCATTGTGTTTACCCTTATATATGTTTTTTATTCCTTAAAATTTTGGGAGGCAGTTTCTTCTAAGAGACCAAAATACTCCCAAAATTAAGTGGGTGATCCTGTTCTACTCACCAGTCATATATATATATATTTTTTTCTTTATTTGTTTTCTTTTTAAATTTTTTTTCCTGAATGTTTTTTTACCCCTTTTCTCCCCCGCCCCATGAGTTGGGGCCTCTTCTGATTTAGTTAAAACACATTTTCCTGGGGGTCTTTGCCACCCTTTTAGTATTTTACTTGCTCCTTCATATATTCTTATCTGGATAAAATGAAAAGGCAGAAAAAATTCACCACAAAAAAAAGAACAAGAGGCAGTACCAGAGGCTAGGAACATTATCAATATGGACATTAGTAATATGTAAGATCTAGAGTTCAAAATGACAATTCTCAAGGTCCTAGCTGGGCTCAAAAAAGGCACGGAAGATATTAGAGAAACCCTGTCTGGAGAAATAAAAGCCTTTTCTGGATGTTGAAAAACAAAAATAAAACTGGGGGCATCATGTTACCTGATTTCAAGTTTTACTACAAAGCTATGATCACCAAGACAGCATGGTACTGGCATAAAAACAGACACATAGACCAGTGGAACAGAGTAGAGAGCCCAGATATGGACCCTCAACTCTATGGTCAAATAATCTTCGACAAAACAGGAAAAAATATACAGTGGATAAAATACTGTCTCTTCAATAAATGGTGCTGGGAAAACTGGGCAGCTATATGTAGAAGAATGAAACTCCACCATTCTCTTACACCGTACACAAAAATAAACTCAAAATGGATAAAAGACCTCAATGTGAGACAGGAATCCATCAGAATCCTAGAGGAGAACATAGGCAGTAACCTCTTCGATATCAGCCACATCAACTTC
>NC_081559.1:110456696-110466786 GCF_022355385.1 Mustela nigripes
TTCAATAAATGGTGCTGGGAAAACTGGGCAGCTATATGTAGAAGAATGAAACTCCACCATTCTCTTACACCGTACACAAAAATAAACTCAAAATGGATAAAAGACCTCAATGTGAGACAGGAATCCATCAGAATCCTAGAGGAGAACATAGGCAGTAACCTCTTCGATATCAGCCACAGCAACTTCTTTCAAGATATGTCTCCAAAGGCAAAGGAAACAAAAGCGAAAATAAACTTTTGGGACTTCATCAAAATCAAAAGCTTCTCCACGGCAAAGGAAACAGTCAAGAAAACAAAGAGGCAACCCATGGAATGGGAGAAGATATTTGCAAATGACAGTACAGACAAAAGGTTGATATCTAGGATCTATAATGAACTCCTCAAACTCAACACACACAAAACAGATAATCATATCAAAAAATGGGCAGAAGATATGGACAGACACTGCTCCAATGAAGACATACAAATGGTTATCAGACACATGAAAAAATGTTCATCATCATGGCCATCAGGGAGATATTGAGATATCACCTTACACCAGTTAGAATGGCCAAAATTAACAAGACAGGAAACAACATGTGTTGGAGAGGATGTGGAGAAAGGGGAACCCTCTTACACTGTTGGTGGGGAATGCAAGTTGGTGCAGCCACTTTGGAGAACAGTGTGGAGATTCCTCAAGAAATTAAAAATAGAGTTTCCCTATGACCCTGCAATTGCACTCCTGGGTATTTACCCCAAAGATACAGATGTAGTGAAAAGAAGGGCCATCTGTACCCCCAAAGTTTTTAGCAGCAATGGCCACAGTTGCCAAACTGTGGAAAGAACCAAGATGCCCTTCAATGAATGAATGGATAAGGAAGATGTAGTCCATATACACTATGGAGTATTATGCCTCCATCAGAAAGGATAAATACCCAACTTTTGTAGCAACATGGATGGGACTGGAAGAGATTATGCTGAGTGAAATAAGTGAAGCAGAGAGAGTCAATCATCATATGGTTTCACTTATTTGTGGAGCATAACAAATAGCATGGAGGGCAAGGGGAGTTAGAGAGGAGAAGGGAATTGAGGGAAATTGGAAGGGGAGGTGAACCATGAGAGACTATGGACTCTGAAAAACAATCTGAGGGTTTTGAAAGTGTGGGCAGTGGGAGGTTGGGGGAACCCAGTGGTGGGTATTGGAGAGGGCACGGATTGCATGGAGCACTGAGTGTGGTGCAAAAACAATAAATACTGTTATGCTGAAAATAAATTTTAAAAATAAAAAAAAAAAGCCCAAATAAGTCCTTGGAATGGAAGGAGTGACATTCTTCTAGGGACTCAATTGCCTCAATGTTAATACTTGCCTGAGGGTGAAAGGCAATCCTACCCTGAAACCTTCCCCACCCCATGGATCCTTTAAGTCAACTTTAACATATAAAAATTCCTTTGGAAGCTTCCTTTATCTCTAACTGCCCCAATACATTTGTTGGTAATCACCCCCCAAGCATATGGCCCCCTGATATACATCTGAAGGTTCTCATGACTAAGGTTTTATTAGACATTAATAAATGACCTTTTCCCAACAATATCTGGCCTCCAAAATATCATAGAAACCTTGCTTCCAAGATTCCTTAGAGTCTTACCCTATCCCTAACCTCCTCCTGATGTAAAGGTGTTTAGTGGGCCACCCCTCACGACCCTACCACAGCTATTTCTACCTGTGGATCCTGTCCCTGTGCTTTTGTAAAACCACCTTTTCACACCAAAAGGGTCTCAAGAATTCTATCTTGGCCATCAGATTAGAACCCTAAAGTTCTTTCTTACATCAGTTCCACCTCCAAGAACTTTCCTATCCTCCCACCTTGAGAGCATACTTTAACTTTAATTAAGTCTTTTGTGCTTGCTAAACTCCTACTGACTGTCTTGATTCAACATGGATCCAATCCCCACATAAACCATCTGCTGGAAAATCCAAGAACTGAGACCTACATTCACACAAAGCAGGCTGATGGATAATAGCCTCAAATGAGACCCAAGTGCTACCAATTGGCAGGCACTGCCTCAGAATGATTTTGCGGGGCTGGGTTCTACCATCTCTAAACTATGCAGTCATTTGGGGACAGGCACTAACTCCCCAGGCCTGGAGGGTCTCAATGCTCAAGGTCTGCTGAAGGACTAAGTACTAGGCAGGTGTAGCTGTGCAGATTAGTGTTTGGAGGGATTTGGAACTGGCAAGGGTCTCTGGAGTCCTGATCACAGGGTTCATCTCTTGCAGGACCAATTTTGTGCCTAATTGAAGGGTCTACTTAGCACTAATGTGCACAGTCCCTTTGCCAGCATCAGCCCAGCCCACTGGGCAAGGTATCCTTCACTAAGAGACTTGCTTACTGGTAAGCCCAGGGCATTGTCAGGCAGCCAGTCCAAATGGGGATTGGTAGTTCCCAGTTTCCAGCTGCCACCTCAGGAATATATGGGGAGGATTGGGCCCTCTCCCCTCTGGATGCTATGCAGCTTTGGGGACCAGCCCGAGCCTAACAGGCTCCAAGAGCCAAACACCAGCTGACAGACTGTATACTGTGCTTGTGTGGGTGACACAAGTCTAGAGAGCCTGGAATCTGAACCAGGACATCTATTGGGAGAGGCTGGGTTCCTATAGTGAGTTACTGGGGTACCAGGACACTGCCTAATTCCAAGTGCTAATCTTCACAAATATGCATATTCTTCCCCCTGAAGACACCCCTAGAGGAATCTGGACTGCCCTGTCAGGCAAGGCAGTACAGGATGGCTGGAGATTTCAGAAAGAGGGAATCTTATCCAGAGCATTGATGATGGTCAGCCCAGTACCCCATCAGACAGCCAATCTAAGTGGGGAGACATTGAGCCTGTTTAAAGCTGCCACCTCAGAAAGATTTTAGGGGAGTGAGCATTGTCCACCCTGGGAACTCTGCATGTTCAGGGGACCTGACAGTGCAATGGGCCTGGTAAGCCAGGACAGCCCAACACAGCTGGCTGACACAGTGTAGACCCTTGGAACACACTACTTGTCTCTCCTAGTTTAGCATTCCATATCCTATATTTCTACATGATAGACCCAACTGGCCATCATCTGCATGTCTCCATAATTACTGTCTGCATCATATTATGCATACATCTTGGATTACTTTTTTCCTTTCCTTTCTCTCTTCTTTCTTTCTTTCTTTCTTTCTTTCTTTCTTTCTTTCTTTCTTCCCTTTCTTCTTCCTTTTTTCTTTCTTTCTTTTCTTCTTTCCTTCCTTCCTTCCTCTCTGTCTCTCTCTCTCCCTCCCCTCTCTCTGTCCCTTCCTTCCTTTTATTTGTCTAAACTAACTGGGACACATTAATTTGTCCAAAGCTCTTATGCACATACTTGGCACAGTATCCAAATAAGCTGTGGCCCTAAGGAAAGGTTTTCTAAGTATGTCACAGCTACACCTTAACCAGGTGGTGAAATTCATGCTGCTCAAGACTGAAACCAGTTCCTGCCAAGTATACCTTAGCTCTTAAAATGCTCAAGGATACTTAACCTCTCTTCAAAGGCTATCCACACACTGACTAATCTGTAGGTGTGGATAATCAGGGGGAGGATAGTCAGGACTTAAAGGAAAGGCACTGGAATGTGCAGGACACTGACTAGCAGGGCCACAGGATCCCCAGCTCTCTCTAGGGCACTTCAACCTTGGCTTTAAGGGGTGAGGCTGGAGTCCTGGTGACCTGCTGGAAAACTTCCTGCCTCCCATTGCCCAGTGCCCTGTAGTATGTCACTCCTGGAAGAAAGGGCTACTGGCATAAGACCAGGTGGCCCCAGTGATGCACAAGCAAGTGCTTGTGTACATCTTGGATTTAGGGGCTCTCGCTCTTCCTTATCATCTCCTTCTGCTTTTCCTTCTTCCTTGCCTGTTTAACTGATTCTGTCATCATCTCTTCTTCTCTGGGTCCACACACTTGCCTGCTGTGTGCCACTCAGCAAGATGGGCACTGAGCCTATTGATGTCTTTAGAGATACTTGCTCACCATTTTTCAACTATCCATGTAGGCTTTCTCCTGGTAGTTAAAACTAGTTGAATTTAAGCCAGACAATTACTAACATTTTCAGTTAGTTGAAATGAGTTTTATTAATTGACATGTGATAGACTCAGTGGTGAAAGTAGGATGATTTATTGATAGAACTTGTGTTGAGAAAACATCTATTCCTATTTTTGTCCAGATTTTAAAATAGCAATGATGAGGGGACACCTGGGTGGTTCTTTTGGTTAAGCAAGGGATTCTTGATCTCAGTTCAGGTCTTGATATCAGGGTCGTGAGTTCAAGCTCCAGGTTGGACTCCATACTGGGTTTGAAAAAGTCACCCTGGAAGCCTTTCATCTCTGATTTGGGTTATTCCAATGGTGAACTCCATTTGACTCCAGACTCACACATCAGTTTTACTACTATCTGCTTTGCCATAACAAAATCTTCCCACATGGTCTTGGGTTTACTTTTAGGCTAAAGCCCTAAGATGGGCCTACCAATTCCTTTTGTACACAGCCTCTAATTAGCTTCATTATCAGGGTTTAGATTGCTAGCTCCTATCTCTCTCCTGGGCATCAGGCATATCCCACTTAGAAATCACAGGTCTAGGAGAGTCACTGTGCCCCAATTATACTTAATTGTGTATCCCACCCTTTACACATGCCCTCTTGGGTCTCTGAGTCAAGGTATTGCTACCCAGTCCTGCCAGATTACCATCTTTCTTCTACTTGAGCTTGATGATATTTCTATTTTCTCTATTCTTCAATATCTCCTTACCATGTATTCTAATTTCTGTGGCCTTCTAAGACAGACCTTAGCAGACTTTGGAAAAAACATCTGCAACTTTTTCGGGGTGATTATCAAGTTTATTGCTCCTTATTGCCCTAGAACATTCCAAAGAGTGAGAGTTTTTAGATTCTACACACCAGGGATCTGGTTCACCTTTTATGTGTGTGACTAACATTCCCTAGAGTTGTGCAGGGTGATATCTCTGGATATTCCTCACAATCTATTTGAGAACTTGGTGGACTCAGGTCCTCTGGAGTCCTCAGTCTGTGTCCTCAACTCATTGTGCCTCTCTTCTATTGTCTCTATTAGGGAAATCATAAGAAACAGAAGTCTGCACCTATCCCAGTATTATGGTTCTCATGAACAGGTGAGAAAATTGTGTTTCTCTCTAGCATGCTACTCTTCAGGGTCACATCTTTGCTGGCCAGCTCTCATCTCTTCTCATAAGATGGGATCTTTGCCTGCCTCCCTGTCTCTCATTCCCTGGCCTTCTCTATCACCACCTGTGAATGTCAGCCTCTGTCATTTCTTTGCCCCAATGGTGGTTGCTAAATGCTTCCTCAGAACACCATCACCACAGTAAACAAAAAGAGAAAGGAAGGTTACCTAGGAAATCCAAAATACTGGGTGCTTCTCCAGAAGGATGATGTATTGCCCATCACCTATCCCATCCTTCACCAAGGCAGGAGGTATTTTGGGAGAAGGGAGAGCAAACCAAGGCTGTGATATCCCAGGCCTTAAACTACAGAGCTTTTTCCGTGTTCCTTTGTGTTGCTTTGTGCACACATCAGTAGCCGTAGCAATGGTGATGCCCACTCATTTCACTTACCAGAACTCTCTCCTCTGGGAGACTTCTGAGCCAAGTGATCTGCTAGTGCCTCCTCCTAATACCATTCTCATCTCCACAGTGAACTCTGCAGCAGAAGCTGTGCAGCCAATAGGAGAATGGGTGTCCAAGAGTAGCAGAGAAGTTTTGTTCATAGATCAGTGCCATGGGTCTTCTACTTCCTTTTGGTGACTGCTTCTGAATGCTCAATCAAGTTCGGCTCTGTTGGTGTAAGAAAGTGAATTCACTTCAATGTATGTAACTGTGGTGTGTGTCTGCCCAATCACTCTATAATTTAAAACCAACAGGTGATACAGGCAATTCTCCCCTGAAGCCACTCATCAGCTCAGTATGTCTGTGTCTCTGCTGTCTTTGTTGGCTAGGATATTCAATATACTTAACCAAATCTTTCTTAATAGATGGCCCATCTTGACAGTTGCTTAGCCTGCTTTCATCAGTGATGATTTTAATGTGGCTCTGAGCTTGTATTATTGACTTTGCTGGTCACAGACGTTCCTTCTGAAACAGTGCCATGCAGCAAAAGCTTTATTCTCAGTGGGCTGCAGGGTTCCACCTGGACACAGAGGTGGGGTGGCTTTTTATCCTGGTACAGGGTGTCCCAATTCCCACACACTATAGGTCAGCTAAAAGGGAGTCAAAAGTTCTTCTAGAGGTCTGGTGGATGGGTTGGCTCCAATCTTACCTGTTTACAATTGATAGCAATAAAGAAACTTCCCCAGAGCTGGGGATCTGCTGCTCCTCACCAGGCTTCCAGCCATTCTCAGGCAGCCCCTTCCAGCTGGGCCTTTTTACCAAGCAAACCTTGGCTCCTCTACTGTGAAATGCAAAACTCCTTTTTACAATGCCTGTGGGTAAATGAAAGCAAGTGACAGAAAGCTGAAAAATAGCTACCAACAGTTTTCTCCCAGCTAGGTCATCAGTCCTTTCCCTCCCTGGAGCCACAGATGAGACATTCCATCCCTCTGGACTCTCAATCCTGTCTTGCTGGCAAGACATTTCCTTTGCTTTTCCTACAGTTTCCTTATAAAGTGTTTATTTTCAGAACCTTTTTTGACATAGAAATTATCACGATTTCTGAGATTTGAATCCAGAAAAAAATGCAGGGGAGGGTGCAGAATAAACAAAACTGGCAAAGGTAAATATTTAATCCAGGAACCCCAGGTGAGTGAATCATTATCCTGGCTCTTGTGTACATTTAAAAGTGTCCACAATACAAAATATAATGAAAGACACTATGGGAGGAAATTCGATTTTAGATACTCTTCTTACAATGTTAATGTCATCAGAAAGTTTTACATTCTTTCAATAACATCACGTAAACTAAAGTTTTAAAACTAAACGATGCAGTTAACATGTAATGACCAGTTAAGTCTAAAGGCATGTTTGTCATGACTGCAGTTACAGATGTTTCCCTGAAGGTGCGAGGGGTTTTCCTGCACATAGTTTGCCCAGCCAGGTCTGCTAGTCCCGATGTGGTCCTTACAGCTTACAGAACTTGTCCTTGGGAGGTCCATGGCAGCCAGGTTCACCAAGTCCCTTTGCTTTATTGCTTTATTTAACAGCTCCCTTAATAAACCTTACATTTAAAGGTTTTAAAAATTAAATCAGTACCAAAGACTATTTCATCCTTGGAGGAAGCATGCTATTTCTATAAAGTCATTTTTATATTAAAATCACAGAAGGATTTGGCCCAGAGTTGCAAAGTATCCTCTTCAGTGATGATAAAAGCCTTCCCCCCACTCCCCGCACCCCCCTCCCACCCGGTCCCCCAGTCCTTATGTTGTGGAACCTGGACTGGATCCTGGGGGAAGAACCAAGCGGCACTCAGAGACTTTGGAGGATCAGAGGTTTATTTAACACCGGTGGGCTCAGATGAGGTTGCTCTCCAAAGGTCTGAGCCCTGAGCACAAGCAGGGAGGGGGATTTATACCATTCTCTACTTCACATACTGGGTACTTTTGGCGTGTGGGGAAAATGGGGTAGGAAAGAAGAACCCGGAAGGGCTTTGAGACAGGGACTGGAATTTCCTTTCTGGTTTGGTCAGCCATCTTGGAGTACAATTCTTCCCTATCATTTATTTTAGGGCTCACTCCTTTCTTGGATCCAGAGCTTAACATGAAACAATGACTGGGGCCATCAACTCTACACTCCAAGGTTTCACAAGCTGAGCACACTGTAGGCTTCTTTTCATAAAATCTGTACTTTACATATTATTTGAAGATCCTCTTGCCACAGGGACTTTTAAACTAAGCCTCTGTTGTCTCTCTTCTTACATGGGGGATAATGAAAACACTGCCCTAGAGGCATGCTGTATTAAATGGGTAATGTTATGCCCCAATAATGGGTCCGTGATTAAAGGAGTAAGACTGATACAAAGCGAAGGTCAAGTAAAGCTTTATTTCATGCCAAGCATCAAGAATCAAACTGACCAGCCAGGGCCGCACCTCTTACAGAGAGGGTGACCCTTCTCTGTTTCACAGACTAGCTTTTAAGGGCAAAGGCCATGCAGTCGGGCCTGGCCACACAGAGGTGGCCAATGAGATTGTAACACACACAGGAAGCTCCACAGGTGAAACTTCCACTAGGTGACCAATTGAATTACAATTTACCCTAGTAGACATTTGAACCAGCCTATCACACCTTGATTAGGATTGGCACTAAAAAGCCTCCCAAAAGGTGGGGGCCCATACTCCTTGGTAGCTAGGGAGGCAGTATGCAACCCACCACTGATTGGATGTCTCCACCTGGCCTGACCCACCCTTGTATCTGGGCTTTGTTACCTGGAGCTGGTTTCTGGGACTTGTTTTTAAGTAAATCCCCTGGGAGAAGGGGAGCAGGGACAGTTTAAGGGTTAAACAACAATGGAATGGAAGCCTCTGGTGAAATAGGTCCTTACAGGTAATGTATATGACATAGTCACCACCATGCTGGGCACAGAGAAAAGGCTCAGTCTGTGGAAGGATCTATACATCCTCAGAAAGCAGGTGATAAAATGTCTCCCTTTATATTCATCCTCCCCAGTCAAGACTTTTGGGACCCATACCTGCTGCCTAGGTCCCACACAATGGCTCCCTTCTCTAGCTGGGTCCTCACTACCATACAAGGGTACATAATATAAAATTTCCATTTTCCTGTGAAAATATCTTTTCATGTTGAGATTTTAATTTTTTTTTATTAGCGTTCCTCACCCCCCCCCCCCCCCCCCCCCCCCCCCGTGAGGGAGATGTTTGTTGTCTTAGCCACCAATATTTACATTAGGGGTTGACTACTTCTGTTGATGTAAATACTATTAAAACTATTAAGGAGAGATCAGCATAGGTCTCCAGCCCCCACCCCACCCACCCCCACCAAGTCTCAGGAGGCTCAGCATGGGCCCTGCCTGTCACAGCAGCTCACTGCCTAATGGACTTCTACAGCAGAGCCCAGAGATCTCACTGTTGTTTCTCACAGCCTAGAGAAAGGTAGGAAAGATCTGTATCTTCTTTCCTTATCCATCTTATGTCTTAATGCAGTTATTCCAGGTCCTGGAGGAAAGATACCTTAAAATACAAAACCCGGTTAAGACTTGACTTCCTTGGAAATTGATCTTCAATGTATTGATGAGACAAGGAGACTCACACAAAATGTGCCACTGGGAAATGACACGGAGACACCCTGTATAGGTAAGGACTCACATCCAGATCTGAGGGCCAATGTTGGGCTGGCAGGAAGGGCTACTAAAGATGGTGAAAGTTCCCACCACAAGACCTGAACTCGGACAGGAGAACAAAGGTCCAAGATGGCAAAAGTTCCTGCCACAAGACCTGAGCTCAGACAAAAGAACAAAGGCCCAAGCAGGAATCTGAGGCCCACGCCCCAGGCTCCTGTGGACTAATGGGATCCTGACGAGCAGGCAGGATATCCGAATAAGGGAAACTTTCCAAAAGACCCCTGAGCTTTCCCCAAGACCCCTTAAAAGCCCCCTCCTCCGTGCCTTGGGCGTGACTTCCGCCACTCTGCTTTCCAGAGTCGCAGAACCTCGCCCTAGGGTGCCCACCTCCTCCTGGCGCAACTTTCCTGGCTCGCCTTCTCCTGAGCCCTGAAACTTTGCCGGAGAGTGTTTTTAATAAATCTTGCCTTGCACCCACTTTGCCTGGTGTTGTGTTTATCTTGCCGGAAAAAACTTTACAGCTAAGAGGGGCATTTAAAAGCCTCCAGAATAAACTGCAGTGCATGCACAATTGTTCCTTCTCATTAAGGAAAGACAAAGACTTTTCTTGGTCTCAAAATCTTTCTAAGCTATGATAACATTAAGTTACATCTACAGGTTACAGAATGATGGCATAATATTTATTATATGTTAAATTTGTATATACTTATGTTTACATATGATTGCTTTACATTTTAAGCATATGCACATTTCTACTTTTACTTTCAAAATTCAAACTTCAATAATTTTCTTTAAGCA
>NC_081559.1:110471786-110599871 GCF_022355385.1 Mustela nigripes
CAAGGCGCCAGCTTTTGCTTTGTCCTCAGCCAGCCTCCTGCTCCCTCATCATTATCATCTTCTTATGAAGATATACTATAAAGTAAAAAATATGTCCTAGTGAGTGGCATATGTCTGTGAAAGCAAGTTTTACTCTTTGATTGGTACAATGTTCCATTTGCTCAGGTCTAGAAGAATGTGATTTAAATAGATTCAAAGCAATGATTCCAGCCCAAGTTAAAAGTGGTCCATCGCTTTGCCTACTGCAGACTCTCAGGCTCCAGACTCCCAGTCTCTGGTGGGTGGGAAAGCGGGGGCAGGGAGGAGAGACTAAATCCCTTTGGGGGGTTTGTTTTTAGTCTTCGCACCTGTGGGTGGTCCCTGCCCTGAAGGCCTGTTTTTAATCACTGTCCAGGGAAACCCTAGCCTGACTTTAACATATGAAAGGAAAGAAGAGAGAAAATCCTATTTGGCAGGGGCCAGTGTTTCTCTTGGTTCCTTGAGCTGTTTTCTGACCCTCCAGTACCCCTGGCAGTTTATTTTTAATCCTTAAATTAACAAATAGGCTTTACCTGAGCAAACAGACTTGCCTCTCTGGGAAATCTCATGAGGTACTCTCAGGGGTAGTCTAGCAAAGGACCAGGAGGCATGCTCAAGCTAACTCCCAGGCCTCTCACCCACAGGTGTGCCCCCTGGACTGCGCTGCTGCAGGAATGGTGGCACCTGCGTGCTGGGCAGCTTCTGCAAATGCCCCATCCACTTCACTGGCCATTATTGTGAGCATGAACAAAGGCATAGGTAGGCTCTAGGAGGGGCTGGTTACCAGTGGGGTGGGGGCATGGGAGAAGGCACAGGGAGAAGCCAAGCTTGACATTGCAGAGGGGAGAAAGCATGGGGGGGTGGTTAGGGTGTGGGGGAGGGGAGTTGGGACATGGATGGGAGCCCCTGCAAAGGGCCTGTAGGGTGGGGCTTGTTGGGGAGTGACACCTAGGGCGTGAAAGTCAGGAAGGGCATGACTATAGCACCCCTGCCTGCCAGGTTGAAGCTGCCTCTTTGCTCAGTGAATGCGGCACACTCTGGCATGGAGCCTGGACCTTGCACCGCTGCCGCCTTTGCAGGTGTGTCTTTACAGCCCTGCACTGTCTCCTCCAGCAGACACCTGGCAGCTGTGGTAAGTGGATCCACATCCTGTGCACACAGTCCTCGCTAGCAGGCATTGTTCTTTTGTACCTGCCAATCCATAGAGATCTAGCTGTGCCAGGAGACACAGAAATGAGAACCAGTGCTAACTGATCACTTAGGTAGGTCATTCATTCTGAATCACATAACATATTACGGATGAAGGTTTAGAATATAGGTGAGGTTCAATGGGGTGAAGTCCCATTGAAGCCAATGACCAAGAAAGAATTCCTGAGACATCTTTGGTGCAAAATGGTGGTTTATTAAAGCACAGGGACTGGACCTGTGGGCAGAAAGAGCTGCTGCCCAGTTGTAAAGGGTGGCAGGTTATGTACCATTTTAAGGGCCTGCTTAGCCAGAGCGAGCCATTTTGTTGTTTATGCAGTAAAATTAGATTGGCCCTGCCCCCCCCCCCCCCCAGGAACTTACTTAGTAACAAGTCTGGGAAACCAGTAAAATATGACTGACCAGCCCCTGATAACAGAGCTCATATACCAGGACGTGTCATGTCAGAGGGAGGTAACAGAACCCAGAATACAAAGATGAGTCAAGCCAGGTGGAGACATCCAGTCAGGAAAATACCTCTCTAACCACCCAAGAATGTGGGCCCTGCCTTTTGGGCGCCAATTCTGACCAGAGTGATAGGCTAGTTCAAATAACTACTATAGGGTAAATTGTAATTCAATTGGCCACCTGTGTGTGGCCAGGCTCAACCTCATAGCCTTTGCTCTATAAAAGTTAGTCTGTGAGACTGGGAGGGGTCGCCTCTTTGCAAGAGTCGGCCCTGGCTGGTCAGTTAGATTCTCGATGCTTGGCGCAAAATAAAGCTTTGCTTGACCTTCACTTTGTATCAGTCTCGCTCCTTTGACCATGGACCCAACATCATGGGGATGGGGGAAGCAAGGAAAATAGAACTTTCAAATGCTAAAGAGGATCTACAAGATACCAGATACCAGAGGCCTTGCCTTTGCTAAGGCTGTTTTGCCCTTTTTAGCAAGCTATTAAGATAGGAGATTCCTAAAGAATGTCACAATATATCCCACCCAGAAGTGGGGGGGAGGTTGCAAGGTGTCAGCCTTTTCTTTGCCCTCAGCCAGCCTTCTGTTCCTTCATTATTATCATTATTATTTAAAAATGATTCTTAAGTTTACTATGCCCTGATTGCTTGTTTTAAATGTGCTTTCCAAACAGTGTCCTTAAGTGTCCTTTCAGGGAGCAGACGTTGGGGAGTACACAGCTGCTAAGCAGAGCCAAGCCTGGCAGGGAGGTTACTGACTAAATCTTCAGTGATTTCTCTATACCACGCCAACACCCTTTCCTCAGCTGAGAAATTAGGAGGGCACTGGAGCAGGACAGGAGCAGGCATGGATGGCCAGGTGCCACCCTTTAGAGCCAAGCAGGCAGTGCTCCTGGAGAAGGAAAGTGGCTTGTAAGCACAACTCAGGCCTGCCATGCATATTAAAAGCCAGGAGGGTGTGAAAAACACATGGGGTGAACACTCATTTATGAGAATTCTGAGCAGTGACCAAACAACGCAAGCGTTTTGCTTATAAAAATCAGTGAGGAGTGTGAATTTCCTGGGTCAGAAAACAGATGTAACACTCTGCTGTTGCCCTTGGGCAGGGCCAAGGGGCACAAGTAAAGAAGGCACAGCATTTCAATCCCACATTCTGCACAGTCTCCCCTCTTCACCATGCTCCCCGTGGACTTCAGTGAGAAGTACAGTCCCTTCAGCCTCTTCATAAGCCCTGTGGGCCTTTGCTGTGCAGTAAGCAAAGCTCCTAAAGCCCCTTTTCTGTTCCTCCATTCACCTTCTTCAGCTCGACCAAATCCCACAGTTGAAGGGTACACTCACTGCTACCACAGCCCTTCAACACCACTTCCCATCCCTTTGTCCACTGTCAGGACTGCAGTACAGGGTCAGAACCACTGGGTGTGAAGCCCTTCAAACCAACCTCCTGCCCCTGCCTTCCCGGTGGGGCCAGTAGTGGAGGAGAACACTTAATGATCATTCAGCTTCCAAGCCACTTTTCTGCTCCTCCCTCCCTCTTCTGTAACCTTGGATGGAATGAGCTGTCAAAAGATGTTTAATGGGGGTACCTGGGTGGCTCAGTGGGTTAAGCCTCTGCCTTTGGCTCAGGTCATGATCTCAGGGTCCTGGGATAGAGCCCTGCAAGAGGCTCTGTGCTCAGCAGGGAGCATGTCCCCCCACCCCACACCCTGTCTGTCTGCCTGCCTACTTGTGATCTCTCTCATGCCTATCAGGTTTCCAAAGCTTTCCCATCTCATTTCATTTGCTGGGCTTATGTCTCTGATCCACTGGCTGCTTCTTTTGAGCGCCAGAGAAAGGAGGACACAAATTAAGGAACAGGTACTGGAACTGCAAGTGGGACCTATATAATCCTACAGGTGAAGTCATTTCCTACATGCCATTGGTGCTCCCAGCTGTGGTCATTTCCAGTCTCCTATGTGTAAGGTTTTATAGGCAAGATAAACACAACACCAGGCGAAGCGGGCACAAGGCAAGATTTATTAAAGGCACTCTCAGGCGAAGTTTTGGGGCTCAGGAGAAGGGAAGCCAGGAAAGTCGCGCTGAGAGGAGGTGGGCACTCATGGGAGAGGTTCCTTGACTCTAGAAAGAGGAGTGGGAGAAGTCGCACTGGGAGGGAGTTGGCCAGGGGTCTTTTACCAGGCCAAGGTAGAGCATCGGCTCACCACCATATATGGTAGGATATTTGGTGAGTGGAAGGTATGGGGGGGGGTCCTGATACCCCTGTTTCCTGCATAGGTATCAGGTTACCTATGGAGATGTGACCTGGGCATACATCCTTTTGGCGGGAGAGTCAAGGGTTGAGGAAAGGGGGTGGGGGAGGAGGCTGGAAGACGGGAGGGGGGGGATAGGCGGGACTGGCAGTCATTTCTATTGTTCCTCCTACACTCTGGGAGCCGCCAACCCAACTCTATGCAAGGCCAGTTTGGGTTCAGAACCAACAGGGAAGGGACTAGATTCCAGAATATCTGCTTACTGTCTTCTATCCTTGAAAATGTCCAAGACTGCAAATGTTGTCTGCCAAGGACAGTGCCAATGGCTTCTACGTGTGACTTCTGCTCATCACAGTTAAACAAAATAGTCATACTTCACAGTAATTTATCAGGTACCAAAAGGACAGGAACACTTTTGTACTGTTTGACTCATGATCCTCCTTCAGGGCTGATGACTGTAGTGGCTTGCTGACAGAGGTGATGATGACATGAGGGATGATGATGAGAATAATGATGGGTCTCAGTATATTTCAGGCACTTTATCCACTTATACCATGTAACTCTCTTAAGCTCATGAAATAGGTTTTGCTATACTTTTTATATTTGAGGAAACCAAGAAGAATGAACTCCTATAGCTAATAAACAGGATCTGTTATTTTTTCTTGAAAGATAATCACAAAAGTCTAATGTCAATTTAGAAATAATACATTTTATAGCTTTTAAATATTTTAAAATATTGCAAATAAACATATCATAGCATATTGATATATTATTCTATGAATAGAATTAGTTGCAATATAATTAGAATTAGAATTAGTTGCAATATAATTGCATATAACATTTTATTAGTTTCAGGTATAAAACATAATGATTTGATATTTCTGTACATTGTGAAATGATAATCCCACTGTTTAGTTAACATCCATCAACTCACATAGTTATGGTGTCCTTTTCTTGTGTTGGGAACTTTTAAGTTAACAACTTTCTTTTTTGTTTGTTTATTTGTTTTTTCTTTTAAAGAATTTATTTATTTGACAGAAAGAGAGAGATAGCAAGAGATAAGGCACAAGTGGGGGAGAGGGAGAAGCAGGCTCCCTGCTGAGCAGTGAGCCCTATGTTGTGCTCTATCCCAGGACCCTGGGATCATAACCTGAGCCAAAGGCAGATGTTTAACTGACTGATCCATCCAGAAACCCCTTAACAACTTTCAAATATAGGTTTATTATAGTCACCATGCTGTACATTACATCCCCATGAGTGATCTATTTTAAAACTGGAGATTTGTACCTTTTGATCTTTGATCTTCTTCTGTTATGCCCGAGTTTTTGAGTCTGAGAGACCACCAAGAGCCAAGCACCAATGCAATCACATGAGAGTTTATTTGACAAAGCTTAAGGTTGGGCCCAAGTATACCTGACACAGGGGAGTAGGGACTTGGACCCTGAACCAGATTACAGTCAGAGTTCTTAAAGGCAGAGTAGGGTTGGACTCAATTGTGGGTGAGGACAAAGGAGATTTAGGGATGGCATAAGTCTCTAAGGACTTTTGGAAGCGAGGTCTCCAGGACCTTGAGGGGCTAGCTATTGTTGGGAGAGAGGTTATTTATTACCAATAATAAAAATCTTCATATGAGACCCTTTAGATGTATATCAGTGGGCCATATACTTGGGAATGATTCTCGACACTATCTTGGAGGTTTAGAGATAAAGTTTCCTAAAGGAATTGTTGAAGTAGACTTACAGAATTCTGGTCGGAACTGTCGGGGTAGGGGGTTGGTCAGGCTAGGATTGTCCTTAGCAAAACCTCAAGGTGAGGGCAGTTAATTCCCCAGGGGAGAGCCACTCTGTCTGTTTCAAGGGCTTGTCAGTAGGTGAGGAATTTTAATGATTTTCTTCTGCCTCTGTTTCCGACATCAGCTAAACTTGAGGTGGGATGGCCTTCATTTTCTCAGCCTCCACACTTCCACTTTGCCCACCTACCAACCCCCACCTTTGGCAGTCACCGAACTTGTTTCTATGAGCTGTTGTTTTTATTTCAGATTCTACATATAAGTGAGAGCTTGTGTTGTCTTTCTCCATTTTAATTATTTAATTTAGCATAAAGCCCTCAAGGTCCATCCATGTTGTCAGAAATGGCAAGATTTCCTTCTTTTCTATGGCTGACAAATATTCCATTGTGTGCATTTGTGTTTTCTAACATATATTTCTTTTATCCACATTTATATCATATCCATCCCATTTATATCCCATTTATATATATCATATCCATCCCATTTATATATACATATTTATATCATATATGTTCTTTGTCCATTCATCCATCAATGTTCACTTGGGTTGCTTCCATATTTTGGCTATTGTAAATAATATGCAGTGAAAACAGAGATGCATATATATTTTTGAGTTAGTACATTTGTTTGCTTTGGATAAATGCCCAGAGTGGGAATTGCTCAATCATATGGAGTTCTATTGTTAATTTTTTGAAGAACCCCATAGAGGCTGCACCAATTTACATTCCCATCCATAGTGCATAAGGGTTCAGGATGTGAATCTTAACTACTGTGCCATTTTTGTACTCCTGCTATAAGAATAATTATCAGTACAACTAAATATATTTTTTATAGTGTTATTTGGAATATTGATAATATGGGCATATTCTAAATCTAACTGCAGAATACTAGCTAGGTAACTGCTTTAAATTCTTTAATGGGATGTTGTGAGGATTTTGAAGAAAATACGGAAGGTAGAATGGAAAATTATGTTTATAATATAGTGAAAAAAATGTGAATCAAAGATACATGTTGATGGATGAGTTGCCAGTAGATAGCAACACACTACAAAATCATGACCCTCTGCACCTCCACAGACATGAATGTCAAAGGACCTCCAAGGGCCTTCTTGCTCTGATGCTCTGTGGATCTAAGAATGATAGGCTATCTTAATGTCAAATAGAATGTCTTTTCAAGGGCATGTTTTTCCATTCCCATTCAGAAGAACATTAATTGTTTCTCAGTTTTTTCTTGTAGAAGGAGGTTAACCTGCCCTCTGTCCTAACATAGATGTTGAAGGATAAAATTAATGCCAAATCATCTTGTTTGTCATTTTCCAGTTCCATTATCTAAAATAAATAATGTTTTGTGAATAATATTCTCAATAAATATTGAATGGATGGTCTTGATCGGTTAGTTCCAAATACAGCTCCAAAGAAGAAACACCATATAAGCCATTATCTATCATTATATTGCAATGAAAAGAAACTATTTCTAGTACTCTGAAAACAATATACTTAAGGCAGACAACTGTCATTATCTCTAATATTTTCTTCATTTACTTTTGGTAATTTTGCATTCAAAGAGACAATGTAACATAATAGAAAAAGCATGGGACAATCCCTCCAAAATACTTGATCAAATCCCCCCAAATACTTATTATAACATTTAAGATCTTTATGAAAGGTTGAATAACTTGTTTATGTTACAGTCTTTGTAACTGAAAAAGTAGAGCTGATTATTTACCCCCATTGATTAATTAAGATGAAAAGGACTTCACCTGTTATATATGATGCACAAAGTAAATTATTACTTTATTATCATCCCTGTCAACAGTGTTCCAGTCAATATAATGAGGCTTAAAGAATTATTTCATAATGTAGCATTTATATGCAAGTTTACTGAAGTGTGTTTTTTAGCTTGTAACCAATATCCACTATTTGAGGGGCATTTAAAAAAAAAAAAAAAAAAGACAAGCATCCAGCTAGCAGGAAGCTTAGTGTTGAGCCAGGTCAAAAACTCATTTTACTAAAAGGGTGGTTCTTCCCACAGGTAGCCTCAAATAATAAGTATTTCATTAGCCTCAAGAAACAGTTTAGTGTTCTAAAATTTAGAGTCTAAATACCGACACAGTGAAGAAGCAAACTCAAGTACCTTGAGGGGTAAGCAGGGAACATGAATGTCAAGTTAGGGTCAGGTCAAGCCTCATCTCGTGCTTCCAACTCAGTTAAGGAAAAATATATTTCTGGCACCAACCAACCCAAAGAAGCAAACATACATCATGAGGGCCAGAACCAGCCTTTAGGCTTATGGGAGATATGGCCCTCCAGGGCTGTGGCCCCTGACTCCTTCAACATGCTGTATGGGAGAGAGACCCTTCTTCCTGCCCTCCAGGGACATTCTCCCATTATAGTGACATTCCAATGGGTAAGATTCTCTGAGTGTCATGGCAGGAGAGGAAGCCATCTGGCTCCCAAAGGTATCTGCAAATGGGAGAGTTTTAGGAAAGCTGGTTCTGGACCTCACATTGAAATATGACATTAACCTCATTCTGGGTGGTCCTCAAACTTCTTTCCATTTTAATGCCCCACTCCACTCCGGTAAAAACATTTAAGTATTTTTCAGGATAGGACAAAGGTCTGGCCCACTCTAGTCCTGGGTACTACTTCTCTATACCACCCCACCCTGGGAAAGGGTTGTTTCAGTGTACCATAACCTCACAAAACAGGAAACCTAACATCTGGGCCCATTCAGTGGTGGTGAGCCAGTTGCCATCCAAACTTAATTTTACTTATATCTTCTTTTTCACATATACACAGGACTAATACACATGATAAAAATCTTTGAAGTGTCTGATGAAGTCTAAAAAAGTTCTTTTGATAAAGATATGATAAAAATCTTGGGTTATAATAAGTCATCCACTGGTAGAAGAGTTTCCTTTTCAGTATGAGGTGAGTTAATGGCAGTAGAACAATTGATTTAGTAGATTCTAATCAGTACAGTAAATGTTGTAAGGCTTAGTTTAAAATTTTCCTAAATGTATAATGAATTCTAATATTTTCTCCCTGAGCTCAGTGGGTGACCTCGGACCTCCTGAGTGGGACACCATGTGGTACTCAACAGCCCCAGTCTGTGGACCCCTGCTAGCAGGGCTGACTTGTTCTAACCAAATTCCCAAAGCTGACTAAAACAACAGCCTTTGAGTTTATATACAAGAAATGACTACCAACAGGACCTTTATCCTTTCCTGTGGGTAGACTATTTTGTTCCACCAGGGGAGAGTCAACATAGAAGCTCAGGCCAACCCCTTTCTCACCTGAGAAAAGGGCTTATGTGGTGAACACCTGTCTTAGCATCAGCCTTTGGAGCCTTCTCTGGGTCCAGATGTTAGGTTTCCTGTTTTGTGAGGTTTTGGTACACTAGAACAACCCTCTCCCAGGGTGGGGTGGTATAGGGAAGTGGTACCCAGGCCTAGACTGAGGGCCAGACCTCAGTCCTATCCTGAATCCAGCCTCCTGGATGGTCCCGCTATAGCCCACCTGTGAACAGGAGCAGAGTGGGTACATGTCGCTGTTGCTTGTCTTCATTATCAGTTAAGTTCCATTGTGTCTTGCTTACCATAGCTCCTCACATTCCGAGGGCATCTTCTGGAGGGACTGTAGAGGGCAGGACCAGGCAGACCTATCTGCGGGGGGGTGGGGGGCAGACAAGGGGGAAGAACACCAGGTGGGCCTCTGCCAAGCAGTCCTGGGGAGAAGTTATCTGCAGTTAGGCCCTTCCCCATCTGCATGCTTACCTCCTCAGTCAACTCCACATGTAGCCCCAGACTGGTCTGTGATAATGCTTTAGTGCAGTTGGCACCCCTGCCTGCTTATAGGGCTGGTCAGCTTCACATCATAATCACTCAGAAGGGACTTCAGCTAAGATGCCTGCTGGGCCCCACTACCCCAGGGACTCCCATCCAACACCTTTGTGGTGGAGTCCCACCCATACAGAAAGCCAGACTCACTCCTTTGGGCTAAGAGGAAACACTTGTAGCAGCAGGGAAGGTGAGTACCTTGGTGTGGTGCCATGCCCCAGATTGCTGAGAAGCTGTTCATTTTTGTAACTTTCTCTGTGGGAAGATCAACGATTGCTTTTGGAATGGGTGCTTTCTCCTGTTTAATAAACAGTTCCTAGTCAAGGACATGGTGTTAGGACTCATTTGGGGAAGAGGTGGACCTTCTTTGCAATACAGCGATGAAAGCTGTTTTATTTTATTTTATTTTTTTAAGTTTAAATGTTTATTTTCATGGGCTGTACATTTAAAAGCTACAGTGTTGCATGCTTCTGCTGTAAAATGTATTTATTCCAGCACACTTCTCAGTGAGTCGTATTGCGTATCTCACATACAAAAATATCTGCCACCCGCGTCCTCCTGGAACCTCCACCACCTGGCCTGTCCCTCCACATCACAGGGGATATGCGGTACATCACACGTCTAGAATTTCGATGGAGGAGAGCGTTGCTGGGTCTATAAACTATCGTGTCACTTACAAAGACGAGGATGGAGAGTTGAAGCCATTTTTGAGATGATTCGAGAAAAGACAATGGTCCCAGAGATGTGTAGGAAGCAGGTGCAACCGCTCTCTGTGATCGCTGAAGGTGAGTTGATTGGTTCTCTGACACAGAGCCTCAACAGGGCCCAGCACCCCAAGCTTGGGAGGGTGCCTTTCCAAATTGCTGAAGAAAGGGTGCAAAGGGTCAAAATACACAGAGGCCAACTTCCTAAAACTTAGAAATGAACAATGTACAAAGTGCTCGTCTACGGATGGGGCAAATGGGACAAGAAGTAATCTATGTTCTCCCTGCGCTAACGTGTACACACACACACACACACACACACACACACACACACACACACACCCTCTGCCTGGAGTTGAAGGGAGGAGGCTATGGCTGCTCACAGAGGATTGGGTGCGGAGGGAGCTTGGGGCCCCCCACAGAGGGCGCCAGGGAGTTCTCACCCTAATGCCACATATCACTCCAAACTAGGCCTGCTCACTGTGCAACGTTCTCCACGTTCTCTCCCTTTGGATTGTCAGCATTCCAAAATAATGGGAACTTTGTGTCTGAAGCGGAGGGAGCTCAGTGGATAGAGGGGGTGAGTCTCACGTGTGCACACACGCGTGTGTGCCACCAAGCATGCTCGGCAAGCTGTTTTATTTTATTGTATTTCAAATCAGATCTTTTTGCCCCTGATTGCTAAAATGACCTGGTGTGGAATTCTCTGAAAGATCACCTTTTGTCAGCTCACAGCCTAAATGAGAAGGGATGAAGGGTTTGTTTGTTAAGCCCTAAAAACACAAATTCTCTTTCAGCTCTCTAATTTCCACAGAAATCCCACTGTTTCTGGTTGCAAGAAAAGAAATATGAAAGCCCCAGGAAGGCACATCTTCCTGAAACTGGGCCTCCCACAGTGGGGCTTCCTTCCTCTGCCAGGTGGAAGGTCTGGCAGGTCCACTTTTGCCTTGGGGCCTGGTTTTGCAATCCTTTAGCCCTGCAGCAGAGCCCCAGCAGCTAGTGAGGAGGCTCAGGCAGAGTAGGGCCTGTATCAGAGCAGGTGCAGCTCTATTTCAGTTTCTTAAAACCAGCCTGTGACAATGTGTCTCACATCCTCTGGATTTTTTTTTTCAGACCTGGACACACACACACACACACATAGTGACTGGAGAAGGAGGTGAATACACAAGAGGAGGAGTTTTTGAAGCCTTGGGTGGGGGGAATCTTGAAACCACCCAAATATATGTATTCTTCCAAACAAGGTGCATCCAGGATCTGGTATGATGGGGTGAATCAGATAATTTTGAGACAGATGTTACCACCTGATCACCATCAGGTTTCTATACTCAATGTGCAAACAAGGAGTAGAGAGTGGAAAAACCAGGGGTAATGATTAATCATACATGGGGCATAAGACATAAGTAAGGAATATTTAAAAAAAAAAAAAACAGGAAGCTAAGTTAATAACATAACTCATACTGTTGTACCTGAGTTTTCACGTCAGAGAGACCACCAAGGAGCCGACACCAATGCAATCACACGAGGGTTTATTCAACAAGCTTAAGCTTGGGCCCAAGTATACCCAACACAGCAGTGTAGGGACTTGGACCCAAAGCTTAGTTAAGGCAGGGGTATTTATGGGTTCCTGTTACTAAAGCAGGGTGGGGGTCTTTGGAACTAAAGCAGGGTGGGGCTTCTTGTTATTAAAGCAGGGTGGGGGTCCTTATGATGAGGGAGCAGGAGGCTGGCTGAGGACAAAGCAAAAGCTGGCGCCTTGCACCCCCTCTTCACCTACTCCCCTCGATATGTGTAGCATTCCTCAGGCACCCCTGACTGCCATAAAACAATAAATAGTTAACTTGCAGGGATCGCAATCCTGCAGAACAGGAATCTCCCTTGCTCTACAGATGTCCTAGAGACCTAAACAGGGAGGTTACCTTATCAATAGCACAAATTTCCAGAGGCAAATAACTCTTGGTTCCTGAAGCCCTAATGTCTCCCTCCTCACCATAAACTGGAGGAGGCTGAGGTAGAAGGGAATGTAAATGATAGCAGGATCATAATACCCCACCAAGAATCTCCCAACAATCTTGATGTTAATACCTGACCTAAGGACGACATTGATCAAGCCATAAGGGCAAGGACTCCCCCCAGCACCTTGTAGGCCCTCCCTAACATGTGAGAACTCTGTCGAAACCTCCCATCCCTTCACCACCTCCCCCCAACCGTGGGGTATATAACATGCCTACCCTCACAATCCGCAGCAGCAGCTCTTCCTGCCCACGGGTCCTGTCCCTGTGCTTTAATAAACCACCATTTTGCACCAATGTGCACCAATGACGTCTTAAGAATTCTTTCTTTAGTCGTTGGCTCCGAACCTCCTCACCCCACCGAACCTGACTTAGGTTCTGGGACTTCATCACTTAGAAGTAAAGTAGGATGGGACTTCCTGGAACTAAAGGAGGGTGGGGAGGTCTCTGGAATTTAAGTAGGGTGGGGCTTACTAAAGTAGGGTGGGGGTCCTTAGAACTAAAGTAGGGTGGGGCTTCCTGGAACTAAAATAGGGTTGGGGGTCTCTGGAACTAAAGTAGGGTGGGGCTTCCTGAAACTAAAGTAAAGTAGGGGAAAGTTCAGCCCTTGGGCACAGGGGTCTGAGATGGCTGTACTTATGCTAAGGCTAAACCTGAGGTGGGATGGCCTTAATTTTTCTCGGCCTCCACAGTACAACTGTAGTACTGCTTATGCTTTCTAGACAGGTCCATGAATTAAGCATCCAGCCTCAATCTGAACCCCAGTCTGAAATCTGAAATCAATCTGAATTTGCAAAAAATAAAGGGACTGAAGGGCACATCTTCAGATGCATTGCACAATGATTGTGAGTCAGGTGTTTCTAAGCTGGATCTGCCAGCTACATTAGCTCTTAGATAATCAATCAGCCCTGTTTTGGCAGTTACCACAATTAGAAATCAGAGGACTGAAAACAAGGAGAATATTACAAATTATTCCAGTGAACAAATAAAAATAGGAGTGAGAAAAGGGCTCTGGAATAGATAATACAGCCTGAATTAATATCTAATTGATCGAGATACTGATATTTTATGACTTGTAGAATTACTATCTGTGGATTATTTTTATGTCCTCTTGGGGAAAAAGTCAGGTCGGGTCAGTAAAGGGTTGATTTGGACTATGGTTCCGGAAAAAAATAATTACTAATGTTTTGAGACATAAATATTTCTAGGCAATCATGATTTTTGATAGCAAAGTTGTCTTTAAACGGTTTCCAGTGCATTCTGAGCAGTACCTTTTATTGCAGCTCAGTTATTCTGGAAACAACTGATGAACTTTGAAAACTTATCCTCAGAACCTGATAAAAGGTTTATACTATGTGTAGAAGATTTACAAAATGCTTTTTATTATATCAATAAAAAGTATGCTGAAAAGCATAGGCAGAGAAAAAGGGACATGTCTTACTTCCAATGGCTGCACTTAGGAAATTGAACTGAGAGGACTGTCCCACACTTGAGAGGCTACAATTGTGGTCAAAAGGAAAAGCAAAATGTTTTCATTATTAGTATGAATATGTAAGACATGAACACTCATTTAACTCTCAAGTAGAAAACTGGATCCTTCTAATAGAATAATTCCTGACTATAAATAAAAAAAAAACAAGTTAACCATTTTTATTTCTCTATCATCCATCTATCATTCTATCTATGGATCTATGGATTTATCATCTACCTACCACCCTCTCTCTTCTCCCTGAGAAACCTTTACCTATCTAACTCAGAAAAGGACATAAATTATCATCCAGTAATTGAGAAAAGTCAGTCAACAGCTTCTTCTGTAATGCATGGAGAATGTGAGGATAAAAGGTGTTTTCCATATAAATAGCTCCCCAGGTGTCCAGAGAGCTCATTAAAAAGTGACACTTCCCAGGACACAAAAGAGGATCCTGGGCTCATGGTTGGAAACTCGACATAAATGTGTTACATGTCTTATCTCCATCATGCCATTGAGGAAATCACATAGAGAAAGCCTTCCTAGGCCAGAATGTCAGAGCTGCCCCATCCCAGGGATTAGCCCTTTCACACCCCTGGTTTTGCTCACCCTGACAGCTGGTGAGGGGACCTCCTATGGAGACAGATTACAAGCTCTCTCCACTGTGAATTGTTTATAGGAACTATTATTTCCTTGCCAGCTTTCCTTTTCACTCAGATTCTCCTGGCATATCCTAGAAAAGTAGGATCTGTTACCACAAGGCCATGTGGGCTCTTGCTAAGGGAGCCACTTGAGGACACTGAGAAAAGGAACAAGGAAAGCCCCAGGGATTGATACCAGTCATAGGGTTTCAATATCCTGACTTTTCAGAGCTTTTAACCCACTTCTGCATTAGAGTTTACTTCCAGAGTCAAAGTGAATGACTGCTGGGCCAGGAGCCCTCTTCTATATTTTGGCCACATCACAATCCCTCTATCCCAGCCTGGAAACAATTGATTTCTTGTCTGGGAGCATTAAATGGAGCTTTTAGTGTATTTCCAATGTTTGAGGTCTGCAAAAGCCACTCCGGCACAAGTAGCTTTATATCACATAGGCAATAGTTCCTGTGATGGACTGTTGTTTTTTTTTTAAAGGTTTTATTTATTTAACAGAGAGAGATCACAAGTAGATGGAGAGGCAGTCAGAGAGAGAGAGAGAGAGAGAGAGAGAGAGAGAAGCAGGCTCCCTGCTGAGCAGAGAGCCCGATGCGGGACTCGATCCCAGGACCCCGAGATCATGACCTGAGCCGAAGGCAGCGGCCCAACCCACTGAGCCACCCAGGCGCCCGTGATGGACTGTTTTATTGCATTTATCTTTGAGTCTTTAAAATCAAGTTCTAAAAGCTTTATATATGCAAAATTTAATCATTTAACTTGGTCTCTCTGCTTTTGGAAAGGAAAACAAGTTAGAACTGCTGGGGCCTCCATTGATCTCTTGACCAGCAGCTAGATCCCAGCTGGATATTATGAAAGTTTTTAGCTACAGAGATGACTGAAGCCCCAGCAGCTGAATCCTGGCAAGCTGAGTGGGAGCATGCTTGTAAATGTCTGCAGCACTTCCATTAGTGTTTATACACCAACATGCAAGTAAAATGTCCCATATCCAGCTCTCCAGAAAGAAATTGATCAATAAAAATATGTTGTTACTTATAATATTTACTTTATATAATCACAAATATGTTATATAATTGGAAGTATATCGGTTTATTATAAGTAAGGTAGATACAGTTTGTTGTATATATAGATAGCTCAGAATTTTTACATCATAATTAAAACAACACATAAAATATTCTATTGTAGATCCCATGTAGCCAAAAAGCTGTTGTTGAGTCTTTACCAAATTTTCCATCTGAATGCAACCTATGGCTGTGATCCAACCATAATTTGACAAATGGTGCTGCATCCTAATTCACACTTCCTCCAATGAATTTATTTTCATTACATCTGATATGGGATCTACTGTGAATCTATTTCTTTTTTTTTATTTTTTATTTTTTTAATTTATTTGACAGACAGAGAACACATGTAGGCAGAGAGGCAGGCAGAGAGAGAGGGGGAAGCAGGCTTCCTGCTGAGCAGAGGGCCTGATGAGGACTCCATCCCAGGACCCTGGGATCATGACCCAAGCTGAAGGCAGAGGTTTTAACCCTCTGAGCCACCCAGGCATCCCTGTGAAACTATTTCTAATGCTCGTACAATGTTAATGACCTGAAACTTCTTCGGACTTTGTTACTACGTGTATGAGAACTTCATTGCTTATTGACATGAGTGACTTCTTCGCTGTTTTAAAATATACCTGGGACTTGTTTTCATCAAGTAGGGTAAGATATGTAGACACAGAAAGGACTGTCATGAAGAAAGAAGTTAATACTTGCAGATCCCTAGAAATAGGAAACATAGAACACCACACAGAGCCACACAGGGAAGGACCAGGCTCATTCAGGAGACAAGGAACAAGAGAAAGTATAGGCAAAAGCCTTACATGTGGTTTCCATAGGAAAGAATGGGCAAGGCAAGGTGAGAAGGCTTAGAATTTGGCTAGTTTGAAGAATTCCAGCAGACTCTGGGGTGTAGAGACTGTCCTGCTACAGTTTCCTAGTATATTTTTCCCTTGATCCCCTCTGCCTCCTGACCCTGGGCTTCCCCACATGGCATGTTGTGCCCTGTCCTCTTGAGATCCATGAGGCTAACAATATCTTTGCAATGGCCTTGTTATACCTAAATAATAATGGAGGTTACATTTGAAGACACTAATTGTAATGGACTAAAGAACCACTTAAGTACTGGCACAGGGTCATCACTGTGAAAGCTCCTACAAATGCTGGTATGACAAATTTTTAACTCATGTTTTAACTCATGTTACCAGTTGTGCAGGTAATTCCCAGAGGTCAAGACAAGGATTGTCAGTAATGAGCATCCACTTGGACCCTGTGCATTCTCTCAAGGGAAGCCTGGTGCTGCTTGGGCCCCTGGACTTTATTGTACACCAAAGGGTATCTCAATAAACCTGGTGGGCGGAGGGTGTCATCACCACTGAAGAACATGTTCACAGGGTTGTAAATGAACAAAAGCCATACTTCAGAATCTCTGTTACTGAGTCAATAATAACTTCATCTAATAATAAACCTCACCTCTGAGCAGACTTTTAGGTTTCCTTCATGGCATTTGATCAAGCATGAGAAAAGAAAAGGTGCCATTATGGTCTTTGTGTGCTATGTGAGGTAACAGAGGCTTGAGGACAAAGTACGCACATGACCAGCATATAAGAAATGGGGCACTGAAGTTTGGTGCCTTGATTCCAAACTCCATGCACTTTCTCTCACATCTCTAATGCCTGGAAGGGGTTGTAAATTTCTACTATGAGTTTGACATCAACTATAACTTTAGTCCATGCTATAGAGCCTTCTGTGGGGAGTGCTTGCCAGGCCCAAGACTTCAGGCCCAATCCTTGCTCAGCACGTAAGTACTTTTAGCATCCAATGGGTATTTCCTCCACTGATGCTTCACTGTTTTCCCTTCCCTCACTCCCAAAATCTTTTGATTACAGGAAGTTTCAGAGTTAATTTTCCTACAGTCTCAAAAGTTGCAGTTCTGGAGCAGGGCTCCTTCCTGTGGCAGTCAGGCCCTGGGGCAGCCAAACCCCACACCCAACTTGGGTAGGACTCTGAGAAAGGGGGAGCCTTCAAGTAGAGTTGGGAAAAATTCATCCCAAATTTCTCCAGTTGGGAATCTAACATTTCACCTCAGATGATGTTGCCAAACGTGGAAATGGCATTCCATTTTGGAAAATCTGTCTTCCTCACCTGTGCCAGGCATGATTTCTGTGTGATAACCAAAGGACCCTACACTGTAAAGGTAGGGAAGCAGGGGCTGAGCATTAAAGTGGGCACCTGGCTTCCTTCCAAAGAGGAGGAAAGAATAGGCTATATATTGCCAAGGTGGAGGAAGATGGGAGAGGAAAGCATCACGTAGGTTCTTGTCGAATTGACCAGTTAAAATAGACTCTTGCTGTCTCATGTGGACCTTTGGGAGGAAACAAACCTAGGTTGTCATTTTGAGTAAATACAAATATAAAATGAGACAAATTATGGTTTGAATTTTCCAATTCAGTCATGTATGTGTATGACATATGTTGCATTTGAATGGACTTTGTTTGCCCTGTCAGTGTCAATATTTTCTTCCACAAAACAAAATCTAAGACTGTTAGATTGATAAATGTCACTTACTCACTCCAGAAAATCCTAGAAATCCATAACCTCCAGATTATCATTTCCGTATCATCAACAAGGAGGCTCTAAGGATCAAGAGAGCTACCTGGTAGGCTCCATGGGTGAATGCAGCACTCAGAGCCTAGGAAAAAAAATTCTGAGAACAGAAGAAGACACTCAGCTCATCAGACAAGGGGATAGAGGAAGGGCCTAAGGTTTCAAGATCAGAAGACTCTGTAGAGTACCATTAGAAGACTTAGTAAAGCATCATCACCTGAGCCCAGTCATGACTGGCTGATCATCCCTTCACCGATATTTGTGCTCCTCTGAGTGGGGAAGAGGCAAAATATGTTGTTGCTGCTAGCATAAGCACCATATGGGGGTCTCCCTACAAGACTGCAGTAAAGCTTCCTTCTGTTCTCTTGTCTTCTCCAACTACCTGTGTGACAGGACAGCTACTTTATTTCATGACTTTTAACAATTTCACTAACAAGAGATGGTGAGAGGCAGAGAAGTGAAGTCAGGTCTCCAGAGATTGGCCTAGAAATGCATTCACACTGAAGGGCAGCTTCAAGAGCTAGGGCGGCTCTGGTAACTTGTTCTAGTAGAGTGGAAGTAGGGAGGGCACAGTCTTCAGTGCAGGGCAAGGCCAGCAGAGATGGGAGCAGAGCCTAGAGCTCAGGTGGTCCTTGCTGCTCCCTTTATGGCCTCGAGGACATCTGTTGGAGCTAAAAGGGTTTGTAATTCTCAGCCCCAGACTCTCCCCCTGCAGGTCTTCACACTCACAGGAATAGGAATCCTGGTTATGAGCAAGCCTTGCAAGGGCAGCAACCACGCTATCCTCATCACCCATGTTCAGCCCTGGCAAAGTCAGGTGAATATGCTCCTGGACTGGAATCTGGTTCAGGTGTGAAAAGGATCCCTTTGTAACTGGCTCAGGCCTCTTGGGCCCCAGACAAAGCAGGTGTCTGCCCAGCCTCTAAACAAGGGTAGGCTTCTGAAGACAGTGCAGAGTCTTCCTGCTCTGATTGTGTCTAATCCAGGTACTGAGGAACCATGCTCTTCACCTCTGTTTTCAAGTGGGCTATCTGCTGGGAACTCTTCTAGGACCTGAATGTTGACCTTCCTCTTTCAATGTTTCCAGGGCACCAGTGTATGTGCCCAAGCCAGTGAACCATTATGCAAGGAAAAACAGAGCATCTTTTTCATCTCTGGAACTCTAGGGCTGTGCTATTTAGCATGGTAGCCACCAGCCAGATGAGCCCGCTTCTATGTCATCGAGCCCTCTTTCAGGTGTCCGTCAACTCTAGGTGCCAGTGGCCACCATGTTGGATGGTGCAGAGAGAATACCTCCACCCTCCTGGACAGTGTCCTGGGCAGATGCTTTGAGTCCAGCTCAACTTTCAGAAAGGGAGAGTAGCAACCTCCATATGATTTATTTCCTCTTTTGCTCTCTCTCTCTCTCTCTCTTTTTTAAGACTTTATTTATTTGACAGAGAGAAACACAGCAAGAGAGGGAATGGGAGAAGGAGAAGCAGGCCTCCCACTGAGCAGGCAGCCCAATGCGGGGCTCGAATCCAGGACCCCGGGATTATGACCTGAGCCGAAGGCAGACGCCCAACAACTCAGCCACCCAGGCACCACTTTTGGTTTCTTTTTAATTCTCTCTTTTAGTCATAAGCTTCTTTTATAGCTCCTCCCCATTCCTTCCTTCATGACTCTCACCCTGAAGGACCTGGTCTCATCCAGACAGCTAAGGTCACTGGATCTTCAGCATTCATAAAATTTCCCTACAGCCCCTCTCACACACTTTCCTAGCACTGCCCTGATTTCTGAATGCCAAGCTACATTCTTATGTGTTGAGTAACCCTGAATGCCAAGGTAGCAGGGCTGGGAGTCAGAAGAGCTGGGCCCACCATGCTGGAGTGGCCACAGGAGTGCTGACTCTTCCCTGAGCACTCCCTACACAGGAAATTTCCTGCATTGGATGGCTCTGGACATGCATGATTGTTTTCTTCCTTTCAGTTCTCAATTTCTTTCCAGCAGGAGTCTGCTTCAAGAAATTCTCTTGTCATGGACTCTAGAGAAAGGATTGAATAAGTAAAAGAGCATGAAAAAGTAGAGGAAATGGGCATGTGGAACAGGTGCACAGAGGAAGCAGAGAAGGCAAGTAAATTCACATATACTTTGTTGCTTTCCTATGTTTTTATTACCACTGCATAAGAATTTTTTCTTAATTGAAAGGCACAGGCACAGTTTGGTGGTTGTGCTAGAAAGAAAAATTCTTACTAGGGCAAAAGAGAAGCACTCCAGGAAGCTATTCGCTGTTGAAATGCAGCTTTCACGACAGGACTCTCTTGAGTGGAGGGTTGTGCAGAAAGAAAGGGTCATCTTTCTATTCCTGTTCCATGAAATATGAGACAACGAGCTCCTTTCTTGGCCCAGGTCTGTGGGACTCAGACTGTTAATCCCTGGAGATGAAGAATCTTCCCCTTTCCTTTTCATTATTTCCCTGTCCAGGCAACCTGACCCTAAAAGCTGTCCTGCTCATCACCCAGGTGAAATGACTGTGTGTGTTGACACATCACACCCTCAGCACAGAGTAGCAAACAGGCCTCAGTACCTTGTGACCACTGGGCATTCTGGGGCTCAAGGTCATTTTCCCACGGCCTGAGAGGCACCTACACAACCACCCTGCTGAACCCCTCTTCTATCTATTTATGTGACCCCTATAGATTCCTGCTTGTGCTACAGATTCTGTCACTGCTCATTTGAGTGCCCAGCCTGGGCCTCAGAGGAGCTGGAGCTTGCCCAATGTAGGTGGGTTCTTCTTTTGTTTTTGTTTTTGCAGGGGGCTTTAATCAGCCATGAGGCAACAACAGAGCTGCCTCTCAGCTCCTCCATGAACACTCCTATCTCCCAAGTCAGCTAATGTAGTGCCAGTTATTTCCTTCCTGAATTGTGTGGACTTGGAATGCGTTTTAGTGAATCTTCTTTATATTTAATGTTGGAAATCCTATATTTTTAATTTAAAATCAATTAATTAACATACACTATCTATATTAAGCAATATTTCCTACCAATGATTTTAAAAATATGTTAACCTTAAATAGAAAGCATCCCAAACCAAGAAAGCTCTTGAGTTATTATGAGGCAATTATCCTAGTAACTGTCACTGAGGTCATTCTCTCTCCCATAGACTTTTAGTCATGCAAAGTCATCATAGATTTCCTGTTAACCATCTGTCCTTACATTTTTTCAGGGCATTTCTTGTCCTAAGTTTGGTCATCCGTCTTCAAGGGATCATGAGAATAATATTGCCTAAGTTCTTGCATGATGACTTGAATGCCAAGACTTTATTCTGTATAAATCAGGTTTTCTAGCTAGAAAATCCATGGCTCACTGTTTCTTCTGTTCAGTGTCTTTCAACACATTACTCCATTTTCTTGTGATACAAAATATGGCTCTCAGAAATGTGGATGACATTCTCATTTCCCTTCCTTTATATGTCATTTGCTCTTTTTTCCTAGATGCCCAAGGATTTCTCTTTTCCTTGTTTTAATTACATTTTACATTAAATTTAATTTTAATTTGATTTTCTCTCAATGATTTTATGAGACTACGTCTTGCCATTTGTCATTCTGAATCAGTACTTAGGGTGCTCTGTTGATATAGTTTGAAAGCACTACTGTGTTTCTGGGAAACTTCCTGTATTTTTATTTTAACACTTTTTGTCTTTCCTTTGTTTTTCTCACAGGTACTCCAATTATTCATTTTCTCTCTTTAGCCTCACATTTTGACATTTTCTCTCAAATCTTGTACTATCTTGCTTAGTTTCTTTTTTAGGATTTTCCTCTTCTTGCTTTCCATTCTCATATAACATTGTCTGCTGCCTTGTGCTTACTACTTTACATTTCATTTATGAAGCGATGTTTCAATATGCTGCTGCTTCTTCCCTGAGACCTGTTCTTTCATCACTGAGTTTTTCTAACTCTAATTTATGGTGTCATTCAATATCCTGTATAATTTCCTTAATGCATTTCTCTTCATTTTTGAAAAAAGTACACTAAAATAGATGAAGTCTGTCAAGAAACGATGCTTTCATTTTCTGCAGTGGCGCTATTCTAAAGTTACTCCCCTTTCCTCTTATAACCCCACTGCCTGGTATTTGAAAGCACTATTTTCTGTCATTAAACTTGTTTTCTTGGATTTGTGGAAAGCAGTGTGACTTAAAGAGATCTGCTTGCCTCACAGAGCTCTTTCTCTCCTACTGTTGCTGTGAAGTGCTCAAACCCATGGAAGCTTGCTTTTGGAGTTTTCCAGCTGTGTCCCCCTATCCCTCATTCATAGGGCTCTGCTCTTTTGCTACTTCTACTGCAACTGTCCTTCTCTATTTTGGTTCTGTTCTTTAATGTAGTGAGTAGCCTGTACAACTTGGAAGGGACAACTGCCTTCATCTTCCCCAAATCTACAGCACTCCTTTACATGGTTATCTATTTTCAGATTCATTTAACTTTAAGGTGATTTTTAATTATATACATGTTTTTTAATTATTTCATTTTAGAATTTCTTCTAGGTTTATTTTTATTAAGTACTTTATTCTTATACTTATTGATTTTTAGTTTTTCATTTATTTTAGTCATGGATTTTCTTTTATTTTTTTTTAACTTATTTTGAGTCTTTTGATTTTAGAGTTGTCAGTGTTAGGAGTAGGAGTGAGGTGAAACATAACCCAGAGCCTTTACTGTGGTTTCTATGGACAAAACAAGGCAGAGCAGGGGAAACAGTCTAGGATTGGCCAGTTTGAAAAATGTCAACCGGCTCTAAGATATAAGGGTGGTTTTTATTTTTTTATTTATTTTTATTTATTTCATTTATTTTATTTTAAAAAGTAGAATAGATTAACTTATATGGCAAATACAATCTTCTCTGCTAGGTTTTTGAAAAAAAAAAAAAAAAAGATAAAAGATCCCAGCTCAATGAAGCTTATGGTATTAGGCATACTTCTCTGTCACCCTGCGTTAGAAGGTAGATGCTCCATGATATGGGGAAAGAAGGCCTCCAGACATCCTATCTTGCCAAACTGAGCATTAGACAATTTGCATTACAGGCCAGGGCAAGGATAAGTGGGGTTCTAGTATTTTCAGTGCACCATACTCAGGGAGAGCCTCTTCCAGAGTAAGGCCTGGATGGTAGAGAGTCCAATCTTGGCCACACTTGCCAGGAATGTCCCCTTGACAACAATCAGCTGAGTCCAGGATGAAAGACTGGCATCCTTCCTCTTGCAAGAGGATGCTGTAACCCTCAAACTGGGAGACAGAGAGCCCCTTGTCCTTGGCTCCAGCCATCTGGAGTGGAATTTGTTTCATGCTGAGCTGGGATGGTGAAGAAAAAAAGCAGGTTGTAGTTCACGTGTCACAGACTTTTACTGTTCTTACTAAGTTTTTGTAGGTTTTCTTGAATACATTTTCCTTCATTTGCTATATGTCTGTAAGACCATTGCTATACCCTTTCATTTAAAAAAAATCATCTTCACTAGTTTCACTGGAGAGTTGGTCAAGAGAGCCATGCTGTAAGTGATAGTCCTAGCTGGTAGTTTTGAGGTCATCTGTTATTCAGCAAGTGATAACAGATACAGTGGCGATGAATATTTAAAAATTAACAGACACAAAGAAATGATTAAAGGTATATAAAATGTTTGGTGTTTATGAAGTCTGAAATCTTTGTACATTTCTGCTTTATCTTATATCTTCTGGTTACTTCATGAGCTTTGTTTCCTTTCATGGTTGGTTCTGTTTGACCATATTCTGGTTTTTATTCTTGGCAAAACAAATTACAGTGATTTCCTTATACCAGGAATGAATGTACCCTCTTTTAGAGCAACTCAGCATTGTGTCAGCCAGGAGGCTGGAGCCCTATCATTCACAGACCACCTCAAACCACATTCATACTTTGATGTTGGTTGACAGATGCCTAGCTCATCAAACTGCAAGGGCTCATCTACCCGTTCCTTTGCTTTCTCCTTTCCACTCCTTCCATGCATGCTCCTGGGCTTGAGGAGACCAGTGTGTCTTATCTTGTTAGGCTTTTTGGGATCCTAGTGTAATGTGGGGAACATTTCCTATAAAATTCTTGATATGGTTGATTTTATGTATTGACCTATTTGGTTCACAGTGTCCAGATATTTGGTCCAACGTTATTCTAGATATTTCTATGAAAGAGTTTATTTTGGATATGATTAATACTTAAATCAGTGGACTTTGAGTAAAGCATAGGCCTTTCTGTAATGCAAGTGGCCCTCACCTCATCAGTCAAAGTCCTAACTACAACAAAAACAAACTGTCCCAGAGGAAGAAGGTTATTATACCAGCCGACCACTCCAAACTTGAACTGTAATATTCTCTCTTCATAGGTTTCCAGCCTAACAACCTTTGAACTTTGTGTTAAAATACCTCTGGGATTTTTAACTTATAGAAGGGACTGTATGATGATACAAAGATGCAAATGACATTGAGGAATTTTTGTTACTTGCATTTCCCAGGAAGAAGAGGAGGCATGCCACTTCACACAGTTTGAAGTCAGGAGACAGAAGTAGGAGTGAGGTGAAGCATAACCCAGAGCCTTTACTGTGGTTTCTATGGACAAAACAAGGCAAAGCAGGGGAAACAGTCTAGGAGTGGCCAGTTTGAAAAATGTCAACTGGCTCTAGGATATAAGGGTGGTTTTTATTTGTCTGACACCTACTTTTGCAGTAATTTAGAATGAGAGAACTATTGGTTTCAGTGGATGAGAGTGAGATAAAGAAGGTGTTAAGGTAAGGCCTTGGGATTGGTTGGTTTGCATATGAAAGGTATGTTATCAGTTGATTATTATCTTCATGAATAGAACAGCTCTCCTTGCCAACCTCTAGTAAGATGTCTGGTCACCATAAAATACAGAAAATTAAAAATATGATTAATATAGTCTTGAATTGCAATATCAGCTCTTCCAGGGTCTGAGCCTGCCAGCCCACCCTACAGTTTTTGCATTTGTACTCTCCATAACCATGAGCCAATTCCTTAAAATAAATTCCCTTCTCCCCCCACTCAATGTATAGATAGATATTGACATAGATACATATCTCATATATTTATGTATAGATATCCAATTTGTTCTCTGAAGAACCCAGATAATAAGCTTCCTTCCTGCAGCCTCTGCAGATATCTTCTGAAGCCCAGTTTTGAACTCCAAGAATATCCTTGCAACATAAAGAGCTTTGGGAATCAGATATTCTGATTATACTCCAGTTTCAGGCTTTCTCTCAGAATTTGGCCTTTCAGATCCCTGCTATTTTTCTACCTCTTCAATACCTTTATGAAGATTTTTTAAGACTTTATTTTATTTTTTCTTTTTTTGCCTTTTAAAAAAAGATTTTATTTATTTATTTAACAGACGGAGATCACAAGTAGGCAGAAAGGCAAGCAGAGAGAGAGGGGGAAGCAGGCTCCCTGCTAAGCAGAAAGCATGATGTGATGCTCTATCCCAGGACCCTGAGATCATGGCCTGAGCTGAAGGCAGAGGCTTCACCCACTGAGCCATCCAGGTGCCCCTTTTTTGTGCCTTTTTATTGAAATTCTACTTAGTTAACATATAGTACAATATTAGTTTTAGGTATACAATACAGAGATTCAGTACTTCAATATAACACCCTGTGCTCATCACAAGTGCCCTCTTTAATCCCTATTAGCCATTTAACCCCTGACCCACCTCTCCTCTGGTAACCATCTATAATGGTTTGTTCTATTTTGTTTGCCCTCTATTATTGAGTACCTCTCTATATAAGATTTTATTTTTTTAAGTAATCCTAATGTGAAGCTCAATTTCACAACCCCAAGATCAAGTGTTGTATGCTGAAAGAATGTCCAATAAGGAGAAAGAGTAAGAGAATTTAGTTTCTTCTAGTCCCAGGAATTCTACTAGATAGCTATTTAAACATTCTGTATACCTATGAACTTAACCTGAGATCTAAGAACATAATAGCTATAACTCTAGACATAGAAAAGTGATCACTTTCTGCAAGGTAGGAGCTGTGAAGTGAATCCCAGATAATGTATGGGAAGATAGACTATGGGGGGAGGGATCCTCTGTCAGATGGCTACCAGTAAGTGATATACTGGTGGAACACAAAATTAGAACATTTAAAGTTTGCACTGGTGAAGGACATCACTCAGGCTGCTAAGCAGGGGAAGGACCCTCGTTGGGACAGTGTGGTCTCAGGATGCTTGGGGTCACAGGCAGAATAGGGGTGCCTGAGTGGGGTAAAGATCCCAGGCATTGGAGTGGGAAAGCTGGCTGCAAAGAATGAGCCCAGGAGTGGGCTCTCAACTCAACTGCCTACTGTGGCACAGTCAGGCCACTTCTCTCTGAGTAGATGACCCAAAAGCTGAATAACTGGCAAGACCCCCATGTCCTTCCCCAGGAGGAAAGTCTCAGGAGGGCCACAGGAGTCTGTAGGGTTTGGAGACTCAGAATGGGGGCATGAGCCTGAGATAGAAACACTTGCTCCCAGGCCAGTGAGCATAGAGTATGGCTGGAGACCAGGGAGACAGGTGGGACTGACTGTTTTTCTCTGAGGTCTCACTAAGGAGTAGAGTCCCAAACTTTTGGCTCTGGGGTCGGACATTGGGAGGACACCCTTTTCATTCTCATCCTATAAAGCTACATAGAAAGCCTTCAGGGATCAAAAACCACATGAAACAAACTGGAGCAGATTAATTAGCCTGGGCCCTGGCAAGGGTGGTACAACTCCCCCTGGAGCAAAGACACTTGAGAGTCAGTGCAATAGGCCCCTCTCCGAGAAGATCAGCAAGAACACACAGCCAAGACCAAGTTTACCAATGACCGAGAACTGCAAAACTCCAGGGCTAGGTTAATATAGCACAGAGAATTCATGGCTTTCCCCCAATGGTTCTTAAATCTTTCAACTTTAATTTTTTTTCATTTCTTTCCTTTTTCAATCAAATTCTTATTTTATCAACTCCTTCCCCCCCGCATCCCCCGTGGCAGCAAAGCAAGTTTATTGAGCAATAGCAAAGTGATAGTACTTTGAAGGGGACTTAACAGGGTTGGGTTGCCCTTATTAACTCCTTAAACTCTTTTTTTATTTTCATTTTTACAGTTATACTCTGTCCCTTCATTGTATTTCATTTTTTAATATATTTTTTAATATATATGTTTTTTTCTTTACAATTTTGGAATTCAGTTGCTTCTAATAGACCAAAATACACCCCAAATCTAGTATTCTATTCATCTGTCAGATCATATTTTTTTATTGTTGTTTTTCTTTCCTTATTCCTTTTTTTGTTTGTTTGCTTTTATGGGGTTTTTAAAATTTTTTGCTAAAGTCTCTCTTTTTTAAAAGATTTTATTTATTTATTTGACAGAGAGAGATCACAAGTAGGTAGAGAAGCAGGCACAGAGAGATGGGGAAGCAAGCTCCCTGCTGAGCAGAGAGCCCAATGTGGGGTTTGATACCAGGACCCTAAGATCATGACCTGAGCCAAAGGCAGAGGCTTAACCCACTGAGCCACCCAAGCACCCCTTGTTAAAGTCTTTTTAAATGTTCATCTGTACATCCATGTTTTATCCTTTCAATGTATTTAGTTTATTTAATCCTATTTTGGATATACAAGTTTTTCTTTCTTTATAATTTTGAGATGTAGTTTCTTCTAATGAACGGACCAAAATACACTCAGTCAATAGTGTATTCCTCAGTCCTGTTCACCTGTCTGTCTATATCCCTTTTGTTGTTAGTGGGGGGGATGTTTTCTCTTTCATTTTTCTTGTCTTTTAATTTCTATTTTTAAAATTATATTATATCCTTTCATTGTATTTAACCTTATTTTATACATATATATTTTCTTTTTTTTACACTTTTGAGTTCTAGTTTTATACACACAGATTCCAATGTCTTTCTCTATTCTGTTCACTTGTCTGATTATATTCTGTCTCTTTTTTTTTTCTTTTCCTTTGTTTTAGGTCTCATCTGATTTGTTTAGTGAATTTTGAAATCTCTGGGGACATTGTTGCCATTTAGTGTTTTATTCTCCTGTTCTATTCTCTGGACAGAATGACAAGATGGAAAATCTCACCTCAAAAAAGAGAACAAGAGACAGTACTGACTGCCAGGGGCCTAATCAGTATGGACATAATTAAAATGTTGGAACCAGAGTTCACAGTAATGATTATAAAGTTAGTTGCTGGCTTTGAAAAAAACACATAAGGCAGTAGAGGATCCATTTCTGGAGAAACAAAAGAACTAAAATCTAACCAAGTCAAAATTAAATTATTGATTATTAATGAGATGCAATAAAAAAGTGGTGGCCCTAACTGCTAAGATAAAAGAGGAAGAAGAGAGAATTAGTGATGCAGAAGACCAAATGATGGAGAAGAAAGATGCTGAGAAAAAGAGAGATAAATAACTAGTGGATCATGGGAGGAGAATTCAAGGGATAAATGATATGATAAAGCAATCCCAATATTAGAGTAATTGGGATCCCAGAAGAAGAGGAAAGGGAAAGAGGAGAAGAAGGTACACTAGAGCAAATTATAGTGGAGAACTTCCCTAATTTGGGGTAGGAAACAAGCATCAAAATCCAAAAGGCACAGAAAACTCCCCTAAATATCACTAAAAATAAGTCAACACTTCTAACGTATAATAGTAAAATTTAAAAATTTCAGAGACAAAAAGAAAATCATGATAGCAGCTCAGAACAAGAGCTGGTTAACCTACAAGGGTAGAAACATTAGACTGGCAGCAGACCTATCCACAGAGACCTGGCAGGCCAGAATGGACTGGCATGGTATATTCAGGGTGCTAAATGAGAAAAATATAAAGCCAAGAATACTTTATCCAGCTAACATGTCATTCAAAATAGAAGGAGTGATTTGAAGAAGAAGAAGAAGATGATGAAGAAGAAGAAGAAAGAAAACCTTCCAGGACAAATAGAAACTTAAAGAATTTGTGATCACGAAACAACCCTACAAGAAATATTAAAAAGAATCCACTAAGCAAAAAGAGCCCCAAAATAACATAGACCAGAAAGAACAGAGAAAATATAGAGTAAAAGCCACTTTACAGGTAATATAATGACGCTCAATTCATATCTTTCAGTAGTTATTCTGAATGTCAATGGACTAAATGTCCCAGTCAAAAGACACAAGGTATCAGATTGAAAAAACAAAAAACAAAAACAAGACCCATCGATGTGCTGTCTGCAAGAGACTCATTTTAGACCCCAAAACACCTCCAGATTTAAAGTGAGGGGTGGAAAATCATTTATTATGCTAATGAATATCAGAAGAAAGTTGGGATGGCTATCCTTGTATCAGATAAATCAGATTTTAAAACAAAGACTATAATAAGAGATGAGGAGGGATAATATATCATAATTAAAGAATCTATCCAACAAGATCTAACAATTGTAAATATTTATGCCCCTAACATGGTATGAGCTAAATATATAATGCAATTAATAACAAAATCATAGAAATACATCAATAATAATACAATACCAGTAGGGGACTTTAACACACCCCTCACTGCAATAGACAAATCATCTAAGCAAATGACCAACAAGGAAATAAGGGCTTTGAATGGCACATTGAACTAGATGGACTTCAAAGATATATTCAGAACATTCCATCCTAAAGCAACAGAATAGACATTCTTCTCAAGTGCACATGGAACATTCTCTGAAAGAGATCAAATAGTGGGTCACAAATCAGGCCTCAGCCAGTAACAAAGGGCTGGAATCAGTCCCTGTATATTTTTGGACCACGAGCTTTGAAATTGGAACTCAATCACAAGAATAAATTTGAAAAAAAATACAAATATGTGGAGGCTAAATAGCATCCTACTAATGAATGAATCGGTCAATCAGGAAACTAAAGAATTTTTAAAAATCATGGAAACAAATGAAAATGAAACAAGTGTTCAAAACCTTTGGGATGCAGCAAAGGTAGTAAGAGGGAGGTATATAGCAATACAAGCCTTTCTCAAGAAATAAGAAAGGTCTCAAATACGCAACCTAAACTTACATCCAAAGGAGCTGAAGAAAGAATAGCAAATAAAGCCTACACCCAAGAGGAGTAGAGAAATAATAAAGATTAAAGCAGAAATTGATGAAATATAAACCAAAAAGAACAGCAGAACAGATCAATGAAACTAGAAATTTGTTCTTTGAAAGAATTAAGACTGTAAATCCCTGGCCAGAATTATCAAAAAGAGAAAGAACCCAAATAAAATCATGAGTGAAAAAGTAGAGATCATAACCAACATTGAAGAAATACAAATAATTATGAGCAACTATATGCCAACAAATTAGGCAATCTGGAAAAGATGATGGTTGCAGTCCCAGAGATGCATGAGCTACCAAAACTGAAACAGGAAGAAATAGAAAACCTGAATACACCTATAACCAGCAAGGACATTGAAGCAGTAATCAAAAATCTCCAAACTAGAGCCCAGGGCCAGATGGCTTCCTGCGGGAATTCTCCCAAACATTTAAATAAGAAATAATATGTATTCTTCTGAAGCTGTTGCAAAAAGATAGAAATGGGAAGAAAACTTCCAAACTCTTCCTATGGCCAGCATTACCTTTTAAAAAAATATTTTATTTATTCATTTGAGAGAAAGAGAATGAGAGAGAGAGCACGAGAGGGAGCAGAGTCAGGGAGAAACTTCCTCCTGCGCAGGGAGCCTGATGCACAACTCGATCCTGGGACTCCAGGATCATGACCTGAGCTGAAGACAGATTATTAACTGACAGAGCCAACTAGGCTCCCTTGTAGCCAACATTACCTTGATCCCAAAACCAGACAAAGACCCCACCAAAAAGGAAAATTACACACCAATATCTCTGATGAATATGGATGCAAAAATTCTCACCAAAATACTAGCCAATAGGATCCAACACTACCTTAAATGGATTATTCACCATGACCAAAAGGGATTTATTCCTGGGCTGCAAGGGTGGTTTAACATTCATAGATCAATCAATGTGTTACATTACATAAATTTTTAAAAAAGGACAAGAATCAGAAGATCCTCTCAATAAATGCAGAAAAAAAAACATTTTATAAAGTACAGCATTCTTTATTGATTAAAACTGTTAACAGTGCAGGGATCGAATTGGAACATGCCTCAATATCATAAAAGCCACATATGAAGCCTACAGCAAATGTCATTCTCATAGGGGAAAAACCGAGAGCTTTTCCACTAAGGTCAGGGACACAGCAGGGTTGGATGTCCATTACCACCACTGTTGTTCAACATAGTACTAAAAGTCTTAGCCTCAGCAATCAGACACCAAAATGAAATAAAAGACACCCAAGTCAGCAAAGAAGAAGTAAAGCCATCACTGTTTGCAGGTGACGTGATACTTTATGTGAAAAACCCAAAAGACTCCACCCCCAAATTGCTAACTCAATGGGAATTCAGCAAAGTGACAGGATATAAAATCAATGCACAGAAATTAGTTGCATTCTTATGTACTAACAATGTGACAGAATAAAGAGAAATTAAGGTATCATTCTGACTTAAAATCGCATAAAAATCATTAGATACCTAGGAATAAGCCTAGCCAGGGACAAAGGATCTGTACTCAGAAAACTATAGAACATTTCTGAAAGAAATTGAGGAAGACACAAAGAAATGGAAAAACATTCTGGCTTATGGATTGCAAGAACAAATACTGTTAAAATGTCTATGCTACGTAGAGCAATCTACAATTCAATGCAAGCCCTATCAAAACACCATCAACTTTTTCACAGAGCTGGAACAAATAATTCTAAAATTTGTATGGAACCAGAAAAGACCCTGAATAGCCAAAGGAATGTTGAAAAAGAGAAAGTTGGAAGAATCACAATTCCAGACCTCAAGCTCTAGTATGGTATTGACAAAAACAGACAAACAGACCAACGGAACAGAATAGAAAACTCAGAAATTGACTCTCAATTCAATGGCCAACTAATTTTTGACAAAGCAAGAAAGAATGTCCAATGGAAAAAAGACTGTCTTTTCAACAAATGGTATTGGGAAAATCGGACAGTCAACATGTAGAAGAATGAAACTGGATCATTTCCTCATACCCTACACAAAAATAGCCTCAAATGGATGAAAGACCTAAATGTGAGACAGGAACCCATCAAAATCCTAGAGGCAAACATAGGCAGCAACCTCTTTGATCTTGGCCCTAGCAACTTCTTGCTAGACACATCTCCAAAGACAAGGGAAACAATGGCAAAAATGAACTATTGGGACTTCATCAAGATAAAAAGCTTTTCCCCACCAAAGGTTTGAGTTGGGAAAACCAAGAGACAACAGAATGGGGGAAGATATATATAAATGTCTTATCAGATAAAGGGCTAGTATCCAAAATCTGTAAAGAACTTAACAAACTCAACACCCAAAGAATAACCTGCTCAAGAAATAGGCAGAAGACATGAACAGACATTTCTCCAAAGAAGACATACAAATGGCCAATAGACATATGAAAAAATTCCCCACATCACTCAGCCTTAGGGAAATACAAATTGAAACCACATGAGAGATACTACCTTACACCTCTCAGAATGGCTATAATTAACAAGTTGGGAAACAATAGATATTGGTGAGGATACAGAAAAGGGGAACCCTTTTAAACTGGTGGCAGGAATGCAAGCTGGTGCAGCCACTCTGGAAAACAGTGTGGCAGTTCCTCAAAAAGTTGAAAATAGAGCCACACTATGACCCAGCAATTGCACTGTTGGGTATTTATTGCAAAGATACAAATGAGTGATCTAAAGGGGCGTGTGAACCCCACTGTTTATAACAGCAAGGTCCACAATAGCCAAACAATGAAAAGAACCCAGATGTCTGTTGAGGGATGAATGGATTAGGATGTTGTGGTATATAAAATGGAATATTATGCAGCCTTCAAAAATTTGAAACCTTGGCATTTGCAATGACGGGGATGGAACTAGAGCATATTATGCTAAACGAAATAAATAAATCAGACGACAACTATCATATGATCTCATCTATATGAGGAATTTAAGAAAAACAAACAAACAAAGGATTATAGGGGAAGAGAGGAAAAAATAAATAACACCAAACCAGAGAAGGAGAGAGACAGACAAACCATAATAGTCTCCTGATGATAGGAAACAAACTTATGGGTTGCTTGAGGTTAAGAAGTGTGAAGGGGTGATGTAAGTGGTGACAGACATTAGGGAGGACATGTGATGTAATGAGCACTGGGTAGTATATAAGACTGATGAATCACAATTCTCTACTGCTAAAACCAATAATATATTATATGTTCATTAATTTAAATGTAAATATGTAAAAAATAAAATATACCAACTCTTCTTTACCCATTCATCTGTTGATGGACATCTAGGTTCTTTCGATAGTTTGGCTATTGTAGACATTGTTGCTATAAACATTCGGGTGCACGTGCCCCTTCGGATAACTACGTTTGTATCTTTAGGGTAAATACTCAGTAGTGCAATTGCTGGGCCATAGGGCAGTTCTATTTTCAACTCTTTGAGGAACCTCCATGCTGTTTTCCACAGTGGCTGCACCAGCTTGCATTCCCACCAACAGTGTAAGAGGGTCCCCTTTCTCCACATCCTCACCAGCATCTGTCATTTCCTGACTTGTTAATTTTAGCCATTCTGACTGGTGTGAGGTGATATCTCATTGTGGTTTTGATTTGTATTTCCCTGATGCCGAGTGATGTGGAACACTTTTTCATGTGTCTGTTGGCCATCTGGATGTCTTCTTTGCAGAAGTGTCTGTTCATGTCTTCTGCCCATTTCTTAACTAGATTATTGGTTTTTTGGGTGTGGAGTTTGAAAAGTTCTTTATAGATGTTGGACACTAGCCCTTTATCTGATATGTTGTTTGCAAATATCTTCTCCCATTCTGTCAGTTGTCTTTTGGTTTTTTTAACCGTTTCCTTTGCTGTGCAAAAGCCTTTGATCTTGATAAAATCCCAATAGTTCATTTTTGCCCTTGCTTCCCTTGCCTTTGGCGATGTTCCTAGGAAGATGTTGCTGCAGCTGAGGTCAAAGAGGTTTCTGCCTGTGTTCTCCTCAAGGATTTTGATGGATTCCTTTCTCACATTGAGGTCCATCATCCATTTGGAGTCTATTTTTGTGTGTGGTGTAAGGAAATGGTCCAATTTCATTTTTCTGCATGTGGCTGTCCAATTTTCCCAACACCATTTATTGAAGAGGCTGTCTTTTGTCCATTGGACATTCTTTCCTGCTTTGTCAAAGATTAGTTGACCATAGAGTTGAGGGTCTATTTCTGGGCTCTCTATTCTGTTCCATTGATCTATGTGTCTATTTTTGTGCCAGTACAATGCTGTCTTAATGATGACAGCTTTGTAATAGAGCTTGAAGTCCGGAATTGTGATGCCACCAACGTTGGCTTTCTTTTTCAATATCCCTTTGGCTATTCGAGGTCTTTTTAGGATTATTTGTTCCATTTCTTTGAAAAAGATGGATGGTACTTTGATAGGAATTGCATTAAATGTGTAGATTGCTTTAGATAGTATAGACATTTTCACAATATTTATTCTTCCAATCCAGGAGTATGGAATATTTTTCCATTTCTTTGTGTCTTCCTTAATTTCTTTCATGAGTACTTTATAGTTTTCTGAGGATAGATTCTTTGCCTCTTTGGCTAGGTTTATTCCTAGGTATCTTATGGTTTTGGGTGCAATTGAAAATGGGATCAACTCCTTAATTTCTCTCTCTTCTGTCTTATTGTTTGTATAGAGAAATGCAACTGATTTCTGTGCATTGATTTTATATCCTGACACTTTACTGAATTCCTGTATAAGTTCTAGCAGTTTTGGAGTGGAGTCTTTTGGGTTTTCCACATATAGTATCATATCATCTGCAAAGAGTGATAATTTGACTTCTTCATTGTCGATTTGGATGCCTTTAATTTCCTTTTGTTGTCTGATTGCTGAGGCTAGGACTTCTAGTACTATGTTGAATAGCAGTGGTGATAATGGACATCCCTGCCGTGTTCCTGACCTTAGCGGAAAAGCTTTCAGTTTTTCTCCATTGAGAATGCTATTTGCGGTGGGTTTTTCATAGATGGCTTTGATGATATTGAGGTATGTGCCCTCTATCCCTACACTTTGAAGAGTTTTGATCAAGAAGGGGTGCTGTACTTTGTCAAAGGCTTTTTCAGAATCTATTGAGAATATCATATGGTTCTTGTTCTTTTATTAATGTGTTGTATCACATTATTGATTTGCGGATGTTGAGCCAACCTTGCAGCCCTGGAATAAATCCCACTTGGTCGTTGTGAATGATCCTTTTAATGGACTGTTGAATCCTACTGGCTAGTATTTTGGTGAGAATTTTTGCATCTGTGTTCATCAAGGATATTGGTCTGTAGTTCTCTTTTTTGATGCGATCCTTGTCTGGTTTTGGGATCAAGGTGATGCTGACCTCATAAAATGAGTTTGGAAGCTTTCCTTCCATTTCTATTTTTTGGAACAGTTTTAGGAGAATAGGATTTAATTCTTCTTTCAATGTTTGGTAGAATTCCCCTGGGAAGCCATCTGGCCCTGGGCTTTTGTTTGTTTGGAGATTTTTGATGACTGTTTCAATCTCTGTACTGGTTATGGGTCTGTTCCGGCTTCCTATTTCTTTCTGGTTAAGTTGTAGTAGTTTATATGTCTCTGGGAATGCATCCATTTCTTCCAGATTGTCAAATTTGTTGGCGTAGAGTTGCTCATAGTATGTTCTTATAATTGTTTGTATTTCTTTGGTGTTAGTTGTGATCTCTCCTCTTTCATTCATGATTTTATTTATTTGGGTCCTTTCTCTTTACTTTTTGATAAGTCTGGCCAGGGGTTTATCAATCTTATTAATTCTTTCAAAGAACCAGCTCCTAGTTTCATTGATTTGTTCTATTGTTTTTTTGGTTTCTATTTCATTGATTTCTGCTCTGATCTTTATGATTTCTCTTCTCCTGCTGGGTTTAGGGTTTCTTTCTTTTTCCTTCTGCAGCTCCTTTAGGTGTAGGGTTAGGTTGTGTATTTGACACATTTCTTGTTTCTTAAGAAAGGCTTGTACCACTATATATTTTCCTCTCAGGACTGCTTTTGTTGTGTCCCACAGATTTTGAACTGTTGTGTTTTCATTACCATTTGTTTCAATGAATTTTTTCAATCTTCTTTAATATCCTGGTTGACCCATTCATTCTTTAGAAGGATGCTGTTTAGTCTCCATGTATTTGGGTTCTTTCCAAATTTCCTCTTGTGATTGAGTTCCAGCTTCAGAGCACTGTGGTCTGAAAATATGCAGGGAGTGATCCCAATCTTTTGATACTGGCTGAGACCTGATTTAGAACCGAGGATGTGATCTATACTGGAGAATGTTCCATGTGCACTAGAGAAGAATGTGTATTCTTATGCTTTGGGATGAAATGTTCTGAATATATCTGTTATGTCCATCTGGTCCAGTGTGTCATTTAAGGCCTTTATTGTTGATCTTTTGCTTGGATGATCTGTCTATTTCAGTGAGGGGCGTGTTAAAGTCCCCTACTATTATTGTATTATTGTTGATGTGTTTCTTTGATTTTGTTATTAATTGGTTTATATAGTTGGCTGCTCCCACGTTGGGGGCATAGATATTTAAAATTGTTAGATCTTCTTGTTGGACAGACCCTGTGATTATGATATAGTGTCCTTCCTCATGTCTTATTATAGTCTTTGGCTTAAAATCTAATTGATCTAAGGATTGCCACTCCTGCTTTCTTCTGATGTCCATTAGCATGGTAAATTCTTTTCCACCCCCTCACTTTAAATCTGGAGGTGTCTTCGGGTTTAAAATGTGTTTCTTGGAGGCAACATATAGATGGGTTTGTTTTTTTTATCCATTCTGATACCCTGTATCTTTTGATTGGGGCATTTAGCCCATTAACATTCAGGGTAACTATTGAAAGATATGAATTTAGTGCCATTGTATTGCCTGTAAGGTGATTGTTACTGTATATTGTCTCTGTTCCTTTCTGATCAACTACTTTAGGCTCTCTCTTTGCTTAGAGGACCCCTTTCAATATTTCCGGGAGAGCTGGTTTGGTGTTTGCAAATTCTTTCAGTTTTTGTTTGTCCTGGAAGCTTTTAATCTCTCCTTCTATTTTCAATGATAGCCTAACTGGATATAGTATTTTTGGCTGCATGTTTTTCTTGTTTAGTGCTCTGAATATATCATGCCAGTTCTTTCTGGCCTGCCAGGTGTCTGTGGATAAGTCTGCTGCCAATCTAATATTTTTACCATTGTATGTTACAGACTTCGTTTCCTGGGCTGCTTTCAGGATATTCTCTTGTCACTAAGACTTGTAAATTTTACTATTAAGTGACGGGGTGTGGACCTATTCTTATTGATTTTGAGGGGCGTTCTCTGTACCTCCTGGATTTTGATGCTTGTTCCCTTTGCCATATTGGGGAAATTCTCTCCAATAATTCTATCCAGTATACCTTCTGCTCCCCTCTTTCTTTCTTAGTCTTCTGGAATCCCAATTATTCTAATCTTGTTTCATTTTATGGTGTCACTTATCTCTCAAATTCTCCCCTCATGGTCCAGTAGCTGTTTGTCCTTCTTTTGCTCAGCTTCTTTGTTCTCTGTCATTTGGTCTTCTATATCGCTAATTCTTTCTTCTGCCTCATTTATCCTAGCAGTGATAGCCTCCATTTTTGATTGCACCTCATTAATAGCTTTTTGATTTCAACTTGGTTAGATTTTAATTCTTGTATTTCTCCAGAAAGGGCTTTTATATCTCCCGAGAGGGTTTCTCTAATATCTTCCATGCCTTTTTCGAGCCCAGCTAGAACCTTGAGAATTGTCATTCTGAACTCTAGATCTGACATATTACCAATGTCTGCATTGATTAGGTCCCTAGCCTCTTGTTCTTTTTTTTTTTTTTTTTTGTGGTGAATTTTTCCGCCTTGTCATTTTGTCCAGATAATAGTGTATATGAAGGAGTAAGTAAAACACTAAAAGGGTGGCAACAGCCCCAGGAAAATATGCTTTATCCAAATCAGAAGAAATCCCAAATCATGAGGGGAGAGAAAGAGGATAAAAAGAGGTTCAGAAAGAAAAAAGAAAGAAAGAAAGAAAGAAAGAAAGAAAGAAAGAAAGAAAAGAAGCAATTAAAAAAAAGAAAACAAAGAAAAAGTATAAAAAAAGAAAATATATATATATTAGATAAACTTTCATAAAGTGGTTGATTTTCTGTTTCTGGAATTGCTGTTCTTCTTCTCTTTGATCTGCTGTTGGATTTGTAGGTGTTTGTAATCTTTAGATAAGCTATCTAGCTGATCTCCTGCTATCTGAAGTAGTCTCAGCCTGCTACTTCTCCACCATCTTAACTCCTCCCCCCATGAAGATTTTTATTAATGAATTGGTGAAAATATTCAATTAATTTTTTTTAAGAATTCGAGTGGGGTTTGGTAATCTAGACCTCCCTATAGCAGTTACTTCTTGTTTGTCCCTCCAGGCAAACTCTCCACCCATCCCAGTACTTCTGTGGGATGGAATTGGGAAGAAGAAAGGTCTGACAGGTTCCTGTGCTCACTGGCTACATGGGTTCAGCCAGTGGAGAGACTCAGCTAAAGAACTGAGTAAGGGATTAGAGTGGTCACAGTGTTTATTTCCATGAAAACCCTATTTGTGAGGTTTCTTCACTTAGTTGTATCCCTCAGATGGTGATCCCTGCTCCTCATTCTCCCTATCCTGTCCCTTAGGGCTGGCAGTGGTGGGGTGGTGGGAATAGTGGGGATGGGGTGAAAAGGGCAATGGGTATTGACAAAAGCTCTGTTGCTCCTGCTTATGCCAGGCTACTAAACCAGCCTCCTCTTCTCCATATACCCCATCATACTTTGATAATTAGTTCTTTGATAAAGAAATTCCACAAATGATCCTACCATAAGTGTGGCAACTCCAAATTCCATACTTCTGTAATGTCCACAGAAAATAGCAATTGCACGCCTGTCTGATCTGTATTTATCCTGTTATTTACCTAATCTATTGTGCCTTCTAATTCAACCATTCTATTTTTCATATGCAATATTTTGACTTGATTCTTTCCTGTGGTTTTCTTGGGTCTTGTTGCTAATGATATTTTCCTATATTCAGAAGGAGAGATTTATTGTGTTTATTACTTTTCTGGAGTCTGTCTCTTCCACTATTTTTATTTCAAATAATATGTAATGTTCATTCTGTTGTATGTCTTAGGTGGTTTTCATATTTCACAGGTATATAGTAATTTTTGATGTGTGCTCACATTCCCAGTGGGTTAGCAGCTGCTCTGTCACTTTTGGTACTGTGCACCAGAGAAGGACAGAAGTCCTTGTTAGGTCCCCCCAAAAATGGGTATCCCAATAATGGGTCTGTCATTAAAGGAGTGAGACTAATACAAAGCGAAAGTCAAGCAAAGCTTTATTTCACGCCAAGCATCAAGAATCAGACCCACCATCAAACAGACCGGTTGGGGATGCCCCTTATAGAGGACGACCCCTCCCTGATTTCCAGACTAACTTTGTAAAGCAAAGGCCATGTGGTTGGGCCTGGCCACATACAGGTGGCTAATTGAATTACAATTCACCCCACAGTAGCCATGGAAACTAGCCCATCACCTTGGTAGCTAGGAGACAGTATGCACCCCCACTGATCAGATGTCTCCACCTGGCCTGACCCACCCTTGTACCTGGGCTTTGTTACCTGGAGCTGGTTTCTGGGACTTGTTTGGGGGAAGGGGAGCAGGGACTGTTTAAGGGTTAAACAACAAAGTTATTGTTTAACCTCAATGGAAGCCTCTGGTTAAAATAAAAATATAAAATAGGTCCTTACAGTCCTGATGAGTTCAAAGAAAAGGAAGGGTGACCTCAGAGCAGAGGAACCTGGGCACCATAAAGACACTCTTAACTTCTCTTCCATACTGCTTCCTGCCAGGCAGCTCTTACAGCCAAGAATTCAAGTTTAAAGTCCTTAGAAGAAATTATGGAGGAAGGACCAAGTCTCCTCTGCAAGGAAGGGTAGAAGTGGGGACACAGAAGGTACTTACTCAAGGTGGCTGTCTGGACCTACACACTAGTTGATATGGCCACCCTGAAACATACTGGTGCTTGGGAAATATTAGACAGCATTTGTCATAGGGTATGGGATGGGAAAAGAGCAGAATAGATAAAAAGCTTTATTCAAGCCCATCCTCACATTGCCCCACCCTCTTCCCCCAGCTACAAGACACTTCAGGATCACCTTTAGTTTCCTCACTGATTCCAGATTTTCCTCTCACATCCCCTTCTTACCCACAGTTTCTTTGGGGATGTCAGCCAGTAGCCCCTTAGGATCTCCTGATGGCAGGTCTGGTGAAACCCACTGCAGTGACACATTCAGCCTTTCCCTCAACTGCAGACTCACCAGCCCTGCAGACCTGATCTGCACCTTAACATCACTCTTGTTACTTGGGATCTTTCCTTGCCACTGACCAGGGCCATGTTTGGGACAGACAAGCCTGTCACGGTACTTCTCACAGGTAGCCTGAGAAGGGAAGTCACACAGGGCCTTGATGTGACTGCGTTAGAGGGAAGACCTCTGAGGTCCTTAAAGAGATCTGAGTTGGATTTCTGTTCTACTATTTACTACCAACATGACCTCAGGCAAGTTACTTGACCATGCTAGGCCTCAGGTCCATATCTGTAAAAAGAGATCAAACCTGAATAGTAATACTGAGCACTGAAGCTGGTGTGGGCAACAGGGAAATAGGCTGGGGTGTAGCTGTGATTTAGCAAATCTGCAGAGTGGACTAGAAATGAATTTTCATCTGTGAGTTAGGGGTCCCAAGACCCTTCGTGGAGGAGCAAGTAGTCACACCATTCCATGCTACACACAGAAGCATAGCTATTGATGGACAAAACAGAAGTCTCTATTTGAGAGAAAACCAATACAGTTACCATGAGTTGAGGAAAGTGGCTGTTCCAGGGGCAGCAGGTGGCTAGTGCTCCAAACCTGAACTAAGTGCTGACTCCTACCTCAGGGCCCAACAACCCAGTCATGGATCCCCATAACTGAGTTTACTAAGAGGGAGGAAATTTTTTTTCTCACTTAACAGATACTGAGCTGGGAAGGAAACATTTGCACACATAGCAGAGGGCTTAAAGCCAGCCAGATTCTGGTGACAATGTGCATGTTACTGTAAGGACCTATTTTAACCAGAACACTCCCATCCAGGTTAAACAATAACCTTGTTGTTTAACTCTTAAACTGTCCCTGCCCCTCTTCCCCCAGGGGAATTACTCAAAAACAAGTCCTGGAAACTGCCCCCAGGTAACAAAGCCCAAATACAAGGGTGGGTCAGGATAGGTGGAGCCATCTAATTAGTGGAGGATGCATACTATCTCCCTAGTTGCCAAAGAGTATGGGCCCCACCCTCTGGGCATCTTTTGGGCACCAATTCTAACCAAGGTGATAGCTAATTCAAATATCTACTAGGGCAAATTGTAATTCAATTGGTCACCTAGCATGACTGTGCAGCTTTCTCTGTGTGTTACAATTTCATTGACCACCTGTGCATGGCCAGGCCCAACAGCATGGCCTTTGCCCTTAAAAGCTAGTCTGTGAAACAGAGAGAGGTCCCCCTCTCTGTAAGAGGCTGGTCAGTTTGATTCTTAATGCTTGGTGTGAAATAAAGCTTTGCTTGACCTTCGCTTTATATCAGTCTCACTCCTTTAATCACGGACCCATTATTGGGGGACCTAACACTTACTTGACCTGTTCTCACCTTCTGGAGAGAGTCTAGGCTGTTTGAGGGACTAGAGTGGAAGGAATTTGCACAGAACACCTGATGGCACTGTAGATAAAGAGGGTCTGCAATGATTGGGGGCTGCCCCCTGATCAGCAAGTATTCAGGTTTGTGATCTCCAGTTGTGAGACCCCTCTGAGCATTCTGCTAACTAGTTAAGGTTCTGTGACCCAGACATGTTTGTAGAGAGTAGCTCAGGTCATGGATTAGGCTCAGTGGTGGCCCAAGTCCAGGGTCAGCCATGCCTCAAACTATGTCAAGACTCCAGGGGGTGGTAGGCTGGTCTTTGAGAGACTGCAGAAAGACAGAGCTGTGGGTATAAGGGGGATAGACTGAGAGCTAACTTCTCAGGGTTAGAGAGTAGAGCTTTAGAGTGCAGCTGACCTGAAACTTGAGACTTTAGCCTGGTGGCCAGAGTCCTTCACGGTCTACCTGAAGTAGAGCCTTTCCAAGGGAACCTATGTTACCTGTGAGCCTAGAATACCCTTCAGCTCATGCCACATCATGCACTCTAGGAGGACCCATCCACATTAGTTCTTTGTGGAATCTAAGGCATGCTCCTTCCTCTATGAGATGAGAATCTGGCTCCTAAGCCATGATAACTCTTCAGGAAGAATCCCCAAGGCTAGTGGCTCACCTCTGGATGGCCACCAAACCCCCCTAAGTGTCCCTGTCCTTCCCTGCTCCCAGTCCAGGGAGCGGGGCGGGGGGGATCTTCTTGTGCTGAGGAGCTTGAAGGACAATAGTTTGGGGGTGGAGGGAAGACAGGTCCAAAACAGGAACAGGAAGCTTATTTGATTATTTTTATTTTTTCAGGCCTGTAACAATCCACAGATGGACAAGTGAGTTCAGAGACGGACAGAGTTAAGAAGAATGCAGAGTCTATTGGAACTAGCATAGACAAGTTTGTGGGAGAAGGGGAAGGTGGGGCACCATGGGGTCTGTCACAGTGTCCTTAGGGAAATCAGCAGCAGGAGGAAGGTCTGTGAAGACACAAGGGTTATGTAGGTGGTGGGCTTGTGGACTGTGCCCAGAGAAGTGAAGTCACTCAAAATAGGAGGTTTTTCCTGAGGAGGAGCCAATGAAGGATGGGGATTGGGTGAGGTGCTCTGCTTCTCACTGATCCAGTTGGAGAAGTAGGTGATCCTGGTAAAGATGCTGGGACTTATGGGGTAGTGGCAGGCCTGGCTCCAGCTAGACAGTCCCATCAGAAACCAAGTACAACTGTTCAGCTTGCAGACCAGGGGGCCCCCAGAATCTCTCTGAGGAAAGAGGCAGTATGAGTTTTGAGAACAAAGATAAAGGAGGATACATATGGTTTAGGCAGTATGAAGACAATGCCCTTGTCCTCCACCAGAGTGGAATTTAGGAAGCCTCGTGTCAAATGGGCTATGAGTGGTTCTTATCAGGATCACCTGAAGAAGTTGGAAAGTCCAGACACAGGGTCCTACTGCAGACTTCTTCAATCAAAATCTCAAGGGTAGGTTCTGGAGAACACCTCACAAAACTCTGGAGAGGACCTAGGCTGGCAGTCACAGACCTATGAGAATGTACAGAGGGGCTCCAGGTTTTGGATACCAGCCCTTTTGCTCTCAGCTCTATGTGAGAGAAGGTACCACCTGAAATCCCATGGAGCCTGCAGGCCTCTGGCTGAATTCTCAGCCCAGTACGACATCCCCCCTCAGCCCTTGTTTTCAGACTTCTTAAGGTCTCTAGTTTTCCCTCTAATTCTTTTTTGAGCTTCTCTAGAAAATGCAAACTGTTTGATATGTCAGAGGAAAAGAAGTGATGCCCGAGTCCAGAGTGGTAGGGTGGTCAGAATAGCAGGGAGCACAAGGGGTTATAGAAGGATGCTGGGGACTTGGAGCTCTGGACTCCAAGGCAGGAAATACCTACTACCTCAGATATAATGCCTACATCTCATGGTCTAAAAAGTAGGGACCAAAAAACCCAACATCCATCCAGGCTTCTGTTGAATAAACATGACTTAGTCCCTTCTGTGTGCAGAAGACACTAAAGTAACAAAAAACACAGACAGTAGATTTTGCATCTTCAGATGCAAGATGTGGAACAGAGGTGCCCAAGAGGTTATGAGTGGCAAGAAAGGCTGCCCTACCTGGGTCATCAGAGAGCCTCTAAGCCAAGATGGGAAGAATGAGCAAGGCTTGATCTGGAAGATCCAAGTACAGATAACCAGCTTAAAATAGATGAAACCAAGGAGCAACAATGCCAGATCACAGCTCTTATCAGCTGGGAAGGTAGGGGTGAAGCAACACATTCAGACACTCAGAAGGAAGTAATGTGACCTGGTCCAGATTCTAGAAGGATGGTAGGATGTTCTGGGACTAGGTGAAGCACAGCCAGTGTCAGGGCAGAAATCAGCACAGGGAGCCCAGTCAGGGCACTACTATGTGCAGAAAGAGTGTGAAGACAGGAAAGAAATGATGGGGCACAGGATTAGGTATATCTGATGCTTTACCTCCATCTAAGGTAAAAATGGAGCAAGGCAAGAAAAGCAGGATAGAGCTGAGTGATGGGTCCTCAGCATGCAGAGTTCAGAATGAGATCAAAGAGAGCAGGAGAGAGGGGAGGGACTGAGCTCTGAGTGTGTTGGGAGATGCTGCAGGTGCAGGGCTGAGCACCAGCTGGGAGGAGATCAGAGGTGAGACCTAGGTATCTGGCTATCTTGATGGGGGCACTGTGGAGAAAGGGCAAGCACAAAAGTCTGATGGATGGGCTGAGGTGAGAAAGTGAAGGGAGCAAGCAGGAGAGGGCCTATGCAGACACCCCTTGGATAAGTCCTTCTGGGAATACAGGATGAGAATCAGGGCCCAGGGCAGGGGTTTGGAGAGGAGAGAAGATGCATGCAGGGGGTTTGAAGAAGGGAATCACAACAGTATGTTTCTGAGCTGGTGGGAGATGGCCAAGGAGAAAGACAAAGAGCTAGCAAGAAGGAAGCCCATGGGGACCACAGCTCCAGAGGAAAGCAATGGTTTTCTAGGTTTGCTATGGTCGTGCTACCTCACCTTGGGCTATCCACTTCCCTCTCTGTGTCTCAGTTTCCCTACCATAAAAGAGAAGGATTCCACAGTAGAAGACATTCTTAACACATATCCAATAATATACTCAGGTCCTACAATTCAGTAGGAAAGGCACACAATGCCATAGAAATAATGGCAAAAATCTTGAATAGATACTCTTTTTTTTTTTTTAAGATTTTATTTATTTGACACAGAGAGAGAGATCACAAGCAGGCAGAGGCAGGCAGGGTGGGGAGGAAGCAGGTTCCCCGCCGAGCAGAGAGCCCGATGTGGGGCTCGATCCCAGGACCCTGAGATTACAACCCAAGCTGAAAGAAGTGGCTTAACCCACTGAGCCACCCAGGCGCCCCTGAATAGATACTCTTTAAAAGAGGTAATATATAGATGAAAAAGCACTCATCTCCATCATTCACCAGAGAAATAAATAAAATAAAATAAAGTAAAAATCACATGTAATTGTTAAATTGAAAATAGCGGGCAACATGAAGTACCAGAGACAACATGGAGTAAGAAGAACAGCTCTCAGCCACTGTTGGTGGAAGTGCAAATTGGTACCAAGCAGGTAAGAAACTTGCTTTCCAGAGTATATGAGAGATGAAGCTTGCTTATGGCACAGTAATTCTACTCCCAGGGTTACACCCAACCCAAATACGAACCCATGTGCACTAAAACATATGCACTAGGGTGTTCATAGAAAATCTATCTGTAATGGTTTCAAGTGGAAGCTATCCAAATGCCACCAAGACTAGAATGGATGGATAAAATGATAGTATATTCACACAGTGGGTATAGGCAGTAAATGAACAATGTAAACCACACCTAAGACGAATAAATCTTTCAAACATGATAGTGCCTGGAAGAGACTAGATGAAGATGTATTCTATATAATTCCATGTATGTAAGTCTCAACACTAATGCACAGTGCTTCAGAAGCCAAAGCTACTCTCAAGAAGTTAGTGACAGAAAGGTGGTATGAGAAGGACTCTTTGGGTAACAGTTTACATGGGTGTGCCAATTTCTAAAAATATATCAAACAACACATTTGTAAATTATACCCTTTTCTATGTATGCTATATACTTCAATAATTTTTTCTTAAAGAAGACATGTATGGTATTAACTAGTATTCTTTGGGGGCTTCTGACTTTCAGCTCTGACACTTCAGGCTCGAGTGGGCTTAGGAGGAAGAAGCCAGGGGCTAGGACCAGGTTCAGAGAAGACAGAAGGGGACAAACACCACAGGAGAAGACAGGCAGTCTGAGTTCCCACTTACTTGGCAGATGGACTTTCCTGTCATGAGGTCCCCGGCACAAAACATATCTTTGTGTATAGAATACTCACTGCTGCTGGAGTCTGGCGATTGGAAATATATTTTATAGACCTCACTGTCAATAATGCCAACTTCTCCTTCTTGCAGCTGGAATGGTGGAGCCAGGGAATCTGCAGCAGATTTTGGGTTGGGAAGAGGACAGATATGGGGTGGAGCCTGGAAGGAAGGCTAGCTCCCTCTGAAACATGCTGCCAATTCTAGCTGACAGGATTGAGGAAGTCTCTCAGAGGACTTGCAAAGATGAGGGGACAAGATGTTCAAGACAGACAAAAGAGCAAATGAGGGGCCTGCAATAGGGGCCAGGAGGGAGGCATATGTGGCTGCAGTGGAGTGGGAATGGAGGTTGTAAAAGAGGAGGCAGGGTCATAGCAGGGTCTAGAGCAAGCAGGGTCTCCTCACCATCTGAAATGTGGATTTCAGATTTCATTCTAAGCACACTGGGAAACCACCAAAGGGTCTCCTTATGTTTTTAAAGCAATTAATGTGGCAGCTATGCAGAGCTAGAAATAGAAGCACAGAATGTGGAAGCTGGGAGTCCAGGCTCGGTTGCACTGATGTGCCCACTAGATGCCAGGTGGGTTGAGGTAGTATGACCAGTAAGACATGGCCCAGCCTCAAGGAGCAACTGGTCTGTGGATATTTCCCATGTGGATTCTATTTCCACACACTGCTCACAGATCTGACTGGTGTTTGCATGGGGCAGCACAGTGTCACAATGACAGCTCCCTCCTGGGGTGTGGTTGCCATGTGCAGCCCTCACATGTTCTCGGGGGCCGCCCATGCCCAGCAGCTATAATCAGGGGAGAGTGTGGAGGAAGGAGAGCTATAGACTCCATCTGCTTCTTCTCTCCTGCTCTAGCCTGTGACATCCCCTCATGCCCCAATTCCTACCCTCTGACCTATCCTGCAGAATCCTCCTTGCTCTGCCAGTGGTTCTTCTTGAGTGATAGTCCATCACAGAAGGGTGTCTCTGGAAATGCTGGAGAGTTGGCTGTTCACATGTCTAGAGATTGGGACTGACATTTAGTAGCCAGAAGCACAGACAAACAAGTCTTGCCCCAAATGTCCCCACTGAGACACTCAGCCAGATCCTGGCAAACCTATGACCCTACAAATCATACCAAATCTACATTCCAGTTTTTTCACTCTACATTATATTTCCTAAGTCAAAAGTATTCACCATTGTGTAAAAAGGCCCATTATTTCTCCAGTGTCACCCTAAAAGTTTACAAGCCCAGCAAGCTGGCAAAATTGGAGTTTTACTTGAGTTAATGGATAAGGCGATGTGAGAGTTACAGAGGAAAATATCCTTAAGCCATAAACACCCCTGGGCCAGCAAGCAGGCCTGCTTTGATTTCCCTGCTGCTGCTCCAAGAACCTTCCATGGCAAGGGAAGCCTAAGAGGTGTTTGGTGAAGCCTTGGAGGGGCTTGACATGGTCCCAAGCAGAACCTTGGAGTCTGAGTGGAATCCTGAATGGCTTGGAGTCAAAGAGCCCAAGTTCCTGATTCTGAAAGTTACAGATACTCAGACTTACTGATCCATGGGCAGAAGAAAACTTGAAACTTGAAATGGACATGATATCAGGGCTGGAAGGGCCCTCCAATGGTCATCACACCTCCCTCCTTCTTGGCCTTTGCCCCCCTGCCTGTCCTACCCCTACTCACCACCCTCAGTGATCATCCCCCAGCCTGTTATCCAGCAGCTGCTGTGAAGGGGTAGCTTCGTGGTTGGCCCTGGGAGGCAGGCAGGAAGAATGTGGGATGTAAAGTTCACAGACAGATGCAGTTGCAACAGGGTGATGTCACTGCCCATGAAGTAGTGTTTGTTAAATTCATTGTGAACAATGAGTCGATACACTGTCATCTGCTGGCTATGCTCAGTGGGATGTTGGAGCCGATGGTACCCGAGCAGGATCTGGTTGTCAGATGGTTCATGGGACCTGTTATGAGAAGCTGCATTATCACCTGTCTCCTCTGTATTGTGCACCCTTGTACCCTCACCTGACTGTCTACCCCAACTCCCTCTACACTTGTAAGCAACCAGACACCACCATTTTCCCAGAGGTAGCTCTCTCCTCCCTAATAATCTTATCAGTTGGGTTGGTTGCCTGTCTGTAGCCTCAGGACATCTGTCTTTTGAAAGTGTTTGATGGCTTCCCCTGTATGTCCCCAAATCAAAGGAGCAGAAAATCTCAGTGCTGGAAAGAAAGAGCAGAGCACATAAACCTCTATCTCTTCATTTTAGAGGAAAGAATACTTGGCTCATTCCCAGCTCTGATCAGAACACTTGGAACATCCCATGTCTTGAAGTAGTTCTCAAAGACCCCATTTCCCAACCAATGATCCATTCCCTCTTCCCAGTCTTCACATACACATACTTCTTCAAGCCTGCCCCCATCTGGAGACAGGCATTCAGTGAGTCTGTGTGGAGCAAATAGGGGAACTCCTGTAACTGAACTCCTTGTTTCTGGAACATGAGCAACTTCCCAACACAAATGGCCTGCTTGTGCTGCTACTTTGCTTAGATTCCACATGTCTATACTCTCCTCCCATAAGGCCTCTTTAGTTCTAAGACCCTATTCTGATGGGATGCATGGCATTTCCCCTGATACTGGCTCAGAATCCATTCTCTTGCATATTCCAGCCTCTCCATCCTGCATCAAAGTAGTTTGGTTTATGTCTCACTTTTCTGATAGTATGAGAAACTTCAAGGTCTGCATCTCCACATCCTCCACAGGGGGACTCAGATGGGGCCTGGCACCCATGGGTGCTGAATCAATGAACAGAACCCAAGTGGGGTCTCTAATCTAGTTGATGCCAATAGCTCTGACCTCCTCTGACTTGGAGCATGATGTTCTCCCCGCTCCCTCTGGGACAGAGTAAGTTGAGGATACACTTGAGGAGCTGCTCACTCTCTTACTGTCTGCATCCTGTCTCCCAGGACAGAGACCATTTCCTTCATGCCTCACTCTGGCCTATAGGGACAATGATGACTACAGGATCTCTTAGATACATAGTTCTACAGCGTGACAGGAATTTCTGGGTACTGGTTAAATAAGCAGTGGTTGCCTGCAGAGAGAAATGTGGTAGAATGGTGGGTGGTTAGGACCTAGGGAAGTCCCTGACAGTTGTGCTGATGATGACCTTTGAATGGTCTGACTGGAAGAGTACAGAATAATTGCCCATTTTGTCCAGGGCCTGACTGATGCTCCCTCAGGAGAGTTCTGAAACTACTGTTGTGACTAATGCCTGTGCCATATGTTTAGCCAGGGACACTACACATCCACTACCATCTGCATAAGAGGAAAATAAAACCCACTGAAATCGTTTGACTGTCTAGAGCTGGGCAAGATTCAGAAAGCAGAATCTACCTTGAGTGAGAAAAGGACTTAGAATCCTAAAGTTTAAGGAAGACCAAGAGTGGGCTGGAGGCAGTTCCTTTGGAATTAAAGTCTGTTTTCCTGTGCTGATCATCACAATTAGAATTAATTTTATTTAGCTATTTAAAAGTAATGTACATGTAGCTGAAATAACCATGCCATCTTGGCAAGTATTACCAAAGTGTGAGGAGGGGGGCAGATGAGAATATCCCCAGAGGGAGAGATGAGGTAAAGGGCCTTTGTTCTGGGAGATGTGAACACAGACAGTCAGGAGACTGGACTCAGGTGGTGAGTAGGGATGGCACTCACAGTAGAAGGGACTGCTGGCTCAAAGGCAAAGACAGCAGACTTTCCCTAGGGAGAAAGGGTTGAGACACTTTTCAACTCCTTCTGTTCTGCCTATCTTGTGCTCCCTCCCCAGTCCCACCCGGGCAGCTGGGCCCATTGGGAACACATACTTTTGGAAGCAGTGGGCAGCTGAGATCACCCAGTAGGCATCTATGAGGGCAGCTCCGCAGATGTGCTTGCCAAGGTAGAGCAGACTGGCCTGCCATGGCCACCGTAGATCAGGTGCATTCTATCCACCAAAGATCTTCCCACTTACTGTTGGCTTCCCACACACTGTGGAGACAATCCTACCGTGAAGCACCTGTATTATGGATGCCAGCCTCGGTGTCTCCAAATGTCAGCATCAACAGGCTCAGGTTGACCATGGACCCTTCTCACTTTCCAGCTGGGAAATCCAAGGCCCAGGGTGAAGTGACATGGCTCATGTAACAAAGGGCTACCTGGCTTTGCTGGTGACAGTAGCACTAAGGAAGAAGTCTCTGAGTCTGGGTAAGAAAAGGGGGGCAGTCATCCAAGGGCAGGGAAGCAGGCAGCTGCAGGGGTGCACATCTGCACTTACTGGGGTACAGAGGTCCCGGAGGTGGTGCTGCCCCAGGCCCTTCCCCAGACCTTATTTAACTTAACTAGCACACCACTGTTTGAAGGCCTCAAAACTGAAGACTTCTGAGGGATGCTATTTGCTCCAGACTATTGACGATTAAGTGGTTGCATCCTTTCCTCCTCAGCCTATTATTCTAGGGAAACTGATGGAACACATTCTGCTTGACAATTCTTCTGAAACACTGCACTCCCATTCTTAAAATGAAGAGATCGTGGGGGCCCACAATGACAGGCTAGTGAAAGACCTCTGCCCTTGAACTGAAGATGCTTGAGGCCCTGAGGGAAAGAGCCTGGTCTTCTCAGCCTCGGCCCTCCCTGACCCAAGGAGGGACCCACTAGGGACCCAGAGACTCTAGAGCTTCACTTAGCCAGGTAGAGGTCCTCCTGGCTTGGTGGGGTTTGGGAGCGTCACTTGAGAAGTGTGCGAGCCTGATGCCCTTCACCTGCTCACTCACCATCTGCAGTGGTTCCTTTCAGCTCAGCGTGCAGCAGCAGTGGGCGTAGCCAGAGCAGGGCTGTGGCCAGCACACAGGCCCCCTGCCAGCCTGGGCCTGAGCCCTTGGCTTGGGCGCTTGCCATCCGGCCATTCCACGACCGTCTCCCGGATGTGTGGACTGCTAGGCACGAGGCTGAGGGGGCCTCTGGGAAACCGCCTCCCACGGTAAGAAGTGTCTCCTTCCCAGTCCACCCTGAGGCCTGCTTGGATAGTCAGATAAGTCAGTAGACCTCATGTACCTGTAGCCAGGAGCCCCGGGGCTGATGGGGGAAGCAGAGGGCACATAGGGTGTTCTGCCCAGGGACCCCAGTTTGATGGCAGAGACATCAAGGCAGTTATGTGTATGCCCAGGAATATGCACTAATGGTTAGAGCCTAAGCACTTCGATGATGTCACCAAATATTTCTAACTGGCTTTCAAGATCTAATCCCTTCATTTCTGCCCCTTCCCCATTCACATAATTAAGTCATACCACCATGGATAATTTCCCTTTTTTAAACTCACTCGTGCAAAACAGCATGGCATAGTCATGGGTGGATACTTCATCAGAAGGGCATTATGCAAGGGTATGGGTTGTATAGGAAGTCCAACTTCTGGCTGCTAACCCCTCATGTTCTTCTCAAATGAAAAATTATTTGCTATCTCCCAACAACCCCAAGGATCTCATTCCATTCCTGTATCAACTCTAAATTCAGAGTTATCTGTTAAAGGAGGTCACTAAGAGGACATGACCATTAGTTGATCTGATAACTGGACCCAGGCATCAAAGGCTCTTCCCTTTCTTCCTTGGCCTTGGAATATATACTCTGCCTACCAAGTGGGAGCTGCTTAAAGGACACAGCCTTGAGAGAGAAAGATGTTGCTGAGAACTTCTGGGCTAAAATGTGTGACTGAACCAGTAAAGGCTTCTTCTTCTTCTTCTTTTAAGATTTTATTTATTTATTAGGCAGAGAGAGAGAGAGAGAGAACACAAGCAGGGGGAGTGGCAAGCAGAGGGAGAGGGAGAAGCAGGCTCTCCCCTAAGCAGGGAGTCCGATGCAGGGCTCAATCCCAGGACCCGGGGATCAGGGCCTGAGCCAAAGGCAGACACTTAACAACTGAGCCACCCAGGCACCCCCAGTAAAGTCTTCTATATAAACTTTAAGATCATGGCCTGCCAGTGTAGAGATTCAATCATCTTGTGATCCCCCAAGACAAGCCTCATACCTAAATTCCCTTGCAAATTAAACCTGCCATCTACCAATCTGTAGCAACCTGCCTCTTTCTCTAGCCTCTCCTTGGCCTCCGTGTCCAGGGGCCAGGCTGTAAGCCAACCTCATCTCAATGTAAACATTTCATCAGCTCCTAGTCCAAAATCTCATTATTGAAATTCTTTAAGTTAGGTGAGGATGAGGTTCTAAGATTTAACTCATTAAACATAGTTCTTAACCACAGTTCTTCCTCTATTTATGGAACTACCTACTCAACATTCCCAACATAGGATGGTAAGACAGGCCAGGAAGGGGATAAAAATCACAGGATCACCATTCGAAGAGGGAGGAGGAGAGGAGATGGAAAGCAAAAAAGAGTTACTGTCTGTCCTACTGGGCAAGGTCTCAAGGCCTTAGGAAAAAAATCTCTGTGACTCTTGACTCTGCCCTTTGAACTCTTGGTCATCCTTCCTTTTTTATTTATTTATTTTTAAATTTTAATACTTGTTTCTTTCTTACTCTCTGAACTGTTTTATTTTTCTTTCCCTTTTCCTTACTTTTTCTTGCCCTTTAATATTTCCTTAAACTTAACAGGAAATCTCCAAAATCTATAAAAAGAACATTTGTAGTGCTTTAGAGATTTACCTGAGTGAAATTCTGATTTTTCCTGTGAAAGTAATGCAGTCCTTAATTGATAATTTCATGAATTATAGGTGCAATCTCAATGACTATATTTTATTTATTTTTTTAAAGATTTTTATTTATTTATTTGACAGAGAGAGATCACAAGTAGGCAGAGAGGCAGACAGAGAGAGAGAGGAGGAAGCAGGCTCCCCACTGAGCAGAAAGCCCGATGTGGGGCTTGATCCCAGGACCCTGGGATCATGACCTGAGCCGAAGGCAGAGGCCTTAACCTACTGAGCCACCCAGGCGCCCCTCAATGACTATATTTTAAAGAACTTTTATTTTTTATTTTTTTTATTTTTTATTTTTTTTAGATTTTATTTATTTATTTGACAGAGAGAAATCACAAGTAGTCGGAGAGGCAGGCAGAGAGAGAGAGGGAAGCAGGCTCCCTGCTGAGCAGAGAGCCCGATGCGGGACTCGATCCCAGGACCCTGAGATCATGACCTGGGCCGAAGGCAGCGGCTTAACCCACTGAGCCACCCAGGCGCCCCTAAAGAACTTTTAAAATACTCCTCTAAAGTCATTTGAAGTAATGGAGACTCAGTGTAAAAATCACAAAGAAATTAATAATAGTGAACACTTATACCTGTCCTTTTGTGGGAGGGAAGGAGCACATAGTTGCACAAAATTTGCACCTGAATAGTTCTGTCAGCTTGCTTCTGCCTAGTGTAGAGCTGAGGGTCCAACTTCCATTTTGTATTTTCTCTGATCCCTGTCAGTACCAGACCTTCATACTCCTGCTGACATCAGCTCCAGAATTTTGTGGTCCTTGTGTGGATTTCACTAGTTTTCACAGTGCTAGACAGAACCACATCCACATGTATTTTTGAGTTAATTAATCCAAATTAGCTTCCTATTGAGAAGTTATGTACATACCCTCCATCCCCCCCCCCCCCCCCCCCAACTACACACACAAAAGCTTATCACCCTGGATGCACAAGGACGACAGGAAGCCCCAGTTCAGATGCATCTTCTCTCTCTTTATTTCCGCAAGTCTACACACTTATATACGCTTACATGACCAATCAGTGAGCAGGGTACAGGAGGGAGCGAATCAGGCTGCGCACCTAAACGAACAACTTTTGCTAGCAACCAATGCTGTTTACCTCCTCTTTGGGCATTCCGTTTAGTCTCATGAGGCAACTTTTATTGGCAACTCGCCAGGCGCCATCTTTTAATGGCGGAGGCCGCCCTGGCCAGGAGCCTGCCTCCGACAAAAGCTGAAAACCCTAATATTAGGAAGAGACATAGAAGACAAGATTGAGAGTTTCGAAGGGAAGCTAGAGAAAGCCAACAGAATGGGGAGGGTGGGGAGGCATAATTATTGGTCCTCAAAGGAGGCATCAGAAGTTGGGGAATGGAGGCATTGCAGAAGCTAGGAATAACAATTGGGCATACCAGGCAAGTATGTCTGAGGAAAAAGGCAGCCTCCCAAAGAGAAGCCACAGGAAAACTGTTTTCATGGAATGTGGGAGATAACAGGGACTTTGTAAAGAATGAGGTACAGGAGATTTACTGCTCACCATCTGGGCTGCTTCTGAAATGCTCAGGGGGATCATGTCATCTCCACAATTATGTACATTGGCAGTTTGCAGGTGAGGAAACTGAATCCAAGGAAAATGAACCATTGCATAGGAAACACAGTGACAGGATTCAGCCCCCAGGTCGGCTGATGCCCCCCTATGTCCTGCTTTTAGTCAATCAGAGCCCTAATCTTTTCTCCTGCTTGTCGCAACTCCATGCTATTTCCAAGAGAATGAAGAAGATAGGCTTAGGACAGGGCTGCCACCATTGTGAGCTGGGAGGGTCTGGAAAAATGGAGGGTGTGCTATGAGCAGAGGCAGGTGCAGAGGAGCAAGCACTGTGAGGTCACACCTGGGGGAATGGACTGTCTTAATTCCTACTCAACATGAGGAACCAGCATCCCAGAGAGGCAAAATGACAAGCAGGTGGGTCAGTGCCAGAACTGGACCCAGCTAGCAGACTCTAGAACTCGTGACCAGAGGCATAGTTCCACACAGCCTCTCTGCAGGCTCCACTCAGCAACAACGTACAAGTGCTGGGAGAGGACAGCACCTTCCCTAGCTTTTTCACGCTCAGTCAGGTTTTTCCACATTCTCTTTCCTCCAGTAGTAAATTCCTCTTGAGCTTTGCCACAAGGTGGCAGCATTAAACTGTTTGAGATTGCCTTAATGAGCTTTTATCTCCAGACCTAGGACATGGCATCCATCCTCTTAGGTACACTGATTTTCAGGTAGTTACTCTTTCCACCATTCCTAGCTTTAGTGTACCCATGTCCCTACAACCTCCCCACCATTTGCAACCATCCCAGACTCTTTAATGGCTCCCCCTGCATCCTTCCCCACCAAGTGGAAACTCACTCTCTCTAGGAATTCCCTAGTCACTTTGTGGGGAGTTTTAAAAACATTGTCTTCCTCTGTTCTGTCCTGTGGGTGTGCTGTCCCCCTTTCTCATCCTCCTGTTGCACTACAAGCTCCCTCAAGGCTGAAGCTGCGTTCTTGTGCGTGTGTGACACAGCCTCATTGTGGAGAGAGGATGTGTAGCAGGGCTACTGCCCCTGAGGCTCTTGATGGTCTCTCCCTCCCCAGCCATAGAGGGCAGGGCCAGGAAGAGCCTGATCCACCCACACCCTGAGCACATTTTCCCCTCTCTGTGACCTCTGGATGTCTTCAGTTCATTGCAGGTGCTCATGCCTCAGACAAGACTCTGTGCACAGTGGTACCATCCATTTCCTAAATGAAGATACCCCATCCCACCTACATGTTGCCTGCAAAAGGAAAATCCTGACGAATATTGTGATTCCTCATAGTCAAGCAATAGTACTTCTAAAGAAACATCATATATGTACATACAGAAACTCCTCATAATTGCTTTCCTTGAAATACTATACACATCCATCTAGAGCTAAAGGATAAAGTGTGGTGATATGGTCAGAGAATGAAATGCTATAGGGCATTTTCATAGAATGAAAGAGATCTGTGTGGAAAAAAACCCTGGCCTACAATGTATAACATTGGGTAAAAAATGCAATAGCAGAATTAAATCACAGTACAATTAAATCACAGTACAAGCATGAACATCAGTACTATATAAGTTTTGGGAACCATATGTTGGCAGTGAAAGTTTAAATACATGAACAAGAGGAATACAGACCAAATTCAGAGTGGATGCTGCTCCCTGGATATGTAGGAAAGGGAAAAGAACGAATAGTGTACAATATTTTATTTATCTACATATGTAATAATAAAATGATATATAAAATTATTGGAAGCAAATATGGCAAAACATGAACATTTGTTAATTTTAGATAGTAGGTCCAGGAGCATTTGTTAATTCTTTTCCACATTTTCAATGTATTTTAAATAGTCTACAATGATAATAAAAGAACAGAGTGTGGTATATGAACCTTCAAAATTAAATAAATGGACAAAATAAATCCCAAGTGTGAACCAAATAGTACAGGAAGCATCAGGGTGTTGTGATGGAGAGGACCTGCATCTACAGAAGACAGGAAGGAACGGCCTCTAGAGCAGAGGCAGGAACAAGCTGAAGGGATTGGCCATGGAGGAGCATGCCAGGTAGAGAGGACTTAGTGCGAACAGACTGGGCTGAGAGAGCAATGGGTAGTTGCTATGTAGGGAGGAGTGGCCACAGGGCTTCTTCAACTAGGATAGAACCAACCAGGGTGATTTTCCAGGCTTTATGGAGGGCTTTTGGGGTCCTTAACTACAGGCAGAGTTAAAGAGGCTTTTCAAAGGTGTCCCCTGTATGCTAAAATCCAATAAAATAAACTTACTTAAAGCCTCAGTGAGTGCATGAATAAAAAGTGTCTCTGACAACTGAAAGGCTGATGGACACCCTAATGTGAGTAGAAGGTGAGTTGTGGGATGGCCCTGAGGAGCAGGAGGCACTCAGGTTTGCATATGTGCAAAGAAGACCAAACACTATGGTCTTTCCCTGCCATCTGTCCCAACCAGACTCCAGGTGCTATCATCCATTTATTTATTATTCCAGGATTTTCCAGGTAGGAGTGCTGAGCCAGCAACACCATCTAAAGGGGGAAAAGGGCATGCAGGTAAATAAGCTCTAGCCCTGCACTCGAGTAGTTCAGCGTGGTAGAGAGTCAAGTCAATAACTGAACACAGGAGATGTAGAGAGTAGTACGGGATATGGGAGCTCTCAGGATTTTAATTTCTCTCTCATCAGTATATATTATTTAATTATTTTAAAAATCTGGGTTTAACCAGTGGCAGATGACATTTTAATACTTTTTGATTATGGATTAAAAATCTGCTAATTCTAAAGGAATCAGTATGATGGAGATCTCTAAGACCTCACGGACAGTTCTTGGAAAGTGGCATATCTACTGATGGAAAAGTCAACTGAGGACCTTTCTTCAGAGAAGCATTCTTCTTCTACCCATGTGGTACATCACAAAGAGACCTCACTCTGCTTCCAGGTCTCCTCCAGCCCATTGCCCATCTGGATGTCAGCTCTGTCCTCACAGAAGGTAAATTTTGTCCTGTCGCTCTGAAGTATAAATTACCTCCCCTCTCCACCCACCCCGCTCCTGCCACAGCCAACATGACCCAAAGGCACTGCTGGGTCCTTAATCCTCCTGGATCTGCTCAAACTGGATTCCTCACTCTGAACTTCTACCCCACCTCTTCTTTGTCTAAGTCCCTGGCCTTAAGGACAGGCCATTTAAACCTCAGCCTGGCATTACCTGATGAGGTGGCAGTGATCACAATGATGGTGAGAATGGTAAGGAGGAGGAGGAAGATTATGGTGATATGGTGATGATGATAATGGCAAAGATGATGCAGGAATGACAGTGATGAAATAAGGATGGGAGTAATGGGATGGTGACAGTGATGCTGACATGGTGATAATAATGGTGATGATGAAGATACGAGGATTGAAAATGAATAAACACACAAACAAACAGAAATCAGAACCAAACCTATAAATACAGAGAACAAGCTTATGGCTGTAGAGGGAAGAGGGTGAAGGGATGGATGAATGCATTAAGGGGAGAGGGAGCTACTGGCTTCAGTTATTGGATAAATAAGTCACGAGGCTGAAAGACACAGCCAGGGAATACAGTCAATGGTGCTGTGACAGTGTTATATGGTGACAGATGGTAGCTACACTTGTGAGCAGCACAGCATGACATATAGACTCATTGAATCACTATGTTGTACAGCTGAAATTAATGTAATACTGTGTGTTAACTGTACTCAAAAACCAAACAATAAATTAAAAAGTTAAAATAGATGTGTGTACTGAAATGCTGACAGAAATGATGGTGGTAAGAAGAGTCTAGCACCAGTGCCAGCTAGGAAGGCAGTGGCAGGAAGACTGTCTGGGACGCTGATGAAGAGGATGGAAACAACACATTATTTGGAGTCAGACATCATTTACAAGTCACCTGTAAACACCTATGCTCTAATATTTTTTGGGTGCCTTTGAGAAAATGCCTTGATCTCACATGTGCCTCAGTTTCCTTGCCGTGTAAAGGATTCCTAAAGGTGAAATGATGTCTATAAAAGTGCCTGGCACCCAGGAGATTCACTTTCAGTTTCCTTTGTTTCTCCTTGACATACATGCATGCAGCTAGGCATGTGAAGTGGAGGTTCTCTCCACTGCTTCATTCCTGCAGCTTGGTCAGGTGACATGGCCTGTTGCTGAGAGACATTGTATTGCTGCTAAGAGCCCAAGAGTTCCCATTTAGATCGTTCACTCCAACTTGAGAGTCTTGGCTGCTGGCTGCCTGTGGGCACTGCTACGTAAGCAGGGGTTCTGCTCACGGCTACCACCGTCACTGCCCAGTACCCATACCTGTCAGTCTTGAACTTCGCTCTAATACCACAGTGAGTAGTTCCTATTCACTACCAAATCTGGGGGACACAGCAGCAGGGCTTTTGCATGTCCTGGGAAAGATAGCTTCTTCCTGGTCCTGAACCTTCCCACAATGTGATTATACACAAGGCACTTAACCTCTTTGGGCTCCATTTCTCACCTTAAATCTGTCTTGCTGGAACAATGCAAGATTCCTGTATCATCATGTGGCAGTGCCTATATGCAGTAGATGCCCACAGTGAAGACGTGTGCAGTCACTGTTAGCTTCTGTCTCTCTCCTTTGGTGGGGGGCAGAGCATAGGGGCCCATCCACTTGGTGGTTTGAATTTGCTGGCCTCAACTTTGTCCATAGTTTCAGTTTATCTCCAGCTTCCTGGAGGGTGCCTTCTGGCTGGTCCCTGGATAGGGACTGTCCTAGCATTCCAATGCTTTAGATATGTCACACATGGTGAAGATTTTATTTCTAAAGTGACTTGTAGATTCATTAACCTGCACTACTCATTTCCCCTATATCAGTATGTAGTTTTCTATAGCATCCATAATGTGAAGTCTTCAGTTTCTACACTGCTGAGAAAGAAAAGGGAGGAAAAAGGTGTGTGCCCATGTAGTCAGAGGGTCCTTAGATGAGGCAGGGTCTGGTGTGTTACTTGCTAGATCTGGTCCAGGTGGCTTTCATATGAGGCTAGGCCTCTTATGGTTCAACGTCTAAAATTTTTGTTTCTCTCTGATCTTAAGAACATTCTGCCTATGCTCAGGAAGGCACCAGCTCTGTGGTGGCTCCTTCCCAAGGCTCAGCCTGGTGTTGGGCTGGGGCCTGGAGAGAGACTGCAGAGGGATTGGAGGGGTGTGGCACAAGCAGCAGGTCCCTGGGGCATGGAGCAACTAGTGCACTCTGTCTACAGTGAGGACAAGGGAGGTCTGTGGAGCAGAGATGACCCAAGCCTCTGGAAAGTGTGGTAAGGTAAGGACTTATATGAATTGAGCATTTATTCCAGGCTATATGTTGCATTAAGTATGTTACCACTAGATTTTTGCAACAATTCCATGAGGTACGTATGAGCAGCATTCATATTTCACAGATAAGAAAACAAATATAGAGAGCTTCCCAAAGTCTCAGAGCCAGGATCTCAAGAGCAGAAAGCATGCTCATCTAAACCGGATGGGAGACACTTCTCAAAAGATCAGTGACCATGTGACCATACATCATGGTAACAGCCTGATCCATTTAGTTGTACCCATGAACACGTGACCAGGACAGCTGGCAGATGTGTATGAATGTAGGAACCCCTGGGTGAGCAGAATTTTGCTTTGTTGTTTTATTTTTGTTTAACAGTCATTCCTAAGGCCTGCTCAAGCACAGCACTTCTACAGAGGAGTAGCACCAACAGAACCCTTGCATGGGAGATATGCACCCTGGGAAGGTACAGAGCAAACCATCTGTGAGAAAGCCTGCCATTCCTGCCAGGAAGCGGGAGGGATCAGCAGACATCCTAGCGCCTGGACACAACAGCCTAGCCAGCCTCTGATCAGCTCATCAGTGAGACCCCTGCATGCTCCAGTTAGCCAGCAATGCCTCCCTGAGCCTTGGAGACCTGAGGGTGGCTGTCTCCATGCTGTGCTGGCTGTTCCTCACCTCAAGCCCGCTGGCTATAGCCACACTTGCTCTGAGCTCTCTGCTGCTGGTAACCTTCCTGCAGAGCCAGAGACTTTGGCAAGAGCCCCACTACCTGCTGCTGGCTAACATCCTGCTCTCAGATCTGGCCTACCTTGTCTTCCACGTGATCATCTCCTCCAGCAACCTGGGTAGCTGGCTCCTGGGCTGCACTGCTTGTGGTGTTCTCACAGATGCCATCTTTTCTGCCTCTATCAGCACCATCCTGTCCATGGCCACTGTGCTGCACACCTACCTGGCAGCTGTTTATCCTCTGCACTATTTCTCCTTCATGTCTTATGAGGCTGCCCAGAAAGTGGTGGCCCTCATCTAGTTGGTAGCCTGCTCATTTGGCTTAGCAAGAGCCAGAATGCCAGGTTAGAACAAGAGGCCTCATGCATCCTTCATGGACACTGAACCAGGCCATGACCCCCGGGTCACTGTCACTGACACCTGGATTTTATGCATTCTCTTTCTTTGCACAGCTCTCATCATTAACTGTTCTGGAGGATCTATGCAGAGACCAGGACTTCAGGCATCTGGGTTCAGGGTTATTCCCGGGCCAAGGGTACCATGCTTATCCACACAGTGCTAATCATGCTATATGTTATCCCAGTTGTGGTGTTTTCCATGGACATCTTGCTAACCAAGTAATACCACACTGATGTCAGAACTCATATGTGGATCATGGCAGCCAACAACAAGGTGCTCATGATGTTTCCTCATGCCATGCTCTCATATCTGTATACACTCCGTTACTGGCAGCAGCTGGGGACAGTCCAGGGCCACTTCTCATCCAGGAGGACATCTGCAGTATTCCTTAGAGCCACAGACATCACAGTCTAGCAGACTTAGGTTAAAAATTATATGTTGGGTGCCTTAGCATCCAATTATTGACAAGTCAAAGAACTATGAAATATACTTGTGCAACAGGACCTTTTTTCACATTTTATTTTATTTTTTTTTTCAGTATTCCAGCATTCATTGTTTATGCACCACACCCAGTGCTCCATGCAATACTGCCCTCCATAATACCCATCACCAGGCTCACCCAACCCCCCCATCCTCCTCCCCTCCAAAACCCTCAGTTTGCAACAGGATTTTAAAGATGACCTCAACTGATGGTTTTCAACATTTCAAAAGTTTTTAAGTAGAGAAAGCTCATTCTCACTGAAGTGAAGATTTTCTACTTGAAAATGAAAACAAAGAAGTGATTCGGCAGAGCTCTGATAAAAATGGGGGTAAGAGGGGGAGGAGTCAAGATGGCGGAGAAGTAGCAAGCTGAGACTGCTTCAGCTAGCCGGAGATCAGCTAGATACCTTATCTAAAGATTGCAAACACCTGAAAATCCATCGGCAGATCGAAGAGAAGAAGAACAGCAATTCTGGAAACAGAAAAACAACCACTTTCTGAAAGGTAGGACCGGCGGAGAAGTGAATCCAAAGCGACGGGAAGATAGACCCCGGGGGGAGGGGCCGGCTCCCGGCAAGCGGCGGAGCAACCGTGCACAAAATCAGGACTTTTAAAAGTCTGTTCCGCTGAGGGACATCGCTCCAGAGGCTAAACCGGGGCGAAGCCCACGCGGGGTCAGCGTGGCCTCAGGTCCCGCAGGGTCACAGAAGGATCGGGGGTGTCTGAGTGTCGCAGAGCTTGCGGGTATTGGAACGGGAAAGCCGGCTACAGAGACAGAGCCGACAGTAAGCTCACAGCTCCGTGTTACCTTGAACCGGTCGCAGGCTCGGTGAGCTCGGAGCGCGGCCGGAGGTTAGGCAGACGGGAGTAACTGGGCGCGGTTCTCTGAGCGCGCACTGAGGAGTGCGGCCCTGGGCTCTCGGCTCCTCCGGGCCGGAGACCAGGAGGCCGCCATTTGTATTCCCGTCCTCTGGAACTCTACGGAAAGCGCTCAGGGAACAAAAGCTCCTGAAAGCAAACCCGAGCGGATTACTCACCCCGGCCCGGGTAAGGGCGGTGTAATTCCGCCTGGGGCAAAGACACTTGAGAATCACTACAGCAGGCCCCTCCCCCAGAAGATCAACAAGAAATCCAGCCAAGACCAAGTTCACCTACCAAGGAGTGCAGTTTCAATACCAAGGAGAGCAGCAGAATTCCAGAGGAGGAGAAAGCCAAGCACGGAACTCATGGCTTTTTTCCTGTGATTTTTTTTAGTCTTGCAGTTAATTTAATTTTTTCTTTTTCATTTTTTTTTTTTCTCGCCTTCGGGTAAAATTTTTTTTAACTGTTACCTTTTTCTTTTTTAACGATTTTATACTAGTTTATCTAATATATATATTTTTTCTTTTTTACATTTTTCTTAGGTGTATTCTTTTTTTAAAAATTCATTTCTTTTCTTTTCTTTTTTTTTCTTTTCTTTTTGTTTTTTTTTTTTTTTTCTTTCTTCCTTTTTGAACCTCTTTTTATCCCCTTTCTCCCCACTCACGATTTTGGATCTCTTCTAATTTGGTTAAAGCATATTTTCCTGGGGTTGTTGCCACCCTTTTAGTATTTTACTTGCCCCTTCATTTACTCTTATCTGGACAAAATGACAAGACGTAAAAATTCAACACAAAAAAAAGAACAAGAGGCAGTACCGAAGGCTAGGGACCTAATCAATACAGACATCGGTAATATGTCAGATCTAGAGTTCAGAATGACAATTCTCAAGGTTCTAGCCGGGCTCGAAAAAGGCATGGAAGATATTAGAGAAACTCTCTCGAGAGATATAAAAGCCCTTTCTGGAGAAATAAAAGAACTAAAATCTAACCAAGTTGAAATCAAAAAAGCTATTAATGAGGTGCAATCAAAAATGGAGGCTCTCACTGCTAGGATAAATGAGGCAGAAGAAAGAATTAGTGATATAGAAGACCAAATGACAGAGAATAAAGAAGCTGAGCAAAAGAGGGACAAACAGCTACTGGACCACGAGGGGAGAATTCGAGAGATAAGTGACACCATAAGACGAAACAACATTAGAATAATTGGGATTCCAGAAGAAGAAGAAAGTGAGAGGGGAGCAGAAGGTATACTGGAGAGAATTATTGGGGAGAATTTCCCCAATATGGCAAAGGGAACGAGCATCAAAATTCAGGAGGTTCAGAGAACGCCCCTCAAAACCAATAAGAATAGGCCCACACCCCGTCACCTAATAGTAAAATTTACAAGTCTCAATGACAAAGAGAAAATCCTGAAAGCAGCCCGGGAAAAGAAGTCTGTAACATACAATGGTAAAAATATTAGATGGGCAGCTGACTTATCCACAGAGACCTGGCAGGCCAGAAAGAGCTGGCATGATATTTTCAGAGCACTAAACGAGAAAAACATGCAGCCAAGAATACTATATCCAGCTAGGCTATCATTGAAAATAGAAGGAGAGATTAAAAGCTTCCAGGACAAACAACAACTGAAAGAATTTGCAAATACCAAACCAGCTCTACAGGAAATATTGAAAGGGGTCCTCTAAGCAAAGAGAGAGCCTACAAGTGGTAGATTAGAAAGGAACAGAGACCATATACAGTAACAGTCACCTTACAGGCAATACAATGGCACTAAATTCATATCTCTCAATAGTTACCCTGAATGTGAATGGGCTAAATGCCCCTGTCAAAAGACACAGGGTATCAGAATGGATAAAAAAACAAAACCCATCTATATGTTGCCTCCAAGAAACTCATTTTAAGCCCGAAGACACCTCCAGATTTAAAGTGAGGGGGTGGAAAAGAATTTACCATGCTAATGGACATCAGAAGAAAGCAGGAGTGGCAATCCTTATATCAGATCAATTAGATTTTAAGCCAAAGACTATAATAAGAGATGAGGAAGGACACTATATCATACTCAAAGGGTCTGTCCAACAAGAAGATTTAACAATTTTAAATATCTATGCCCCCAACGTGGGAGCAGCCAACTATATAAACCAATTAATAACAAAATCAAAGAAACACATCAACAATAATACAATAATAGTAGGGGACTTTAACACTCCCCTCACTGAAATGGACAGATCATCCAAGCAAAAGATCAGCAAGGAAATAAAGGCCTTAAACGACACACTGGACCAGATGGACATCACAGATATATTCAGAACATTTCATCCCAAAGCAACAGAATACACATTCTTCTCTAGTGCACATGGAACATTCTCCAGAATAGATCACATCCTCGGTCCTAAATCAGGACTCAACCGGTATCAAAAGATTGGGATCATTCCCTGCATATTTTCAGACCACAATGCTCTAAAGCTAGAACTCAACCACAAAAGGAAGTTTGGAAAGAACCCAAATACATGGAGACTAAACAGTATCCTTCTAAAGAATGAATGGGTCAACCGGGAAATTAAAGAAGAATTGAAAAAAATCATGGAAACAAATGATAATGAAAATACAACGGTTCAAAATCTGTGGGACACAACAAAGGCAGTCCTGAGAGGAAAATATATTGCGGTACAAGCCTTTCTCAAGAAACAAGAAAGGTCTCAGGTACACAACCTAACCCTACACCTAAAGGAGCTGGAGAAAGAACAAGAAAGAAACCCTAAGCCCAGCAGGAGAAGAGAAATCATAAAGATCAGAGCAGAAATCAATGAAATAGAAACCAAAAAAACAATAGAACAAATCAACGAAACTAGGAGCTGGTTCTTTGAAAGAATTAATAAAATTGATAAACCCCTGGCCCGACTTATCAAAAAGAAAAGAGAAAGGACCCAAATAAATAAAATCATGAATGAAAGAGGAGAGATCACAACTAACACCAAAGAAATACAAACTATTATAAGAACATACTATGAGCAACTCTACGGCAATAAATTTGACAATCTGGAAGAAATGGATGCATTCCTAGAAACATATAAACTACCACAACTGAGCCAGGAAGAAATAGAAAGCCTGAAGAGACCCATAACCAGTAAGGAGATTGAAACAGTCATTAAAAATCTCCAAACAAACAAAAGCCCAGGGCCAGACGGCTTCCCGGGGGAATTCTACCAAACATTTAAAGAAGAACTAATTCCTATTCTCCTGAAACTGTTCCAAAAAATAGAAATGGAAGGAAAACTTCCAAACTCATTTTATGAGGCCAGCATCACCTTGATCCCAAAACCAGACAAGGATCCCACCAAAAAAGAGAGCTATAGACCGATATCCTTGATGAACACAGATGCGAAAATACTCAACAAAATACTAGCCAATAGGATTCAACAGTACATTAAAAGGATTATTCACCACAACCAAGTGGGATTTATTCCAGGGCTGCAAGGTTGGTTCAACATCCGCAAATCAGTCAATGTGATACAACACATCAATAAAAGAAAGAACAAGAACCATATGATACTCTCAATAGATGCTGAAAAAGCATTTGACAAAGTACAACATTCCTTCCTGATCAAAACTCTTCAAAGTGTAGGGATAGAGGGCACATACCTCAATATCATCAAAGCCATCTATGAAAAACCCACCGCAAATATCATTCTCAATGGAGAAAAACTGAAAGCTTTTCCGCTAAGGTCAGGAACACGGCAGGGATGTCCATTATCACCACTGCTATTCAACATCGTACTAGAGGTCCTAGCGTCAGCAATCAGACAACAAAAGGAAATTAAAGGCATCCAAATCGGCAAAGAAGAAGTCAAATTATCACTCTTCGCAGATGATATGATACTATATGTGGAAAACCCAAAAGACTCCACTCCAAAACTGCTAGAACTTATACAGGAATTCAGTAAAGTGTCAGGATATAAAATCAATGCACAGAAATCAGTTGCATTTCTCTACACCAACAGCAAGACAGAAGAAAGAGATATTAAGGAGTCAATCCCATTTACAATTGCATCCAAAACCATAAGATACCTAGGAATAAACCTAACCAAAGAGACACAGAATCTATACTCAGAAAACTATAAAGTACTCATGAAAGAAATTGAGGAAGACACAAAGAAATGGAAAAATGTTCCATGCTCCTGGATTGGAAGAATAAATATTGTGAAAATGTCTATGCTACCTAAAGCAATCTACACATTTAATGCAATTCCTATCAAAGTACCATCCATCTTTTTCAAAGAAATGGAACAAATAATGCTAAAATTTATATGGAACCAGAAAAGACCTCGAATAGCCAAAGGGATATTGAAAAAGAAAGCCAACGTTGGTGGCATCACAATTCCGGACTTCAGGCTCTATTACAAAGCTGTCATCATCAAGACAGCATGGTACTGGCACAAAAACAGACACATAGATCAATGGAACAGAATAGAGAGCCCAGAAATAGACCCTCAAATCTATGGTCAACTAATCTTTGACAAAGCAGGAAAGAATGTCCAATGGATAAAAGACAGCCTTTTCAATAAATGGTGCTGGGAAAATTGGACAGCCACATGCAGAAAAATGAAATTGGACCATTCCCTTACACCACACACAAAAATAGACTCAAAATGGATGAAGGACCTCAATGTACGAAAGGAATCCATCAAAATCCTTGAGGAGAACACGGGCAGCAACCTCTTCGACCTCTGCCGCAGCAACATCTTCCTAGGAACAACGCAAAAGGCAAGGGAAGCAAGGGAAAAAATGAACTACTGGGATTTCATCAAGATCAAAAGCTTTTGCACAGCAAAGGAAACAATTAACAAAATCAAAAGACAACTGACAGAATGGGAGAAGATATTTGCAAACGACATATCAGATAAAGGACTAGTGTCCAGAATCTATAAAGAACTTAGCAAACTCAACACCCAAAGAACAAATAATCCAATCAAGAAATGGGCAGAGGACATGAACAGACATTTCTGCAAAGAAGACATCCAGATGGCGAACAGACACATGAAAAAGTGCTCCATATCACTCGGCATCAGGGAAATACAAATCAAAACCACAATGAGATATCACCTCACACCAGTCAGAATGGCTAAAATCAACAAGTCAGGAAATGACAGATGCTGGCGAGGATGCGGAGAAAGGGGAACCCTCCTCCACTGTTGGTGGGAATGCAAGCTGGTGCAGCCACTCTGGAAAACAGCATGGAGGTTCCTCAAAATGTTGAAAATAGAACTGCCCTATGACCCAGCAATTGCACTATTGGGTATTTACCCTAAAGATACAAATGTAGTGATCCAAAGGGGCACATGCACCCGAATGTTTATAGCAGCAATGTCCACAATAGCCAAACTATGGAAAGAACCTAGATGTCCATCAACAGATGAATGGATCAAGAAGATGTGGTATATATACACAATGGAATACTATGCAGCCATCAAAAGAAATGAAATCTTGCCATTTGCAACAACGTGGATGGAACTAGAGCGTATCATGCTTAGCGAAATAAGTCAAGCAGAGAAAGACAACTATCATATGATCTCCCTGATATGAGGAAGTGGTGATACAACATGGAGGCTTAAGTGGGTAGAAGAAGAATAAATGAAACAAGATGGGATTGGGAGGGAGACAAACCATAAGTGACTCTTAATCTCACAAAACAAACTGAGGGTTGCCGGGGGGAGGGGGTTTGGGAGAAGGGGGTGGGATTATGGACATTGGGGAGGGTATGTGATTTGGTGAGTGCTGTGAAGTGTGTAAACCTGGTGATTCACAGACCTGTACCCCTGGGGATAAAAATATATGTTTATCAAAAATTAAAAATTAAAAAAAAATAAAATAAAATAAAACACCAAAAAAAAAAAAATGGGCTAAGAACCTGATCTGTGCCTTTCCAATGGCTTCCACCATATCTTCTACCACTACTGGTAAACCATTGTTCCTGACAAACACACAGGGGCCAAACCATTACTAAAAGTTATATACACTATGGAGTATTATACCTCCATCAGAAAGGACGAATACCCAACTTTTGTAGCAACATGGACAGGACTGGAAGAGATTATGCTGAGTGAAATAAGTCAAGCAGAGTCAATTATCATATGGTTTCACTTATTTGTGGAGCATAACAAAAATCATGGAGGACATGGGGAGATAGAGAGGAGAAGGGAATTGGGGGAAATTGGAAGGGGAGGCGAACCATGAGAGACTATGGACTCTGAAAAACAATCTGAGGGTTTTGAAGGGGTGGGGGGTGGGAGGTCAGGGTACCAGATGGTGGGTATTATAGAGGGCACGGATTGCATGGAGCACTGGGTGTGGTGCGAAAATAATGAATACTGTTATGCTGAAAATAAAAAATAAATTTAAAAAAAAGTTTGAACCTGGAGAATAAGAAAGCAGATCTGCTGAAGCTGGGACCATGAGCCTCCATTTTGGCATCTCCTCAGTATATGGGAGGAAGAAGAACAACCTAAGAACCATCTATAGTGGGGAGTGTCATGAAGACATCTATAAACATGGAACCCCCTTAAGGCACCTGGGTGGCTTAGTCAGTTGGGCATCTGCCTTTGTCTCAGGTTGTGGACCCAGGGTCCTTGGTTGGAGTCATCACACAGGGCTCCCTGCTCAATAGGGAGTCTGCTTCTCCTTCTCCTCCCTGCTTGTGCTGTCTGTCACAATCTCTGCTTCTTTCTTTCTCTCTCTCTCTCAAATAAATAAATAAAACCTTTAAAATAAATAAATAAATAAATAAATAAATAAATAAATAAATAATAAATAAAAATAAAGCCAGAACCCCAAAATATTACAGCCTCTGAGCAAGGATAAATGACAGCTAACAGAATAATAAGAGAAGTTCCCTGCCTTGATATTGGTGCTGTGCAAAAGAGGAAGAAAATGCCTTTGAAGCCACCCTTCAAACAGGATTAGAACTAGTTTTTAAACTATATTTTGTGGTTAATAAACTTCATTCTGTGGTTGGTGTGGCTCTTTAGGAGGATTAGAATTTTGGTTCAGGCTTCAGAGAATTTCATAGTAAAAGAACCTCAAAGAAAATGAATTACACATAGTCAAAATTCATAAAACCACACAAAAGAATAAGGTACCATAAATGAGAGTGAGAAGAGACAACAAGAGAACAGTAGTATACTCTATCCAGTTCCTTAAACTGTCAGACACTTGGCTAATACAAAAATGTTCAGTGCATTTTAAGACATGAAAAATGACACAGAAATACGAATAAGGAACAATACATTTTTAAATTAATGAAGCAAATTAGGATAAGAATTAAAGAAAACTTCTAGAAATAAAAAGATATATAGTAATTAAAATAATAAAAGATGGGTTATATTTAATATGGATTAAAAAGTATATTAGAGGGACATCTGTGTGGCTCAGTCTGTTAAGCATCTGCCTTTGGCTCAGGTCCTGGGATTGAGCCCCTCATTGGGCTTCCTGCTCAATGGGAGCCTGCTTCTCCCTCTTCACCCCACTTGTGCTCTTTCCTGCTATCTCTATCACTATCTGTCTTTCTCTCTCTCAAATAAATAAAATCTTTTTCAAAAAAAGTATTTTAGACACAACTGAAGAGGGATTTTGTAAACTAGAAGGTGGGTTTAAATAAATTACCTTAAATTCAGCCTAGGACAAGGAGGTGAAAAATATAAGCGAAATTAGAGATTTTGAATTTAGAAAAGACTGACATCTAATTTGAGAATACAACAGAGACAATGCAGAGAGGGAAATACTTAAAGAGATAACAGCTGATAATTTTTCAGATTTATTGAAAGATATCAAACCTTAGATTCAAGAACTCTAACCAGTTACAAATAAGATGAATGACAAATAATCCACTGCAAGTGAATGTGAAACTGCCGGAAACTGAATACAATGACAGGTTATTTAAAGCAGTCAGAGACAGAAGAATAACAATTTAACTGAGAGCTGACTTCTAAAAAAAAAAAAAAAAAAAAAAGGCACAAGTCAAGTCTAATGTAACTGAAACAATATTGTAAACGTGATGAGAAAAAATAACTGTTGACCTGGAATTCTACCTAGGGGAAAACAGTATTTTCAGAAAGCAAAATAAAAACCGTTATAGAACACAAAACTGAAAACACAATAGTCCTAACAATACACATTAAAGAAATTTTAAAGGATATATGTCTGGCAGAAGGATAGATATTCCAGATGAAAGATTTGAAGTGCATGAATAAAATGGTAAGAAATAATTATTGAAAACAATGTGCATAGGAGCAGAGTTAATATGGCAGAATAGAGGAGGATCCTGACTTTGCTTCAAATACAGCTAGATCAGCATTCAACTATTTTGAATCCTAGGAAGAGGATCTGAGGATTAGGGAAACAATCTGCATAGTTGGAGGGAGAAAAAGTGATAGATATGAGATTCCAATCCATGGATTGTGGGCGAGGAAAGCAGAGGGGCTCTTTTCATGGAGCAAAGTCAGGGAAAGGAAGAAAGTAGGAGAGAGTCCAGTAGTTAGGGACAGCACAATTAGCCACAGTAAAGGGTTACTCTGGGTTGCCTAAGGAGAAATAAATCCCCTTCCCAGAGGGCATTTAGAAGAGTGTGTTTAGCCTCACCAAGGACAAAAGGCCAGCTGGGAGCCACTGAGTGGTGCTTAACAGCAGAGTCATACATGTGTGGCTTCAAACCTCTGTGGCAGTAAACCTCTGAACAACTTCTCAGTGTGAGCTGCAATAGACTTAAACCTCTGTGCGCATTGTTGGCTAACTGAACATAATAATAAAAAATTAAAATAAAAAATAAGAAAGAAAATTAAAAAACAAAACAAAAAAACCTCTGTATGCAGGATGAGCAGCTGCTTTTCTGTGACAGAACTGAACAGAAAACAGACAGGAGCAAATTACAGAAAACCTGGCTGTTACTTTTTGCTATCTGTTGTAATAGATTCAAGCCTCTGCAATGGCTTTCCTGGAGCAGAACGAGTAGGGAATTGAGTCAATTGCAGACTGTCAATAACCTGGTTCTAGCTTTTTGCTGAGCATTACAATAAATTCTAGATTCCGAGTGTGCACTGCGTGATTGATTTTTTGGTGTGGGATGGTGCTGGGCATCCCTCCAGCCTCTCTTCTGGGGGATGGGAGTGGGTCTGCACCTTGCCAGGCCCTTTAAAACTTGGGAGTTTTGAATCTCAGCATCTAGCCAGAGATAAAATACAGGAGATCTGTGGCTCTGGGCTTGCTGATGGCCTGGGCACAAGCTAAAGGGCAGGGAACTGAGAAAAGCATAGGACACCAGAGATTGTTTGCTTTCCGAAAAGGACCTCTAGAACAGCCAGTGGCTTGGTGGCTCAGAGGTCCACATCCCAGGAACAAGAGGGAGAGATGATGCCATATTCTTTCTCCTGCTCCACCACCCCGTTCCACCCACTAACACAATTAGACTTCAGAGAGAAACAGCGCCTCCAGTGGAGGCTGGAGTTCCCTACACTACACCCACCCCCAGCCCCACTTCCCGCGCCTGGCGGGGGCATCTTCACACAGGCAAGTCAGCTTGTAAGCCAGACCATCAGGCCTCTCCCTCAGAAGAGGAACACAGGCCCCTGCATCTACCAAGTCTACTGATAAAAGAAAGCTCCAGAACATCAGCTTCCGGTGGAAATAGGGCCAGGCTTTCTTCTTTTTGTTGTTGTTGTTGTTTTCTCTTTTCTTAATTTAAAAAAATATGTATTTTTTAATATTTATTCTTTATCCTTTAATTTATATATATTTTCTTCCTTTTCTTTTTCTCTTTTTTTTGTTTCAAGCTTATAATCTTCTGTTCATTGATTGGTTCATTTACTTCTTTCTCTTATTTTTCAGATCAGGATTCTTATTTTTTATTTTCCTCTTTTCTTCTTTCCTCACTCTTCTTTCCTTTCTTCTTCCTTCTTTTAAAGAATCAGGCTTCTAGTTTATTGTTTCTCTGTTTGTTTCCATTTTTGTTCCATTTCCTTTCTCTTTTCTTGGATCAACCTTTTTGATTTTTGGTTTTTGCCTTTCTTCTTATTATATTTCTTTTATTTTCTTCTTGACAAACAAATTAAAGCACATTTACATGAAGGTCCAAACACTTTCCACTACAAGTGGGGAGGAACTCTATGGAGGAAGGACCATTGGGAAAAAGCAGATAACACACACAGCAAGACTGTACACAGCACACATCAGAAACACTTCCTGAAGTTTTTGTTCTCATTATTGTTATTCTTGCTGTTTTTTTCTGGTTTTTTTTTTTTTCATTTTCTTCCCTCCCCCCCTTTTCATTAAGGGCACAATGACTAGATAGAAAAATTTAGCCCAAAAGAAAGAATAGGAAATAATTCTCACTATCAGGGATTTAAGCAGTATGGATATAAGTAAAATATCTGAACTAGAATTATAAAAAATTATTATAAATTTGCCAGTTGGGCTTGAAAAAAGCATAGAGGACACTAGAGAATGCCTTACTGTAGAAATAAAAGAATAAAATCTAACCAGTCCAAACATAAAGATGTTATTACTGAGATGCTATAGCAAATAGGAACCTTAACAGAGAAGAAAAGTGAGGCAGAAGAGAGGGTCAGTGATACAGAAGACAAAATGATGGAAAATAAGGAAGCTGGAAAAAAATAGAGAAAGACAACTACTGGATCATGAAGGGAGACTTCAAGATTTCAGCAATTCCATAAAGCAAAATAATATCTGGATGATGGAGCCCTAGAGATAAAAAGCGGGAGAGAAGGACAGAAGTTTTATTTGAACAAATAGTGAGAATTTCCCTAATCTGGGGAAGGAAACAAGAATTCAAGTCAAGCAGGCACAGAAAACTCCCTTAAAATCAGTAAAAATAGGTCAACACCCTGACATATAATAGTGGAACTGGCAAATTTCAAAGATAAAGAGAAAATCCTGAAAGCATCTGGGGACTACAAGGATAGAAATGTAAGGCTGGAAATAGACCTGCCCACAGAGACCTGGAGGCCAGAAGGGAGAGGTATCATATATTCAGTGTGCTAAATGGGAAAAATATGCAATCGAGAATACCTTATCCAGCAGGGCTGTCATTCAGAATAAAAGGGGTTATAAAGACTTTCTAGGACAAACAAAAACTAAAGGAAATTGTGAATACTAAAAGAGCCCTGCAAGAAATATTAAAGGGGATCCACTGAATTAAGAGAAAGCCCCAAAGTAAAAAAGACCAGAAAGGAACAGAGGAATCTAGAGAAACAGGGACTTCACAGGTAATACAATGGCAGTAATTTCATATATTTCAATAACTACTCTGAATGTAAATAGAATAAACCCTCCAATCAAAAGACGCTTGGTATCAGATTGAATTAAAAAAGAAGACCCATCAATATGTTGTCTACAAGAGACTCATTTTATATCCATAGACACTCCAGGTTTAAATAAAAGGGTAGATAATTACTTATGGCAATAGACATCAAAAGAAAGCTGGAGTAGCCATCCTTATATCAGACAAACTAGATTTTAAATCAAAGACTGTAATAAGAGATGAAGAAGGACTCTATGTCATAATAAAACTGTCTATCTGACAAGAAGATCCAACAATTGTTAATATTCATGCCCCTGGTTTGGAGCAGTCAATTATATAAACCAATTCATAACAACATTAAAGAAACATTAATAATAATACTATAATATTAGGGGACTTTACCATCCCTTTCACAGCAATGACAGATCGTGTAAGCAGAAGATCAACAAGAAAACAAGGGCTTTGAAGACACACTGGACTAGCTGGACTTCAGAAATATTCAGACAATTTCATCCCAAAACAACAGAATACACATTCTTCTTGAATGTGTACACATGGAACTTTCTCCAGAAGAGATCACATTACATTTCAGACCACAATGCTTTAAAACTTGAATTGAACCACAAAAGAAAATTTGGAGGGGACACAAATACATGGAAATTAAAGAACATCCTACTAAATTGTGAATATGTCAACAGAAAATTAAAGAAGAGTTTTTAAAATACGTGGAAGCATATGAAAATGAAAACATGACAGTTCACAACCTTTGGGATACAGCAAAGGTGACTCTAAAAGGGAAGTATATAGCAATACACACGTTTCTTGAGAACAAAAAAAGTTCTCAAATACACAATCTGTCCTTACACGTAAAGGAATTGAAAAAAGAACAGCAAATAAAATCTAAATCTAGCAAGAGAAGAGAAATAATAATGATTAGAGCAGAAATGAATGATATAGAAATTTAAACAAACAAACAAACAAACAGTAGAACCAATCAATGAAGCTAGGTGCTGGTTCTAGAAAAACTAGTGAGACTGACAAACCCTTAGCCAGAATTATCAAAAAGAAAAGAGAAAGTATAAAAATAAATAAAATCATAAATGAAAGAGGAGAGATCACAATCAACAACAAAGAAATATAAGGAATTTTAAGAGAGTACTATGAGCAATTAAATGTCAAGAAATTAGACAATCTGGAAGAAATGGATGCATTCCTAGAAAGCTATAGACTATGAAAACTGAAACAGTTTTGTTTCATAACCAGCAAACAGATTGAACCAGTAATCAAAAATCTCCCAACAAACAAGACTGCATAGACAGCTGCCCTCTCATCAGAATTCCACCAAACATTTAAAGAAGAATTAATAATTATTCTTCTGAAGTTGTTGCAAAAAAAAAAAAAAATGGAAGAACTTTGAAACTCATTCTATGAAGCCAGCATTACCTTGATCTCAAAACTAGACAAAGACTCCACCAAAAAGGAGAATAGCCCCAAAAGATCAATATCTCTGATGAACATGGATGCAAAAATTCTCACCAAAATACTAGCCAATAGGATCCAACAGTGCAAAACGATTATTCACTATGACCAACTGGGATTTATTCCTAGGCTGCAAGTGTGATTCAACATCCGAAAATCAATCAGTGTGATACAAACATTAATAAAAGAAAGAGTGAGAACCATATGATACTTTCTACAGATGCAGAAGAAGAATTTGACAAAGTACAACATCCTTTTTTGATCAAAACTCTTTACAGTGTAGGGATAGAGGGTGCATACCTCTAATATCATAAAAGCCTTCTATACAAAGCCCATAGCAAATATTTTTCTCAATGGGGAAAAACTGAGAGCTTTTCCTCTAAATTTAGGAACACAGCAGGGATGTCCACTATCATCACTGATATTCAAAAGAGTTCTAGAAGTCCCTCAGCAATCAGACAACAAAAAGAAATAAAATGCTTCTGAATCAGCAAAGAAGTCAAACTCTCACTCTTTGCAGATGATATGATACTTTATGTGGAAAACCCAAAGGACTCCACCCCAAAACTGCTATAAATCATAGAAGGAATTCAGTAAAGTGTCAGGATATAAAATCAATGCACAGAAATCAGTTGCATTTCTTTACACCAAAAGCAAAACAGAAGAAAGAAAAATGAAAGAGTTGGTCCCATTTACAATTGCATGCAAAACCATGAGATACTGCAGAATAAATCTAACCAAAGAAGCAAAGAATCTGTATTCAGAAAATTATAGAATACTCATGAAAGAAATTGAGGAAGACAAAAAGAAATAGAAAAATATTCCATCCTCATGGATTGGAAGAATAAATAAAAATGATATTGTGAAAATGTCTATAATACCCAGGGCAATCTACATATTTAATGCAATCAATACCAAAATACCATCAACTTTTTTTCAAGGAAATGGAACAAATAATCCTAAAATTTATGTGGAGCTAGAAAAGACCACAAATAGCCAGAGGAATGTTGAAAAAGAAAACCAAGGGCACCTGGGTGGCTCAGTGGGTTAAGCCGCTGCCTTCGGCTCAGGTCATGATCTCAGGGTCCTGGGATCAAGTCCCGCATCGGGCTCTCTGCTCAGCGGGGAGCCTGCTTCCTTCTCTCTCTCTGCCTACTTGTGATCTCTGTCTGTCAAATAAATAAATAAAATCTTTAAGAAAGAAAAAAAAAAAAAAAGAAAAAGAAAACCAAAGCTGGTGGCATTACAATTCCAGACTTTAAGCTCTGTTACAAAACTATAATCATCAAGACAGTATGGTAATGGCAAAAAAACAGATACATAGGCCAATGGAACAGAATAGAGAGCCCAGAAATGGACCCTCAACTTTATGGTCAACTAATCTTCAACAAAGCAGGAAAGAATGTCCAATGGAAAAAAGACTGTCTCTTCAACAAATAGTATTGGGGAAATTGGACAGTCACATGCAGAAGCATGAAACTAGACCATTTCCTCACACCTTAACAAAAATAGACTCAAAATGGTTGAAAGACATCAATGTGAGATAGGAATCCTTCAAAACCCTTGAGGAGAACACAGACAGCAACCTCTTTGACTCTAGCCACAGCAACTTCTTCCTAGAAACATCACCAAAGGCAAGAAAAGCAAGGGCAAACTATTGGGATGAACTATTGGGATGTCATCAAGATAAAAAGCTTTTTCACAGCAAAGGAAACAGTCAGCAAAATAAAAAGACAACCAAAAGAATGGGAGAAGATATTTGCAAATGACATATCATATAAAGGGCTAGTATCCAAAATCTATAAAGAACTTATCAAATTCAACACCCAAATAACAAATAATCCAATAAAGAAATGGACAGAGGACATAAACAGACATTTCTGCAAAGAAGACATCCAGATGTCCAAAAGACACATGAAAAAGTGCTCCATGTCACAGAAATACAAATCAAAACCACAGTGCGATATCACCTCACACAAGTCAGAAAGGCTAAAATTAACAAGTCTGGAAATGACAGGTATTGGCGAAGATGCAGAGAAAGCGGAGCCCTTCCTACAATGTTGGTGGGAATGCAAGCTGGTGCAGCCACTCTGGAAAACAGCATGGAGGATCCTCTAAAAGTAGAAAACAGAGCTATCCTATGACCCAGCAATTGCACTACTGGGTATTTACCCCAAAGATACAAATGTAGTGATCCGAAGGGGCATGTGCACCCCAGTGTTTATGGAAGCAATGTCTACTATAGCCAAACTATGGAAAGAGCCTAGATGTATATCCACAGATGAGTGTATAAGAAAAATGTGGTGTATATGTGTGTGTGTGTGTGTGTGTATATATATACATACATGTATGTATATATATACATATGTATGTATATATATGGACAGTATATATGTATATACATATACATATGTATATACATACATGTGTGTGTATATATATATATATATATATATATATATATGGAACATTACACAGCCATCAGAAAAGCCCCAGAAATTTTGCCATTTACAATGATGTGCATGGAAGTAGATGCTATTATGTAGCCTCTAGGCTATTAACTAGAGGCTAAGCAAAACCATAAGTGACTCTTAATCTCACAAAACAAACTGAGAGTTGCTGGGGGGAGGGGGTTGGGAGAAGGGGGGTGGGGTTATGGACATTGGGGAGGGTATGTGCTTTGGTGAGTGCTGTGAAGTGTGTAAACCTGGCGATTCACAGACCTGTACCCCTGGGGATAAAAATATATGTTTATAAAAAATAAAAAATCAAAATAAATAAATAAATAAAAATAAGTCAATTAGAGAAAGACAATTATCATATGATCTCACTGATACAAGAAATTCGAGAAACAAAACAGAAGATCATAGGGAAAGGGAGGGAAAAGTGAAACAAGATGAAACCAGAGAAGGAGACGAACCATAAAAGACTCTTAATCTCAGGAAACAAACTGAGGCTTGCTGGAGGAGAGGGGGGTAGAAGAGATGGGTGGCTGGGTGATGGACATTAGGGAGGGTATGTGCTATGGTGAGTGCTGTGAGTTGTGTAAGACTGATGAATCACAGACCTGTAACCCTGAAAGAAATAATACATTATATTTTAATTAAAAAAAAAAAAAGACACAAAAGCCTTCAGAACACCAGGTGTCTCAGTTGGTAAAGTGTGTTACTCTTGATTTTGGCGTGGGTCATGATCTCAGGGTCATGGGATCAAGCTCCGTATCAAACTCCATGCTCAGCTCAGAGTCTGCTGAAGATTCTCTACCTCTTTCTTCCTCTGCCCCACCCCCTCTAAAATAAAGAAATCTTTTAAATAAAGAAATCTTTTAATTAATTAATTAATTTAAGGTTGCAAAAGCCTTAGAGTGATATTATCCCCTATCTTCCTCCCCAAACCCTGTCCTTGGCCTCCATCCAGACACAAGGCCATGTGCATATTTCCCTAGATTTCACTCCACAGTGACACACAGCACTCTTTCCTCATCTCACATTTTTCATTTTGGAAATCAAAGCACATGAGCAATTAGAGAGCTTCCTTGTACTTTTAGTTATATTCTCTACCTGAATATATCAGAATATAATTAATTGATGCCTTATTGGTAAACAGCGAGTTGTTCAAGGATATTGCAACTTCTAACAGTATTAGAATGCACGTCCTGGGACAAATGTCACTCCCATGGCTGATTGTATGGCTGTAAAATAATTTATGTGCACTTTCCACCTTGACAGTTATAACCAGAGTGCCTTACATAGATACTGGATCAATTCTGTACTCCCTTCACCAATGTATGAAAATTCCCATCACTCCACAAGCTTGCCAACAGGGACTATGCTCCTTGTCCATCTAGTAGTTGGAAATGGTAGCTCATTGGAATTTTAACTGTATTTCTCTTATTAGAAGGGAAGAGTGAGGTTGAACTTTTAATGTTGTTGGTGGTTTAAGAACTACTTGCTTTGTTTTCCTGCAAAGCTTTTTTCTGTGTCCTCATGGCCTTTGCTACTTTTCTTTGGGTTATTGTAGAAACCCTTCCAGTAAGGACATGAATACTTTTATGTAAATATCTACCTTAGTCGGTGTTTGCCTCTTGACATTGTTTATTTCTAGTTTTCAATATAGAACATTTTAAACCGTCTTATATTTGGATCTATAACTTATCATTTATGGTTTTGTGGTATTCATGCTTAGAAAGGCTTTCCTTAAAATAAGTTTACTGTCGGAGGCAGGCCCCTGGCCAGGGCGGCCTCCGCCATTAAAAGATGGCGCCTGGCTAGTTGCCATGTTAGGATTGCCTCGTGAGACTAAGCAGAACGCCCAAAGAGGAAGTAACCAGCATTGGTTGCTAGCGAAGTTGTTCATTTAGGTGCACAGCCTGATTTGCTCCCTCCTGTACCCTGTTCGCTGATTGGTCATGTAAGCATATATAAGTGTAGACTTGCGGAAATAAAGAGAGAGAAGATGCATCTGAACCAGGCTTCTTGTCCTCCTTGCAGGGCGAGGGCGATAAAGAGTGCCGGCACCCGGGAACTAAATAAAGGAATCTTGCAAGGTAATCCACAGGAAAGCGGGGAGTAAAGGTCTGCAGGTAAGCGGGGACATTAGCCACGTTCAAAAGTGGGAATTCCGCGGTAAAGCGGGGAGTAAAGGCCACATTCAAAAGTGGAAATTCCGCGGTAAAGCGGGGAGTAAAAATAGAAAAACCTTGCAAGGGAGAAGTCCGCAGGTAAACGGGGTAAAACGACGACAAAGGTGGTGGGAAACTTGTACAAGACTGCAACAAGAAGTGGGGCGGCCATAGAGCCGGGATTTTCTTATCGAAACCACAGGTAAGCGGGGAAGGGACCACGATCAAACTGGTGGGAATCTTGTACAAGTCCGCAATAAGAAGCGGGGCAGCCTTAGAGCCGGAATTTAGCGGTGAGTCTTTAACGTCCGTGTCTGTTGTCTGTGTGTTCATATAGAGATCTGAAGTATCTAAAGTGCGGTTGGAAGGGTCTTTAGAAGACCTGCTGAGGGCGCCTGGGTGGCTCAGTGTGTTAAGCCGCTGTCTTCGGCTCGGGTCATGATCTCAGGGTCCTGGGATCGAGTTCCGCATCGGGCTCTCTGCTCAATGGGGAGCCTGCTTCCCTTCCTCTCTCTACCTGCCTCTCTGCCTACTTGTGATCTCTCTCTGTCAAATAAATAAATAAAATCTTAAAAAAAAAAAAAAAAAAAAAAAAGAAGACCTGCTGAAAGCCAATGAACTCCACTAAAAGCAAAAACTGCTCGGGCCTTTTTGAATACAGTGGAAAAGGCGGCTCCATGGTTCCTAGATGAAGGCTTGCTAAACGTACCTCAATGGGACCACTTAGGGGAGGATTTGAAGAAACAGGACAATAAAACACCTTTGCCACCCGGGACCCTGGCAATATGGACCTTAGTCCGGGGATGCCTGGTGGGGCCTAAACCCAAATGTGAATCAGCTCTACAAGAGGGAGCAGAGGCATTGGAAGAAGTGAAAGAGGAGCGGTCTTCTTGTGCCTCAGAGGGGGGTAGTTCTAGTGAAGAGGAAGAAGAAATGTCAGGGGAGGAGTTAGACCATAAAATGCACTCCAAGTTTGAACAGTTGAAACTGTAGACTCCAGCGACGCCTAGTGCCCCTCTGCCATATAATCCTATGGCGTGCCAAGGAGCTTGTAGCTGCTGCACCACATGTGGTAGTGGCAGGGTTTCGAGCTGGAGAGATCATGACCTGGCCTCTGCCTTTCCGGTTTTAGAGGACCAAAACAACCAGCGGTATCATCAGCCTCTTGATTTTAAACTAGTTAAGCAATTAAAGGAAGCATCATGCAGGATGGCCCTCAGGCAGCCTTTATGGTATCTTTGTTGGAGACCATAGCGGGAATGAACTTAGTCCCTGAAGACTGGGGTAACCTAGCCCGCGCAACCTTGTCAGGAGGGCAATATCTAGTATGGAAAACAGCCTGGCAAGAATGCTCACAGGACACTGCCCGCTGTAATGCAGCGGCTGGAAATCCTCAGTGGGACCTAGAAATGTTAATGGGAATAGGACCGTACATGGGAAAGCAGGCCCAAATACAATACAACCCTGCGGTGTATCTGCAAATAGCCGCGGCGGCCACTAAAGCATGGAAGACAATTCAAGGCAGTGGGGATTTATAGGGTCATCTGTCTAAGGTAATACAAGGACCAAATGAAGCATATGCTGATTTTGTAGCGAGGCTGATGCAAACAGCTGGTCGAATATTTGGGAGGTAGAGACAGCCATGCCATTGATAAAACAGCTGGCTTATGAGCAGGCTAATAAATGGTGTAAAGAAGCCATCAGACCTTGGAAAAGCAAAGACTTGAGTACATATATTAAAGTTTGCAGGGATATCAATGACAGTGTTATTCAAGGGCAGGTTATGGCTGAAGCTATCACTCAAGGTTTACAAGGATTACAGGGAGCTCAACAATATAAACATAGGGGTACTCCTGGAGTTTGCTATTACTGCAAGAAGCCAGGACACCTGTAGGAGCTATAGTTACCAAAGAAGAGAGTTGGACCTTCCTATTTCAAAGCTCCTCTCCCCAAGAAACCAAGCTGCTCACAGTGATAAAAGCATTTCAAATGTTTCATCAAGAACCCTTCAACCTTTTATCAGATAGTATATATGTGGTGCAAGCTGTCTCTATCATTGAAAATGTGGGTTCTATTAATGCCAGGTCTACTATCTCTAAGGCATTACAAGAAATCCAAACATTAGTTTGGGACAGGAAGGCTCCATTTTATATTGGCCACATACGAGCTCATACAACCTTACCAGGCCCCCTGACAAAAGGTAATCGGTTAGCAGACTCCTTAACCAGAGGAGAATTTGTCTTTGCCATTGAGGACCCGGTGCAACAGGTGAGACATTATCACAAGCTGTTCCATGTGAATGCTTTAACTCTTTGCCTCAAATTTAACATAACAAAAGCACAGGCACTGGACATAGTAGTCTCCTGCAGAAATTGTGTGATTTTACTACCTGCACCGTCCTTGGGGGTTAATCCTAAGGGTTTGTTACCTAATCATATATGGCATGTGGATGTCACACATGTTTCAGAATTTGGAAAGTTAAGATACCTGCTCTGTAGATACCTGCTCTGGAATAATTTTTGCCTCAGTGCATACGGGGGAAAAATCCAGAGATGTTATCGCCCATTGCCTACAGGCTTTTGCGGCATGGGGAAAGCCACACCAGTTAAAGACAGATAATGGTCCAGCCTACACCAACCCTTTAAAGCCTTCCTACAACAACTTGACATTCACTTGATACATGGAATACCCTATAACCCACAAGGACAGGGTGTTGTGGAGCGTGCGCGTCTTACAATAAAAAATGCACTTTATAAACAAAAAGGGGGAATAGGGGACACCTTCAGGTCCCCTAAAGATAAGCTCAACACCATTCTCTTTATTTTGAATTTTTTAACGTTGGACAAAACGGGTAAATCAGCTGCAGACAGACATGCAAGTGATGCTGCTGCTTCCCCTAAGCCTTTAGTACTTTGGAGGGACGTCCTCACAGGAAAGTGGAATGGACCAGATCCATTGTTAGTATGGAGTAGGGGGTCTGTATGTGTTTTTCCACAGGAAAAGGAGGCTCCAATTTGGATCCCCGAGTGGCTGGTGCGTGCAGCCTTGCCTTAAAACACCAGTCATGATGCTGAAGATGCTTATGATAACTCTGGAGATGCTACACCTCCTGCAGCAGACTCAAGCCAGAGAGCTGTGAGCAGTGGTTAAAGCATGGCTATATCCTTTACCAGTGACTAACTCTTCTCTCATATTCCCTTCTCTCCCTTTGATGCATGGCAGGTCTGTAACTTGCTAGGAGCATGTATTGATATCTCAGCAGTGTCCATGTTAAATGGTGGCAAATTCCTCAACTGTTCTTATAAACAAAATGACTCTAGTACCTTTGAGACAACAGTTAATGTGTCTTGTCCCAATAATATTACTTATCAGCCCACTCCCATATGGGTCTCGCCACCGTTTCTTTTCCTCGTAACAAATGCTAGCGAGCTGTATGATACATTGAATTGCACTAAGAATTGCTATCTTTCCCAGTGCTGGAATGTCACGGCCTTCAAGCTGGCTGTGATTATGCGTATCCCTACCCATGTTCCTATCCCAGTTTCCATTCCAGAGGACAAATTACCGGTGGTGCTATCCAGAAAGAAGAGAGATTTTGGTATCACAGCCGCCGTTGTGACAGCATTGGGTATATCTACAGCAGCTGCCACGGCAGCAGCAGTCTCGCTTGCTGCAACTATACCCACTGCGGACGCTGTGAACACCCTTGCAGAAGGAATGGTGGCTGCCCTTCAAACACAGACTCAGATCAATGCACATCTGCAAGCAGAAATCCTGATAGTCAACCAGAGAGTGGATTTGGTTCAAGAACAAGTGGACATATGGGGGGCCCTATTGGGACTGGGATGTATAGTACCCTTCCTGGCAATTTGTGTAACTCCCATAGCCTATACTAATATGAGTGACTTACAGAATGTCTCCCAACAGCTCTCCCAATACTTGCGGGGGAATTAGTCCGCAGAATTCCAAAACTATACTCAGCACCTGGTACTAGGAATAACAAGGATAAATAACACCAGAGTTGAGCTTGCAACCCTCCCAGAGATAATCAAAACATTGAAAGATGTGGTAACCTTTATGAAACAATGGGCTAGCGTAATTGGTCTGATGATAATCCTTGTAGTGGGCTTGATTCTGCTAGTAAGGAAACTGCAAATTTGGAGGCGACAGCAACATAGGCAACAGCAAGCCATGGTGCAGGTCTTGTTAGCCATCGAGGCTGGAACATCCCCCCAAGTGTGGCTAAGTATGCTGGATCGGTAGTCAACGACGGGTAAGATTGGTGGGGGAAATATACCAACCTAAGACAGGACGCAGATCATTGATATCTGCCATCTGATGACGGGTAAGGATATTCCCCGCCACTGACAACCTAAGACAGGCACGATCCCTGCCATAAAAGAAAAAAGAGGGAGATGTCGGAGGCAGGCCCCTGGCCAGGGCAGCTTCCGCCATTAAAAGATGGCGCCTGGCTAGTTGCCATGTTAGGATTGCCTCGTGAGACTAAGCGGAACGCCCAAAGAGGAAGTAAACAGCATTGGTTGCTAGTGAAGTTGTTTGTTTAGGTGCACAGCCTGATTCGCTCCCTCCTGTACCCTGCTCGCTGATTGGCCATGTAGGCGTATATAAGTGTGTAGACTTGCGGAAATAAAGAGAGAGAAGATGCATCCGAACCAGGGTTCTTGTTGTCCTTGCGGGGCGAGGGCGATAGTTTACCAAAAAAAATCTCTCAAGTTTTTTCTAGTTATATTTATGGTTTTATATTTTATTTTTAAAGTTTCAGCTTATCCAAAGCTTACTTTAGTAGGAAGCAGATAAATTCTCCTTTCCCCCAGACATCTGTACAGTTGTGCCAACTCATTTCTTAAAGAGTCCTATTTTTCTCACTGATTTGCATGGCTCTCCTCATCCAATATCAGCTTCCCATTTAAACCAAATTCTGTCTCTGGAATCCAGCTAAAAAAAGAATCATCTCTCCTGAATGGCTTTACCACCAAACTTGGCACAAATACAACCCAGAGGCTTCTGGGTAAACAATAAAGAGTGATTTACTTTACTCTAGGAGGTAAAACCATGCTTCACACTTGGCCAGAACTGCATTCTCTCTAGGACCTGTCAGGGTTCAGAAGGGGGGCAGATGATTTGTCAGAAACGTATGGGTGTTACTGACTTCACCCACTTGACAAACACCTCGGAGGCCAGTGGCTGGAACTCGACATGTTCTGTAGTGGAAAGGGCAGAGCTTTCAGTCCCTGTCTACCATAATAACCACTGTGTTCTAGGTCCGGCAGGACAAGCTGGCCTCTGTGACTCCTCCCTCTGCTGGACCCTATGACCCTAGCAAATAAAGTTTAAACTTTAAACTTTAAAGATTAACTTTAAAGTTTAAACTGGCCAACCACAGCAACCTCACTGTTTCATCCCAAAGAGGTTTGGCCTTTCCAATCACAGCTGGAATATCTACTGAGTGTTGATATGTGTTCAGCCCTGTGTCAGCTCCTTGTACATCTTATGCCAGTTGGCCACCTGCCTGAGACTTGTTGATGCTGTTTCTTGCTCTGGAGTTTTACAAACAATAGGACTCAGTGGCAGGTGGATGGCAGGACCCATGCAGTAAAAGTCAGTGGCCACCAACCTACCCAGGCACCCCCTGCAACTCTGCTTCAGCATGATACCAGAAGCCCAAACAACATTACTCCTGCAGAGACCATGCTGTCTTTCCCTCCCTATCATTCTCTTCTACCATCCCCTCCACTAGTCCCCTCCCTTCCCTCCTGGCCAGCTTCTGCTCATCCTCTAACTTAGTGAAAGCGTAAAGCAGTCCTGACCCTTCAGACTACCTTCCTTTGTGCCCCTGCAGCCCAGGTGGCTCTCTCTATTCCAGTTCCAGCTACTCTGTATCATCATCAGCTGATGGTGATGAAAGTGGTGCCTTGCTGTGACCACCACTGTGACCACCACAGGGTGTGCACGGTGACTCCATGTACTCAACAGACTGCAGTGAGGGAGTGCTCATGTGATCAGATGGGCATTATGGAATATTATGAAAACATCACATTCTAGGTACATCTCAAATCGGAGAATAAATGAGTTAATCCCCATATGAAGGAATCACAGGGCCTGTCGATAAGTTGTAGAAGGAGCAGTAACCATTCTCAGTTCCAGGAAACTGCCCCACATGGGTCACCCTCCTCTCAGCTTCACATTGGCCTCACTATTCCAAAGCTTATGACAATCCTGTAGGTTTTTCAAAGTGTGAGCATGAAAGGTAATATGAGCTATTGAAGAATGATACAAGTTTTAATAGTTTAAAGAATGACAAGAGCACATAGATGTGATCTTCTCACTTCTGCAGACACCTTAGATTGTTATTCAGAACAATAGCCAGTGTCTTTGACAGAAGACCACAGACTAGAGCCCTTGCAAGTTCTCCACGGTTCAACTTTCATTACAGCCCCCATCTCCAGACTTGCCACTTTCCTCACAGTGAGCAGCAACTCACTGTGGGCTTAACTTGGGTAGGCCACAGGCTCTGGGTGGGAGGGAGATGGCATTTTCCTTAAAACTGGGTTTAGAGGGGCCCCAGTGGCAGAGAACAACATGGGCTTTGAGGCAAACAGAGACAAGACCAGGGTGTGAAACAAAGGGAGACATTTGTGTTAACAGAGTTAGAAATAAAATTTTTTATTGTAAGAGAAAAAAGATGTAAATATAAAATAAAGCAAAAAAAAAAAAAAAACCCTGCCATGTGAAAATGGAATTTAAAATATTAATACAGGGGCACATGGGTGACTCAGTTAGTTAGGCATTAGACTCCTGGTTTTGGCTCAGGTCATGATCTCATTGTCATGGGATTGAGCCCAATGTCAGACTCCACATTCAGCACAGAGCCTTCTTGAGATTCTCTTCCTCCTTCCCACTCTGCTCCTCCCCCCATTCAAGTTTGCTCTCTCTCTCAAATAAATAAATAAATAAATAAATAAAATATTTTTTAAAATATTATATTAATACAAACTCATGATTTCAAAAATAAGTTTCCTGGGATGCCTGGGGTGGCTCAGTCGCTTAGGCGTCTGCCTTCAGCTCAGGTCGTGATCCTGGTGTCCTGGGATCCAGTCTTGCATCAGGCTCCCTGCTTAGCAGGAAGCCTGCTTCTCCCTCTTCATGCCCCTCCCCCCACCGCTTACTCAGTCTCTCCCTCTCTCTCTCTCTCTGACAAATAAATAATATCTTAAAAAAAAATAATGTTGGGGCTCCTGGGTGGCTCAGTGGGTTAAGCCGCTGCCTTCAGCTCAGGTCATGATCTCAGGGTCCTCGGATCGAGTCCCGCATCGGGCTCTCTGCTCAGCAGGGAGCCTGCTTCCTTCTCTCTCTCTCTGCCTGCCTCTCAGTGTACTTGTAATTTCTCTCTGTCAAATAAATAAATAAAATCTTTAAAAAAATAATAAAAAAAATAAAATAAAATAATGTTTCCTACCTCTACCCACTGAAAGGGCTTGGAAACTGATATTCGAGCAGGAATGATCACACTCAGAGTGCAGTTTTGATTTCCAAATAGCCCCTCACCAAAAGAAATCATGAATCTGGATAAATTACTGGCTTTGGAACTGAGCCAGGGAAAGGACAGGTGATACTGGCATGCTTTTTTTGCCAAAAAGAAGGAAATGCTTCAGTCAAAAGAACTCAGAAGGCATCTTGAAGAGGCTTTTGCTAGGTAAATTTAGAGTAATGTGAACATCAAAAAGAATATTAATTATAGTGTATTACAAAGCAAACAATAATTTAAAATTATAATAATATAATATAATAATTATAATATATATTATTAATAATTTAATTATAATTTATCTAATTATATAAATTATAGAAATTTATTTAAATATATAAAGTATATAAATTTAATCATATAAATTATATTGTATAAACATGATTATATATAATTATATATATGTTATATATAATTATATATATAATTATATATATGTTATATATAATTATATGTTATATAACATATAACATATAACATATAACAATTATATGTTATATAACATAACAATTATATGTTATATATGATATATATGTTATATATAATTATATTTATACAATATAATTTATATGATTAAATTCATATAATTTATGTTATGTATGTTATATTAATCTAATATATGTTATATATATGTCATATTATGTGTAATTATGTGTTATGATATTATATAATATTAAATGTCATGATTATAATTATAATTATTATATTATAATTATGATATATTATTATAATATTATATAATGGGGGAATAAGGGAGAGAAACATGTAGAGGTAAATTGTCAAATACTTGGGCAAAAATAATTATTTTTAGTCAAAGTGACAACTGTTAACAATTTTTGAAGCCAGGTTGTGGGTACATTTATATACACTTGAGAATGTTAACTCTAGGAAGTTGGAGGAAAATAAAAGAAGTGCCCAGTTGCTCCCAATGTGCAGCTGCATCCTGTACATGAGGAAGCAAAGAGCAGGTGTGCTTCCACCACTGAGTGGAAGGGATTTTCCTTAGGCAAGTGTGAGAGAATGTGAGTGTGTGAGTCCATGTGTGTGAGAATGTGAGAGTTTAAGAGTATATTAAGGGCTTTCTTACACCACATACAAAAATAAACTCAAAGTGAATGAAAGACCTCAATGTGAGACAGGAATCCATCAAAACCTAGAGGAGAACATAAGTAGCAACATCTTTGACTTTGGCCTCAGCAACTTCTTATAGACACAACTCCAAAGGCAAAGGAAACAAAAGCAAAAATGAACTGTAGGGACTTCTTCAAGATAAAAAGCTTCTGCACAACAAAGGAAACTCTTGACAAAGCTAAAAGATAATTGATAGAATGGGAGGAGATAGTTGCAATGTCTTATCCAATAAAGGGCTAGTATCCAAAATCTGTAACTTAACAAGCTCAACACCCTCAAGAAACAACAAATCCCCTCAAGAAATAGGCAGAAGACATGAACAGACATTTCTACAAAGAAGACATACAAATGGCTGACAGACACATGAAAAAATGGTCTACATCGCTTGGGATCAGGGAAATACAAATGAAAACCACAATAAGATACCACCTTACACCAGTCAGAATGACTAAAATGTAACAAGTCAGGAAACAACAGATATCAGTGAGTATGCAGGAAAAGGAAACACTTTTACACTGTTGGTGAGAATGCAAACTGGTACAGTCACTCTGGAAAACAATATTGAGGTTTCTCCAAATGTTAAAAATATGACCTGACAATTGTACTACTAAGTATTTATCCAAGGGATACAAACATAGTGATTCAAAGAGGCACATATACAACAGTGTTTATAACAGCAATATCCACAATAGCCAAACTAGGGGAAAAGTCCAGATGTCCATGGACAGATGAATGGATAAGGAAAATGTATATATATACATATATATGTATATATATACACACACATACATTCCAGGAATATCAGAAACTGGTATTGCAGCAGGAATTCTGATCACATCCAGAATGTAGTTTTGATTTCATCATATATATTCCAAATATACATATAAATTTACATATATAAAGTTTTTATTTCATCATATATATTCCATATATGTGGAATATATATATATGGAAATTATTCAGACATCAAAAAGAATAAAATATTGCCATTTACAATGATGTGGATGGAATTAGAGGGTATTATTCTAAGCAAAATAAGTCAGTCAGAGAAAGACAAATATATGATTTCACTCATATGTGGAATTTAAGAAACAAAACAGATGAACATAGGGGAAGGCAAGGAGAAATAAAATAATATGAAAATAGGGAGAAAAACCATAAAAGACACTTAATTCTAGGAAACAAACTGAGAGTTGCTGAGGGGGAGGTGGGTGGAGCGGGGCGGTAATTGGGTAATGGAGATTAAGAGGGGCACTGGATGTAATAAGCAGTGGGTGTTATATGCAACTGATGAATCACTAAAATCACTACTAAATTAAAATCACTATTATGATTTTAATAAATCATACTAATAAATGTGAAACAAAGCTGTTTTTTGGTTCTAAAAATTCACAAGATTGTTTACCAAAAAATCTGAAAGATAATATCACTTAAAAAATTTTTTTAAAAAGGACCCTTGAACAAAGGTATGAGTGAATCACAAAAGGGAACAAGAGGAACCATGATGGACTGGTATGTGGTAAATACAAATAAATATTGACTATCTAAAACAGAAAGAATAAAAATATCTTTTAAATATACATAGTGATAAGACTATAGTAACCACATTGAATGAAAAAATGCCTCAGTTAAAAGAAATATATTATCAGACCAGTAAAAAAATAAATAGATCCCAAGTATATGTTTACAAAAATACACATTAAATGAAGGGATAACAAAGACCGAGCCAACAGAGCTCAGTTAAGAAAACCAAGGTTTTTGCCCATGGAGATGAAGATATGATTCATTACATACCTGGCAAACCACTAGACCCACTAAGTGCTGTTGAAGGAAATCCAGAACAGGTGGTAGAGGGGGGGAAATGATTAACATTGTTTACCATCTTGGGAGAGGCTGCAATAGTAAAGATTCTAATTTTTGTTTGTTTCATGTTTTAATTAACACTCTTATTTTAATTTTCTTTAGAGACTAGAAATTTCCACTGCCTTGAAGAGGGCTTCTGTGGCTTACTGGTTTGTATCTTCAGATTGTGTTCCTACCACAAAGCAAAAATGAACTGCAGGAGACAACCAGAAAGAATGAGAGTGCAGTTGATCTGCATGAGCTGCTCACCCCCCAAGACTTTTCCCACTTGTTTCCCCAGCCATTGGGCTGATTTATGTTAAGCAGGTTTATGAGAGACTGTGGGATTCACTGGCACCTGTGCATATGCAGTGGGAAATATGGTTGTGTTAATGTTCTTTCTGTGGGATGAGTGTATCTCTAGTCAATACTTCTTCTTTGAGATACAGTTTTTCATAGATCTTTTAGAAAATGAGAATATTTTTCCTTTCCTTCTCCTAATGTCCTCCATGTTATTTCTTATGACATTAGGAGAAGGAAAGGAAAGGTGAATTGGGGCAAATCTGAGGGGAAGATGAACCATGAGAGACTGTGGACTCTGAGAAACAAACTGAGGTTTTTGGAGGGGACAAGGGTGTGGGGGGTTAGATGAGTCTGGTGGTGGGATCTTAGGAGGGCATGTATTGCATGGAGCGCTGGCTGTGGTGTATAAACAGTGAAACTTGAAACACTGAAAAAATAAAATAAAATTTAAAAAAATGAGGACATGAGCTTAAAATGACCACATGCACTCTATACCAAGTAGTGGACAACTCAGTGGGGCACAAATTCATTTGAATCCTCCTTTTCTTTTTTTTTTTTTTTTAACTTATTTCTTATTTATTTTCAGCATAACAGTATTCATTATTTTTGCACCACACCCAGTGCTCCATGCAATCCGTGCCCTCTATAATACCCACCACCTGGTACCCCAACCCCCCGCCCCTTCAATGAAAATACAGAAAAGGAAATTAGAGAATTGATTCTATTTACTATAGCACCAAGAACCATAAAATACCTGGGAATAAACCTAACCAAAGAGGTAAAGGATCTGTATTTGAGGAACTACAGAACACTCATGAAAGAAATTGAAGAAGACACAAAAAGAAGAGCATTCCATGCTCTTGGATCGGAAGAATCCTCCTTTTCTGACTCATTTCTTTTACCCCTTGTTCCTGCTTTCTTGAGATGGCTGTTTTTAAAGCACATAACATGTGATTTTTTTTCTAGGTCTCTGCTTTCTGAGGAACCCCATATTAGTCACAGATAAAAGAGAAAATCTAGACCATTGTCTAGGAAGTTCCAAATACCTAAATGTTTGACCTCATGAAAAGAATATCTGAGGAGGGAGTAACTCAGTAATTGCATGCAGTGTTTAAAACTGCATGCAATTTTATGCACCTCCGAAAATAGTAATACAAAATATGTTAATTAAATTTAATTTTAATTAATTAATTAAATGCTAAAAAACTATTTCCTCTAATTAATTATCTGACAGAGGATGAGACTCTAGGAAAGAGGACTCAAGGAAAGAAGTCATGTTGTACATCACCAGCTACACCACCAGGTTCCATCCTGCCCCAGTGTGCCTTTGCTCATGCTACCTGCCTGCCCATAGTGCTCTGCTTTCCCTACCCTAGCCTCCTCAGGCCTTCCTATACTTCCTCCAGGAGATTCCCCAACCACTCAATCTCCTGGTGTCCACAAGGTAAGCAACAAATAGCTTCTTGGTGATTAATCTTGTCTGCAAAACTAGACTGAGTTCCTTAGAAGGGACACTGTGCCCTAGATTGGGAGCAGCTTCAGCATAATGATCACACTGACTCATAAACTGCATCCTGTCTTTGGAATGTGCCCATTCCAGGGAAATCACTGGGATCCTGCAGGGAACAAAATCTTGCTAGCACGACAGACCTTGCTTTGGAATGTGCCCATTCCAGGGAAATCACTGGGATCCTGCAGGGAACAAAATCTTGCTAGCACAACAGACCTAGCAAGCTGGAGGCAAAGATGGATAGCACACAAGAGGCCTGACTGCAGCAAGCAGTCCCAAAGGTAGGACAAACAGCACATACCATTACCTGTTGACTCTCAGCACAGGACAGGGCTCCCATGCACCTCCACATAGTTGGCAAGGGTCCAGGTCTGCTTCTATGAAAAGATCTGTCCTTGGAAATCACTTTAGATGAAAGAATACCTTCTTTGGCTTACTCCAGGGACTGTGTCCCCAGAGAGCTCCTTGTTCTTTCCTGAAAAACAGCCTAGGATTATGCCTTTTGCCAGGACCCTATGGCACAGCAAATGGATCATGAGCTTGATAAAATGAAGGTGGACAGATAAGAGGGCCTTGGGATTCTCCCAGAGGTTCCAGAGCTGGATAAAGCTAGATGACTCATGAAAACAGCTATTTGCTTTTATAGAATCCATTGATTAGAGTTAATTAAATACACTCTTTACATTCTCAAGGCCAGCTTTGAGATTGAGAGTAACAGAGCATTAGCCTGGGGATACTTGTAATGTCCTCCTGTTCCTGGGGTCTCATGTCCCTGCACAGAACATTGGAGCTGGCAGAGGCCTCAGAGCTTCAGCAGTCCAAACCCACATATCAATGGTCAGAACTAAAGCCTAGAGATAGTTTGGGTTGCACAGAACAAAGGCTTCTGCCTGACAATCCAAAGCTCCTTTCTCATTATATGTAGGAACAGAAGGTTACTCTGGGCCAAGGATGAGGAGCTCCGCTGAAGCTACCCACTCTCCTGGGTGGGAAGGTCTTATCTACTCTCAGGGAAAGTCACACAAGAACTCAGCAGATGAAGCCAGATGTGGATCACAGGACAGTTCCTGATCCCACAGTCTCTGAGCTTTTGCACTGCATTTCTGACTCCACAGGCAGTAGGATGTGCCGTTGGGGCAGCTATCTCAAACTCTCCAGGAGAAGAGCACATCAGTTGATCCAGCCTCAAGGTTTCTTGGTGCTCATGAGGGGAACACAGAGATGGGGAAGGATGGAAAGTTCTCCAAAGGGGAAAGAGACACACTCTTAATAAAATAGATTGAACATTCAGCTTTACCTTTGCACCTATCAAAAATATCACAAAATGCAGTGATGGACTTTAAAAAGGTATGAACTTACCAAGGAAAAGAGAAAGAGTGAAGACAACATAGACTGGAGATGTCAAGGATATGTTGGAAGAGAGGAAGGGAGGCAGACAAAGAGAGAGAGGGATAGAGCCAATTCAACAGGATTGCAAAGTCCAGGTCCACTCTGCCTGAAAGAAAGCAATGGGAGAAAGGCAGGAAAGACTCCAGATCTGTTTTCCTTCCCCCTCTCCGCACACTGTGGGAGAGAGGCCCGACTGGGGAGTACAGGAAGGTTGATTGTGCATGAAGAAGTGAGACCTCAGATTTGCTCCTATCCTGAAAGACTCTGGATTCCAGGACAGTAGGCTCAACTGAGAGCAGGGGTGAGACCCCAGGGTGAACAAAGAGGGCAAACTGGAATGTGTGTGAATGCTGAGATCTCAGACTTCTCCCTCATCAGGCTGCTAGAAGCCTGACATTTAACTCAGAAGAAGGAAATTGAAGGATTCATCTCCAGAAAAACTGAGTGATCTCAGACACCATGGGAACATGGTCATATGGGTGAGGAGGTATGAATAAGCCATTATACTGCACAGTCACTCTATAGTGGAGGCCCACTAGTTAACAAGAAGGAGACAAAAACAACACACAGCTTCTTCACTTACAATTTACTTACTAGGCCTCACACTTAAATAAAGGAAAACAACAACAACAACAACAACAACAACAACAGCACAAGAATCACCAAATATTTGGGGAGAGTTTCCAAAGTTCAATATAGAGATCAAAACAAAGTATTTCAGAGAAAATAAGACCTCAGAAGAAAATAGGCAAGGAGGAGGCATAAAAAACTTGAATTTATTTAATTTATACAACAGATTAATAGAACATACAGAATCAATGATGCAAATAGAGGTGTTATAAGAAAAGGAACAGTGTCAGGAAACACTTCTAATATCTATTAGAACTTCTTAAAAATTAAAAAAAAAATCCTATGATAAGAGAAGTTAAAAGTTCAATAGAATACAAAGATAAATTTGAGAAAATCTATTAAGAAGCAGAAAATAACTAGAAGTCCTAGCAACAGCAATCAGACAACAAAAAGGAATAAAAGGTATTCAAATTGGCAAAGAAGAAGTCAAACTGTCTCCCCATGACATGACACTTTATATGAAAAACCCAAAAGACTCCACTTCCAAACTACTAGAGCTCATGTAGCAATTCAGTAACGTGGCAGGATACAAAATCAATGTACAGAAATCTGTTGCTTTCTTATACACTAACAATGAAAATACAGAAAGGGAAATTAGATAATTGATTCCATTTTTTATAGCACCAAGAACCATAATATACCTGGGAATAAACCTATCCAAAGAAGTAAAGGACCTGTACTCAAGGAGCTACAGAACACTCATGAAAGAAATTGAAGAAGACAACTAATGATGTATTGTATGGTGACTAATATAACAAAATAAAAATTTTTTAAAAGATGAAAAGAAAGAAAAAGATATAAAAGGGACACCTGGGTGACTCACCTGGTTGAGTGTCTGCCTTCAGCTCAGATCATTACCCTGCAGTACCAGGATCAAACCCCACATCTGGCTCCCTACTCAGCAAGGAGTCTCCTTCCCTTTCTCCCTCTGCCATTCCTCTCCACCACTTGTGCTCTCTCCAACATATAAATAAATAAAATATTTCAAAAAAACATTAAAAACAGGGTACCACAAGAACTAAGTAAGGAAGTGAAGTGTAGATCTAAAGAAATTATGCATGATCCAACCCAAAAATATAAAGAAAAAAATTGAGAGGGATGAAGAGATACAGAAGAAAGGGTAGGAAAATCTAACATACCTAGATTCCAGAGAGAATAACAGAGGAAATGGAAACAAGGCAACATTTGAAGAGATAAAGCTTGAGAATATTCTAGAATCATTTGAAGTTGGTAAGTCTCAGATCTAGGAAAAAATTACACCTAAAAAGGGAATAAATAAAGTGAAATCTGTATGTAGACATATCACCAGGAAATTTAAAAGCAACAGAGAGAAAAGATTGGCCACTTAACAAAGAATCAGCAAATAAAGTAGCTCAGAAGATGAGCAAACAAACAGATTAACTATTAAGTTTGTTAGGTCTCTCTGCCCAGGCCTTCTTTGAGCATAGGAGCATCCTCAATTTATGCCCAGGACAAGCCCAGGACAAATGCTAATATCCATTGTCTCTAAAAGATAAATCTATACCCATGTCCTTCGCCTGGGTGGAGTATTCTAGACTGAGGGCCAGCCTTCCTACAGAAGCAGATGTCTTGATAGAATAGCACCCCTTTATCAGCTGCCTATAGGCCCCATTCACTCTCAGTGGTTCCTGGCATCACATCCCAAATAAATGGTTTCCTCTTATATACTCAGGGCCTGCTTCTGGAGAAACCCAAGGAGAGCAGTGTATAATATAGTGATATCTTATGCCCTTTATCTTCTAACCAGGTCCAGTGGAGGCCCATCTTCACAAGGAAGCCCTCCCTCCACCCTAACCATATATGGTCATGGCATAGCCATGAAATGAGCTCTAGGGGTATAGGAGCTGGGTCTGTATGGATCCAGCCCTTTCCCTTACATGGTGACTCCAGGAAGAGGTGCATTCCTGGTGATTTCTTCTAAGAAAAACTGTCATGTATGGTAAGAGCACGACCAAGGACATCATGTATCTGCTCAGCCACCAGGACTCTGAGTATTTTGGAAAGGAATCTGCCACTTCTTTCAGTGGATTACATACTAGGGTTCAGTGAGATGATGTTCATGAACACACCACAGACTTCCCAGAGGTATATTTTATTCATTCATGAGCCACCGAGGAAGAACAAAGTCACTTGACTTAAAATATAAACAGATGATAATGATCATGGTAATGATTACAATTATTTTGTAGGTAAAAATAAGCAGTAATTAAAAACATTGTAACAAGGCATTTCTAGCTGGCTAAGCAGGAAGAACATGTGACTCTTGATCTTGGGGTTTGTGGGTTGAATCCCCACATTGGATGCAAAGATTATTTTAAAATATGTGTTTTTTAAAAAAGCATGAGTAACAATAACATGGAAGGAAGCAGGAAAGCACTGGAAGGAAGTTAATGTATGGGAAGGCTCTCTTTCTGTGAGAAAGAAAGAAAAGTAGGGTGATTAGATATTCCTAAAAATAATATATATAATGTTAAACATAATGTTTAAAATTTTAAAGGTAACTAGTAAAATAAGAAAATGTAGAGGTAGGGGAAGATCCAGTTTCTATGTAGTTTAAAAGTTACACAATTTTACAAAATAAAATCACCAAAACAAAGTGAGGAACAAAAGTGAGTATTTAAGTGGGGGCCTATCCAAACAAGGCATTCTAAAGCTTAAACTTCATTAGCTTTAGAATGAATCCATCTCTGTTAGGAAAAATTGATAACAGGGGAAAAAAATTCAACTTGACAACAGAAAAGAAACAGAAATAAAAGACATTGAGAGTAACAAACACAATATGGTAGACATATTCTTAAAAATATAGTAGTCACAGTGTTAAATTTATTTATCAAAAATGTCTGCCAGATTTTTATATACATAAAATAAATACATGTATGTTTGTGAGTGTGTATAAGTGTATGTATGTGTATGTGTGTGTGTACGGTTTTAATATTAGCTACATTGATATATAAGAACCTAGGGGGAAAAAGTCACAAAATCATTCATAATATTACTATCCAAATATAATCATTATAACATTTCAGTATTCAAGTAACTTTGATTAATATATTTATTATATAGAATTAAAAACAGATTGTATGTGCTTTATCTAGACTTTTTTTTTTTTTGCTCAGCAGTTCTTTGTGGGTTTGTTTTTATACCCAGTGCTCATCACAACACGTGCCCTCTTTAATACCCATCATCCAATTACCCTATCCCTCCGCTGCCCCCCTCCTTTCTGTAACCCTCAGTTTGTTTCCCAGAGTTCAGAGTCTCTCATGGTTTGCCACCCTCTCTGATATCTTCCCATTCAGATTTCCCTCCCTTCTCCTATGCTCCTCCATTCTATTCCTTATATGCCACATGTGAGTGAAACCATATGATAATTGCTTTCTCTGCTTGACTTATTTCATTTAGCATAATCCCCTCCAGTTCCATCCATGTTGATGCAAATGATATGTGCTCAACTTTTCTGATGGCTGAGTAACATTCCATTGTACTTATGAACCACATCTTTTTTATTCATTCATCTGTTGAAGGGCATGTTGGCTCCTTCCACAGTTTGGCTATTGTGGACATTGCTGCTATGAATAATGGGGTGCAAATGCCCCATCTGTATCTTTGGGGTAAATACCTAGTAATGCAATTACTGGGTCATAGGGTTGCTCTATTTTTTTTATTATTATTATTTGTGAAAATGCCTTTTTTTTTGCTTTTTTTTTTTTTTAATTTCTTTTCAGCGTAACAGTATTCATTGTTTTTGCACCACACCCAGTGCTCCATGCAATATGTGCCCTCCTTAATACCCACCACCTGGCTCTCCCAACCTCCCACCCCCCGCCCCTTCAAAACCCTCAGGTTGTTTTTCAGAGTCCATAGTCTCTCATGGTTCATCTCCCCTTCCAATTTCCCTCAATTCCCTTATCCTCTCCATCTCCCCTTGTCCTCCATGCTATTTTTTATGCTCCACAAAAAAGTGAAACCATATGATAATTGACTCTCTCTGCTTGCCTTATTTCACTCAGCATAATCTCTTCCAGGCCCGTCCATTTGCTACAAAAGTTGGGTATTCATCCTTTCTGATGGAGGCATAATACTCCATAGTGTATATGGACTACATCTTCCTTATCCATTCGTTCGTTGAAGGGCATCTTGGTTCTTTCCACAGTTTGGCGACTGTGGCCATTGCTGTTATAAACATTGGGATACAGATGGCCCTTCTTTTCACTACATCTGTATCTTTGGGGTAAATACCCAGAAGTGCAATTGCAGGGTCATATGGAAGCTCTATTTTTAATTTCTTGAGGGTAGCTCCATTTTTAATGTCTTGAGGAATCTCCATACTGTTTTTCAGAGTGGCTGTACCAGCTTGCAGTCCCACCAATAGTGTAAGAAGGTTCCCTTTTCTCCATATCCTCACCAACATTTGTTGTTTCCTGTCTTTTTAATTTTTGCCATTCTAACTGCTGCAAGGTGGTATCTTAATGTGGTTTTGATTCTTATTTCCCTGATGGCTAGTGATGTTGCACAGTTTTTCATGTGTTTGTTAGCCATTTGTATGTCTTCTTTGGAGAAGCGTCTATTCATATCTTCTGCCCATTTCTTGAGTGGATTATTTTCTTTGGGCGGGGGTGTTTGGTTTGATGAATCCTTTATCTGATTTTCAAATATCTTCTCACATTCTGGAGGCTGCCTTTTAGTTTTGTTGATCATTTCTTTTGCTGTACAGAAGCTTTTTATTTTGATGAAGTCCAATGGTTCATTTTTGGTTTTGTTTTCCTTGTCTTTGGAGATGTGTCTAGCAAGAAGTTGCTGTGGCCAAGGTCAAAGAGGTTGCTGCTTGTATTGTCCTCTAGGAGTTTGATGGAGTCTTTTCTCACAGTTAGGTCTTTCATCCATTTTGAGTTTACTTTTGTGTAGGATGTAAAAAAGCCATCCAATTCAATTCTCCTGTATGTGGTGGTCCAATTTTCTCAGCACCATTTGTTGAAGAGACTGTCCTTTTTCCATTGGATATTCTTTCTTGATTTGTCAAAGATTACTTGGCCATAGAGTTGAGGGTCGATCTCTGGGTTCTCTATTCTCTTCCATTGATCTCTGTGTCTGTTTTTGTGCCAGCACCATGCTGTCTTATAATATAGCTTGAAGACATTGTGATGCTCTCAGCTTTGGTTTTCTTTTTCAACATTCCCATGGCTATACAGGGTCTTTTGTGGTCCTATGCAAATTTTAGGATTGTTTTTTCCAACTCTGTGAAAAATGTCAGTGGTATTTTGATAGGAATTGCATTGGAAGTTGAGATCGCTCTGGGTAACATATATATTTTAACAATGTTTTAACTATGTTTGGTCTTCCAATCAATGAGCATGGAATGTTTTTCCATCTCTTTGTGTCAACCTCCATTTCTTTCATAAGTGTTCTGTAGTTTATAGAATATAGATCCTTTACTTTTTTGATTAGGTTTGTTCTTAGGTATCTTATCATTTTTGGTGCTATTGTAAATGGAATTGATTCCTCAATTTTCTTTCTTCAGTTACATTTTTAGTGTATAGAAATGCAACTGATTTCTGTGCACTGATTTTGTATCCTGCCATGTTGCTGAATTGCTGTATGAGTTCTAGTAACATGGAGGTGGCATCTCTTGGGTTTTCCACATACAGTATCATGTCATCTGTGAAGAAGGGAGAGTTTGACTTCTTTGCCAATCTGAGTACCTTTTATTTCTTTTTGTTTTCTGATTGCTGAGGCTAGGACTTTTAGTACTGTGTTGAACAATAATAGAATGGGCATCCCTGTCAAGTTCCTGACCTTAAAGGAAAAGTTCTCAGTTTTTCCCTACTGAGACTGATATTTGCTGTAGGCTTTGCATGTACGGCTTTTATATTATTTAGGTATGTTCTCTCTATCCCTGAACTTTAAGGAGTTTAATCAGGAAAGGATGTTTTATTTTGTCAAATGCTTTTTCTTCATCAAGTGAGAGGATCATATGGCCCTTGTCTTTTCTTTTATTAATGTCCTCTATCACACTGATTGATTTTTGAATGTTGACCCACCCTTGCATCCCACGAATAAATCCCACATGGTCATGGTGAATAATATTTTTAATGTACTGTTAGATTCTATTAGTTAGGATCTTGCTGAGTATTTTGGCATCCATGTTCATCAGGGATATTGGTTTGTAATTCTCCTGTTTGTTGGTGTCTTTGTCTGGTTTTGGGATTAGGGTAATCCTGGCCTTATAGAAAGAATTTGGAAGTTTTCCTTCCATTTGTACTTTTTGAAATTGGTTCAGTAGAATAGGTATGATTTTTCTTTAAATGTTTAATAGAATTCCCCTGGGAAGCCATCTGGTCCTGGACTTTTGTTCTTTTGGGAGGTTTTTGATTACTGCTTTAATTTCCTTACTGGCTATTGTTCTGTTCAGATTGTTTTTTTCTTCCTGTTTCAGTCTTGGTAGTTTATTAGTTTCCAGGGATGCATCTCTTTCTTCCAGATTGCTTAATTTGTTAGCATATTGTTGCTGGTAGTAATTTCTAATAATTGTTTCTATTTCTTTGGTATTAGCCATGATCTCTCCTCTCTCATTCATGATTTAGTAAATTGGGCTCTTTCTTTTTTCTTTTGGATAAGTCTGGCCAGATGTTTATCAATCTTCTTAATTTTTGCAAAGAACCAGCTTCTAGTTTTGTTGACTTAGACTGCTTTTTATTTAGAAATGTTTTGTGAATATTTTTCCAGGTTAAGAAATATGGTGTCCAGCATATTTTCAATGTCTATTTATTTCCTCATTAAGGAAATGATTCAAGAATCAGAAGGTTCCCAACAATTTATTCCTGGGTTGCAAGAGTGGTTCAACATCCACAAATCAATCAGTGTGATACACATTGGTAAAAGAAAGAAAGGACAAGAACGAACAACAATCTGAAAAAGAATTAAATAAACTAATTGTATCTGTAATATTGCAAAACATAATAAATTTAACCAAGGAGGTGAAAGATCTGTACATTGAAAACTATAAAATATTGATGAAAAAAATTGAGGATGGTAATAAATGGGAAATTATCTCATGTTTGTGGGAGAAGAATTAATATTGTTCAGATGTGCATACTACTCAAAGTCATCTATAGATTTAATTCAATCTCTATCAAAACTCTAATGGCATTTTTCAACAGAAACAAAAATAACAATCTTAAAATTCCAAAGAACCGCAAAAGACCCCAAACCCTGAGAAAGAAAGAACACAGCTGAAAGCATCATATCCCCTGATTTCAAATTATATTCCAAAGCTATGATAATCAAAATAGCATGGTACTGGCATAAAAACAGACACATAGATGAGTGGAACAGAACTAAGAGGCCAGAAGTAAACCCATGCATTTACAGACAGCTACTATACTCAGTGGGGAAATGAATAATCTCCCCAATAAATGTTGTTAGGAAAACTGTATATTCATATGCAGAAAAAAGACACTGGAGCTCTATCTCAAATGACTCATAAAAATTAACTCAAAATGGATTAAAGACTTAAATACAAGACCTGAGGGCACCTGGGTGGCTCAATTAGTTGAGCATTGGACTCTTGATCTCAGCTCAGGTCTTGATCTCAGGGTCATGAGTTCAAGCCCCAGGTTGGGCTCCACATTGGGTGTGAAGCCTAGTTTAAAAAAAAAAAAAAGAGAGAGAGAGAGACCTGACATTATAAGACTTATAGAAGAAAACACAGGGGGAAAAACTTGACATTGGTCTTGGCAATGAGTTTTAAAATATGACATTAAAAGCACAAGGAACAATAGCAAAAATAAAAAAGTACAACTACATCAAACTAAAAATCTTGTGCAATGCCCAGCAAAAGAAATAATTAACAAAATGTAGGCCACCTATGGAATGAGAAAAAATATTTAGTAACCCTCTATGTGATAAGAGGCTAATAATATCCAAAGTATATAAAGAATTCATATAACTCAGTAACAACAACAGCAAAAACAATTGATTAAAAAATTAGCAGAGGAACTGAATGGATATTTTCTTTAAGATTTTTATTTATTTATTTATTTAACAGACAGAGAACACAAGTAGGCAGAGAAGCAGGCAGAGAGAGAGGAGGAAGCAGGCTCCCTGCTGAGCAGAGAGCCCAATGCCGGGCTCTATCCCAGGACCTGGGATCATGACCTGAGCCAAAGGCAGAGGCTTTAACCCACTGAGCCACCCAGGCACCCCCTGAAAAGATATTTTCCAAAGAAGACATCCAAGTGACCAAAAGACATGAAACATATCTTCAAGTGTGTTCAACATCACTAATTATCAGGAAAATGCACATCAAAACCACAAGATATCACCTTACACTTGTTAGTTAGACTAAAAAGTCTAACTTGTTATTGTTATTATCAAATGCACAAATACACAGCAAGAGGAGAGAGGAGAGGCTGTGGGGAAAATGCAATCTTTGTATACTATTGGTGAGAATGTAAATTATTGTACCCACTACATAAAACAGTATGGACATTCCTCAAAAAATTAAAAAATAGAATTTCATATGATCCAGCAAATTCACCTCTGGGATACATCCAATGGCAATGAAACCACTATCTCAAAAATATATCTGCATCCCCATGTTCATTCCAGCATTATTCATAATAGTCAAGACATAGAAATGACCTTAGTGTTCATCAATGGATGAATGGATAAGACACACACACACACACACACAGAGTAGAATATTATTCAGTCATAAAAAGAAGTAAATTCTGCCTTTTATGGCAACATGGGTGATCTTGAGGGCTAAGTGACATATGTAAGACAAAGACAAATAATGTATTATTTCAGCTCTATGTAAAATCTTAAAAAGCTGAATTCATAGGAGAAAGTGGAAGGGTAGTTGCAGGTGATGGAGGGTGGGGGAAATGGGGAGATGTTAGTCAAAGGACACAAACTTCCAGTTATAAGATGAATAACTTCAGGGATCTAATGTACAGTATAGTGACAATAACTGACACTATAGTATTATATACTTGAAAGTTTTTCAGAAAGTGGTCCAGTTTCATTCTTCTGCGTGTGACTGTCCAATTTTCCCAACATCATTTGTTGAAAAGATTGTCTTTTTTTCCATTGGATATTCTTTCCTGCTCTGTTCAAGAGTCATTGACTATAGAGTTGAGGGTTTATTTCTGGGTTCTCTATTATTTTCCATTGACTTATGTGTCTGCTTTTGTTCCAGTACCATACCGTCTTGATGACTACAGTTTTGTAATATAGTGTAAAGTCTGACATTGTGATGTCAACAGGTTTCTTACACCATACACAAAATTAAACTCAAAATGGATGAAAGGAATCCACCAAAATCCTAGAGGAGAATTTCGGCAGCAACCTCTTTGATCTCAACATACAACTTCTTACTAGACATGTCTCCAGAGGCAAGGGAAACAAAAGTAAAAATGAACTATTGGGACTTCTTCAAGATAAAAAAGCTTCTGCAGAGAGAAGGAAACAATCAGCAACACTAAAAGGCAAGCTATGCAATGAGGGAGGATATTTGTAAACGACTTTTCAGATAAAGGGCCAGTATCCAAAATCTATAAAGAACTTATCAAACTCAACACCCAAAAAAACAAAAATCCAGTCAATAAATGGGCAGAAAACATGAACAGATAGTTCTCCAAGGAAGATATACAAATGGCCAACAGACATGAAAAAGTGCCCCACATCACTCAGCATCAGGGAAATACAAATAAAAACCACAATGAGATACCACCTCATTACAAATACAAATACAGGGGCGCCTGGGTGGCTCAGTGGTTTGGGCTGCTGCCTTCGGCTCGGGTCATGATCTCAGGGTCCTGGGATCGAGCCCCGCATCGGGCTCCCTGCTCCACAGGAAGCCTGCTTCCCTCTCTCTCTCTCTCTCTCTCTCTCTCTGCCTGCCTCTCTGCCTACTTGTGATCTCTGTCTGTCAAATAAATAAATAAAATCTTAAAAAAAAAAAAAACAAATACAAATACAAATCAAAACAGTGAGATACCACCAGTCAGAATGGCTAAAATGATCAACTCAGGAAACAACAGATGTTGACAAGCATGCAGAGAAAGGGGAATACTCTTACACTGTTGGTGGGAGAGCAAGCTGGTGCAGACACTGGAAAACAGTCTGGAGGTTCCTCAAAAAGTTAAAGATAGAGTTACCCTTTGAGCTAGCAACTGCACTACTAGGTCTTTATCCTAAGGATACAAACATAATGGTTCTAAGGGGCATGAGCACCCCAATGTTTATAGCAGCAATGTCCACAATAGCCAAACTATGGAAAGAGCCCAGATGTCCATCAACTCAAGAATGGATCAAGAAGAAATGTGGAATATTACTCAGACATAAAAAAAAAAAAAGGAAATCTTGCCATTTGCAATGAGGTGGATGGAACTAGAGGGTATAAGGCTAAGTGAAATAAGTCAGTTAAAGAAAAATAAATACCATATAATTTCACTCATATGTGAAATTTAAGAAACAAAACTGATGAACATAGAGGGAGGGAAGAAAAAATAAAATAAGATAAAGACAGGGAGGGAAGTAAACCATAAGAGATTTGTAACTCTAGGGAACAAAATGAGTGTTGCTGGAGGGGAGGTAGGTGGGGGAATGAGGTAATTAGATGGTGGGCAATAAGGAGAGCACTTGATGTAATGAGCACTGGGTATTATACACACCTGACGAATTACTGAATTTTACCCCTGAAACTAATACTACACTGTATGCTAACTAACTTGAATATAATAAAATTTTGAAAGAAAAAAAAGTTGCTGAGAAAGTAAACCTTAAATGTTACTACTATACCCTATGTTGTGGGGAGATGTTTTGCCATATATACATGTTTCAAATAATCAGATAAATCAAATAATCAAATAACCCCTAAACTTTCATATTTGTATGTCAATAATATCTCAATACAGTCAGGAAAAAATATAATACAACTTAAAAATCTGTAAAGGACTTAAATAGACATTTCTCCAAAGAATATATACAAATAGTTGATAATTACATGAAAAATTCCTTAATATCACTAATCACCAGGGAAATGCAAATCAAAACCACGATGAAATATCACTTCATACTCATTAGAATGACTATTGTTAAAAAAACAACAAAAACACAGAAAATAACAAATAATTAATTAGTAAGGATGTAGAGAAGTTAGAGTCCTTTGTCAGTGCTCGTGGGAATATAAAGTGGTGTATAAAAAGGTACAATGTAGAAAAAAGTACAATGGCTCCTCAAAAAATTAAACATAGAATTACCATTATGACCCAACAATTCTACTTCCAGGTAAATACTCAAAAGTTATGAAAGCTGAAACTTGAACAGATATTTGTACACCAACATTCACAATATTCACAATAGACAAAAGGTGGAAACAACTCAAATGTCTATCAAGGGAAGAATGGATAAAAAATATATATACATACAGTATAATATTATTCAGCCTTAAAAAAGAATGGAATTTTCATTCATAACTACAGTATAGGTGAACCTTGAAAGCCTTATGCTAAGTGAAATAAACTAGACACAAAAGGACAAATATTGTATGTTTCCATCTATGTGAATTACCTACAACAGTCAATTTCATAGAGAAAGAAAGTAGAATACAGGTTACCAGCACCTAGGGGGAGAGATAAATGAGGAGTTTTTGCTTAAATGGTAGAGTTTTTGTTGGGGGTCATAAAAATATCTTGGAAAGAGAGATGATGGTGTATAACTATGTGAATGGACTTAATGACACTGAATTATACACTTAAAATATATTGAAATGAGGGGCGCCTGGGTAGCTCAGTGGGTTAAGCTGCTGCCTTCGGCTCAGGTCTTGATCTCAGGGTCCTGGGATCGAGTCCCACATCAGGCTCTTTGCTCAGCAGGGAGCGTTCTTCCCTCTCTCTCTCTCTCTGCCTACCTCTCTGCCTACTTGTGATCTCTCTCTGTCAAATAAATAAATAAAATCTTTAAAAAATATATTGAAATGAAAAATTCAATGTTACATATATTTTACCAGAACTTTTAAAAAGAAAAAGAAACAAACTGTTACAGCTTTTTTTTTAAAGATGGAAGTTTTAAAATATAGGTAATTTTGTGCTCACTTCTGCAGGACATATATTAAAACTGGAACAATACAGAGAAGATTAACATTGTCCCTATGCAAGTATGACATGCAAATTCATGAAGTGTTCCATATTTTTAAAACAATTTTTAAAAAATAAAACAAAATACAGTTACCTTTGAAAGAACAAGAAACCACCCAGTCATTGCAGTAGGCCACATCATGTGAATGTATCCCTAATGCTCGTTTGTTTGAGATTGTGGAGGACATCTTTCTGCAGGGCTACTAGCCTGAGTACTAGGGTGCCTCTTGCCACATCCATCCTTGGAGCCATCATCCTTCTTCTCTACTCCAAATTTTGGCTCTTGAAACCACCTACTCTACCTTTCCAAAGTGTGGCTCTTGAAGTCTTTCTTCTCCACGTTGACAGTGCCAGCCCTCTCATCCTTCCTTGTGGGCATAGGAGCCCACCACCTCACCTCACAATCTTCTCTGAGGATCTATTGAGGCTATTATGCTATTGATCTATTAGGCTATTGATCTATGAGGCTGCAAACCTGGATTTTTGCACCCAAACTGAAGCACTTGACAGGCTACTGCCATATTTGTGCTCACAGTCAGGTAAAATCCTTTGAATTTGTCAGAAAGCAAAGGTTATGGCCAGAAGGTCCGAGACCCATAGTTGAATCAATAACCAGGGAACAAGGGCAAAGAACCCTATTTTTCCATTCCAGGAAAGAAAAGTGTTAGAGCCACAGCCCCAAAATGTGGTGAGTCCTGATGAGAAAACTACATGTGTTATAAAAATAACATAATGCAAGTTTACAATAGAACACTATTAAAAATCACTCAGTAATGTCTGAACTAGAACATCCTGGTATGAAAGATCTTTCCAGGGGTCCTCGGAGAAGACCTGATCCAATGTCTTTGGGGAAGAAAAAATATTATGTATTATAAAATGTCCATATAGTTTGTTTTGTTTCTTAAAAATAAGGATATTTTTAAACTCTCTGAGGGACGAAAGTAGATGGCTTAGAATAGCTCTCAATGGCCAAAGGGTGACAAATTGGAAAGGAAAAGAACAATTATCACTCATTAGAAGAAGTTAAGCCCGTAATTATTCCTCAAAAGGGGAAAAGTTTAAGAAAAATATAAAGTCCTTGTAATGAAAAAGAGGGAAGACCATAATAAAAGAAACAAATGTTTATTAACTTTAACTAGTAAGGACTATGTAGTCTGTAGGAGTCTTATTCTTAATTTACGGTATATGTTGCAATGAAACATAGATCCGCCTTTGTTTCTACCTAGTAGGGGAAGAATTGACTAAAGGAATTCTGCTGGCCAGAAACTGACAGGAAAGGTCAGATCTATACCATCAACACCTGGAGAGGGGACATCTGGGATCATGCATGCTGCATCAGTCAGCAGAGGTGACAGCAATGGAACTCTCGACTCTGGGGTGTTGAGAAAATCATGGCCTTTGCCATTTACGCTAGCCCTGATCTCTTTCTGGCCTCAGTCCACACCTGTACTGGGCGAACCCTATGTCCTTCCTTCTGTTACTCACTGCCTGCATTCACCCCTATTGTGTGGAATCAGCCCCTTACCTCCACCCTCTTCTACAGCCCACTTCCCTTCCGAGGAATCAGCAGCTTCGTCAGCACCAGCTGTGTGTTCCCGCCCCTCTCCACCTCACATCTCTTCCCCCACGTTCTTGGCACTGCTCCTTGAGCCATCCAGTGATTACTTAAGCCATGCTTTATTCCTTTCCCCCAGCATGCCATCCCTCTGTCCTCGGCCCAGGCCCAGCGGGGAGATAGTTCCCACAACGTTTCTGCTCTTCCCAAGACTGCTGCAGGGCAAAGCAACAGAACACCTCACACGATGAGTAGCAGTAAAGGAAGTGCCTTGTTCCCATAAATAATATAATCCGGTCCAAGGAAGGCACTCTGTAAAGAAGGTTCTGTAAGACTTCTGCCGCGCATCAGGAGACTGGCCTGCCCCAGATCCGCTCTGAATCCTGGGTAGGAATCTCGACTAGGCCCCGTGTGATGGAACCTTTCCGAGAAGGTTGGGGTTAAATCTTCCTGGACGCTACAAGCTGCGGAGATCAGGGTACCCACACCTGTGCACTCTAAAGCTTTCGGACGACTGCATAGGCTTGCGGTCTGGAGCCAGGGGAGACCACTGCGCTGCTCTACATCCCGGCAGCATTCGTAGCTGGGCCTGAGGAATGAAAAACCACAGCCTTGCGAAGAGTCAGAGACAGAGACCGGAGAAATACTTAATAAAGCGAGGCTGACCGAGGTCCGGGTGGCACTGAGGCTACAGTTCCCCGAGAGCAGCTCCCAGCCGGGCCCAGTGCGTTTCACGTCGCCCCCAGCGGCGCGGGGCCGCGGAGGACGCAGACAAGCTCACTGCCCCGCCCCCACCCCGGAGCCCTCCCTCGACTTAACCCTTCCATGCCCGCTTCCTGCCACAACAGCCCGCCCCTCCAAGCCTCGGCGAGCCGGCGCGGGCCCTCCTCCTTTCCCACCCCGCGGGGGCGCGCGGCGCCAGGAGCTGACCGTGGTGCTGAGCTCGGCGCGCGGCTTGGTCTCGGGCGCGGCTCTCCGCCCTGCCAAGGCCGCGTACTGCGACACTCCCGGTCACGAGCGGTAAGTCGGCAAAGGCCGAGGATTTAGGCTTGGGGAGAAAGGGGATGATTTGGAAATTTCTGTATGTTCTTTTGAGCGATGGGCGGACTGAGTGAAGGAATCAGGGTCTGCACCCTCTCTACCCCACAGTGTCCTGAGCGGATGTTGCGGAGTCTGGGGTCTGGGGGCGACGACACGTTTTGGTCTGGGCTAAGAGAAACCTTGAGCGCGGTTGTGGAGGCTGGGAAAGAACAGATAAGACTGGAGACCCATTTTCTTTCAGCCGGGCAGCCCGGGAACACCTAAAGACTCCCTTAGAGGAGGTGGACCAGAACATTTGCTCCCCAAAAGGTCCTTTGTCTCCCCAGCGTGGGGATTGGGTGAATTGGTGATGTTCTTGCTGCAGATTCTATTTCTGCTTCATTCCCCACCCCACACCCACCCCATTACACGAGGCTTTCTTTCTCCACAATAGCCTTCACTCCATCCACCCTGAAGGTTTTGGCTTAGACAAGACACCCTCTACGGAGGTAAACAATTGCCCCATACATAGTCTCCTACGCTGACCCCAATGTCCAGGAAGTCCCTTGGTGGGGCTCCCCTCTGAAGCCTCTGCTTTCCTATCACCATTCACCTCTTTGTATTTCAAGGCTTGTGATTTTATTGGGTGTTGGGGGCGGGGCAGGGAAAGGCATGGCAAATGCCAAAACTATTAGTCAAAATTTTTCTATCTCCAAAACACTGCTATTATATGTGTACCTGCAAGGTTTTTATTTGCTCCATGGTATGCCCAATCACTTTCATGTTGAAAAAGGGAAGAAGAAAAAGGGAAAAGAAAATCCTAGGCAGTGGAGTTAAAGTTATTCATCTTGTAGAAAGCAGCTAGTAGAATTACTTCATTTTCTCAATTTGCAATAAATCCATATGCAAGCTCATACTATGTGTAAGACTCTGAGAGGAAAGATTGGCATACATGGAAAGTCTCTGTCACTATTTACTTTCCACTAGGCCCTGGTCTGCCTTCTTCTTCTTCTTCTTCTTCTTTTTAAGATTTTATTTATTTACTTAACACAGAGAGAGAGATCACAAGTAGGCAGAGAGGCAGGCAGGGAAAGCAGGGAAGCAGGCTCCCTGCTGAGCAGAGAGCCTGTTGTGGGGCTCCATTCCCAGGACCTTGGGATCGAGACCAGAGCCCAAGGCAGAGGATTAAACCACTGAGCACTCAGGCACCCCCCTGGCCTGGCTTCTAATCTGCTTTCTTTTTATTTTATTTAATTAATTAATTGATCTATTTATTTATTTATTTATTTTCAGCAAAACAGTATTCATTGTTTTTGCACCACACCCAGTGCTTCATGCAATTCGTGCCCTCCCCAATACCCACCACCTGGCTCCCCAACCTCCCACCCCCCCCCCCCCGCCCCTTCCAAACCCTCAGGTTGTTTTTCAGAGTCCATAGTCTCTCATGGTTCACCTCTAATCTGTTTTTTTGCCTCCACTCTTTGAGCCTGCTTTCCATTCTCATTTACAACTGATCCATTAAAACTGAAAATTCACCCCTGTTACTCACCCTTGATGGTTGGCTCTCCATTGTGCATAGGATAAAAGCCAAGACCCAACCTGTGAACTTGGGTCTGGTGCAGTCTGCCCTGCATATCTCTAGGCCTCATCCCACTGGCCTGCTGCTCTGGCCACCTGGGCCTGCTTTCAGAGCTTTAAATATTCTTCATCCTTTGCTCAGCAAGGCCTTTCTGAGGGATGTTCCCTCTGCCTGGAATATGTTTCCCACATCTCTTACCTGGTTGTTTTCCACTGCCTTTTAGATCTTGGTTTAAATACCACATCTGTGAATCAGAGCTGATTAAATAAATACACAAGGTGGTCCCTGTTCTCATGGACTTTGGAAGTTCATTTTAGAGAAGCAAGACTCAGTCCAAGGTCTTAGTGTCACTGAGACCTTTCTCAGAGAATGATGTGCATAACGGTAGAATGAAAAATGCCAGATTCAAAAAAAATATATACCAGATTCAGCATTCTATTTAGAAAATTTAGGCATAAATATGTGACTAAAATGTCTCAAAATCATAAATATTTCATTTAAATAAGCAGTAGCATTTAGAGTCAATGGCATTTAGAGTCCTGAAACTTAGAGAGTTTTCAACCTCATTGGGGAGTAAGAAGACCAAACAAGCAACAGAATGAGGAGCCAATGATCACTGAGTGCTAGAGAGTAGAAGGCACCAAACCAGGGAAGGGACAGTGCTACTTTTTCTTTGGGGAGGGATGTGGAACATGGTAAAGGACCCCCTCTCAGGTTTCACGCTGAGCACCACTGGAGAGGTCTTTAGCTAGAGGGTTACAAAGCAGAATGTGCACTTTTGCAGCTGGAAACCTCGACATATTTGGCCCCTGCCTTCAGGCAATGACAGTGTCAACATCTGGCTATCCAGATAAGTTCTACTCTGCCCCTGAGAACTGTCATGGAAGGTGACTGCTCAGCTTCCTCCAGTTCGGCAGTGGGCCCTCTAGCTCCCCAAGGGATTTCCAACTCATGTCACAAATGGACCCATTTCTAAAGAGTCAGGCTCTGATAAAATATTTTAATGTAGAATCTGGACTGAACATACACTGAATGTCACATAATTGTTCCAGTATTTAGCAAGTTTCTCAATCATTATTCTGAATCTTAATGCTTATTTCCCTATCAATGTGCCAAAGTGTTAAACTCAGGAAACAGAGTTGGCAACATCAGTGACACTGAGTCCAGCCATCTGTAGAAATGATTGCTATTTTGAGACTTTATTTTCCAAGTTCAGAATATACTGAAATTTCCAGTTCTTTGTGATTTTAAATCACTTAACTGAATTAAGAATTAAAAATTCAGTTTTATTTATAGAGATCAGATCTCTATATCACCTAGAGTATCAGATAAACCATTTCAGTTCTTGTAGTTGCAATTTCTTCACACAGTGAAGTAATCTTTATCATGCTCACTTGAAGTTATTCCTAAGAGCATAGTAATAAAAAGATTTTTGTAAAACATAGAAAAGAGATCACATAATAAATATCTCTAAAATTTCATGTCATAGAAATTACATTATCTTCAATTATAATTTTTCTAAATTTGTGTGCACTATACTTTCTATTTCAATCACCATTTTCATTGTGCTTGCCAAAATTCTTCATAAAAACACATTTATTAATTGATTTTTAAGTTTCCCATGAAGAGGAGTTTGAACTGTTGGTTCAAAGAATATCTATCATGATTAAGCGCATATGATCAGAATTAGATGGGCTTGGTTTCAAATCTTAGTTCTGTCACTTACCACATGGGTAAACTGAACCAACCTATTGACTTTTCTGGACCTTAGTATCTCCTTTGTAAAATGGAGGTTACAGCAGTATATCTCATAAGGTTATTGGCCAAGCTCTCACCTGGATAAGAAGATGTAACCAAGACTCAAGTCTGGGTTCTCCAACTCCAGAGTCTAGATAGTATCCACTATGTTGTGGATATTAAAACCAACCAGATAAGAAGGACTTATCTATGCCACAAAGGACTATGGGGAATGAAAATGGGATCTGCAGGGGCGCCTGGGTGGCTCAGTGGATTAAGCCGCTGCCTTCGGCTCAGGTCATGATCTCGGTGTCCTGGGATCGAGCCCCGCATCGGGCTCTTTGCTCAGCGGGAGCCTGCTTCCTCCTCTCTCTCTGCCTGACTCTCCGCCTACTTGTGATCTTTCTCTCTGTCAAATAAATTAATAAAAAAAAAAAAAGAAAAAGAAAATGGGATCTGCAGATACAGGGTAGGAAAGGCTTGGGCACATGCCACCTCAGAAAAGGCAGAAGGCAGCTTGAAGCACTGTCCCATCCAGGATGCTGCCACCAAGAACTGAGCTGCCCCCAGAGCCAGATCTGGATTCTGTCATTTTCCCTGGTCCAGGGCCAGCTCCTCCTATCCTTCAGCTAGAAGTCCCAGGTGTTGCTCTGCAGGGTAGGAAGCACTGCTTATAGGTGGGAGTAGGGTTGAGGCTGGTCAGCTTGCCCCTGTGAACCCCTACAATGACAACCTTGTCACCCCTTTTCATCTTCTTCAGCTTTAATGTTGTTAACTGGGCTGTGAGGCAGCCCCTCTGCTCACCTGCAGGTCCTCATGGATAAGCATTTGAGAGACTCCAGATCTGACCCTATATGGCTTACATCTGTCTAGCAGCTTTCTGAAGGTAGCTGCAAATCTGTGTGGACAATGGACCCGAAGGCATGCAGACTGACAGAGCCACTTGCCTTTACACTTGCTGCATCCCTCCCTCACAGACTACAAATTATGGGGGAGTGAATTCAGGAGCTCCCTATCAAGAAAGTCCTTGTGGAGAGTCAAAGAAACCCCAAATTCATTCCTGTAATCTTTCCCTGGACAAACTGACAGGATGGACTGTCAGATCATCACCAAGGAGAGGAAGAGCTGCTGGAACAGGCTGAGCAGATGGACTGTCAGACCATCACCAAGGAGAGGAAGAGCTGCTGGAACAGGCTGAGCTGTGAGCTGGGGGCCAGTGAGAACGCAGAGAGGGAGAGTCCAGGAAAGGTCACAGGTGGTGCTCTTGGGCATCACCTTCTTTTGTTCCACTCTTGTAGGCTTCTAAACACATTCCAAAAGCAACATGATTAAAACTATAGATTCTTGCTTCTCTCTCAAACCAGCTCTTGGCACAGGCCCCTTCCTTGCCTTTATTCAGTTTCTACTTCCTCACCTTTTCCCACTTCTGAGTCAGTATTTACTGTTCCTCGGTGTTGATGACTTCTCTCTCTTTATTCAGTTGCTGGGTCCTAGCACTTCTGCCTTTGAAAGGCCCTATATAATTTCACCTCTCTTATTTGTGACTTATGACTATAGCTTCCATCTGGATCTTATCTCCACATACTTAGCCCACTTTAGTTACCTTTTGTGAATCTTCTCTGCTCAAAACTTCTCTCTAATTTATTCTGTCCTCCACTCAAAGGTCAGAAAAATTGTCTTAGACCACCAACTTTGTTATGTTACTGTTTCTACACACCCACTCACTCAGAAGGCTTTCACAGCTCTTCACTGATTTCAGAGGAAGGTCACACTCCCCAGCTATGCAAAAATGGTCAAGATAACACTCTTACTGGCTTCCCCACACACACCCAGGACAGACATTGGTAATCAATCCCAACAGTCTGTCACATTAGATTAGACTGGACATCCATCTGGGTGGCACTCTGGATGGCACTCCAGACATCAACACTTCTCAGGTGTGCACAGAAAGCGATACCTGCCCATCATGTTCTGTGTCTATCTAACCTGCCTGGTCTTGGTCTCTTGTCTGACTCCTCACTTTGGTCTTCTACCATGATGCCATCTCTCTTCTCAGTGCTCAAACCCAGCATGCACTGTTATATGCTTGGCTGTGCCTTGCCCTGATGGTCTCTGTGTAGACGGAGTCTTGCCTCCTCAGACAGATGCAGTAGCCCTGGAGGGCAAGGTATGTGTCTTTCCTTCCAACTGATAAGTACCCATGTCCATCCCAGAAGGCAGGCTTGGGTTTTCCTTTGAGCTTTGTCTTTTAGATGAAGGCAGGAGCTTATTTATTGAATCCACTGCTTCTTCACTGATACTGTAAAGTTGTGATGCTATATGTAGAGTGCTTGGGCCTGGAAATGGAAATCTGACTTGGCCAGATAAAGTTTGAGAGGATGCTTGGTTGAGTTGAGAGATCACAAACATAAGAACACCAGACCCCAGTCTGCTCTCAGTTTAGTTCCCACTGTGTGTGACTTTAAGCATGTGATTTAGCTTTTCTAACATCAGTTTTCTGTGGAGCAGTGGGCAGCCCTGGAGCAGTGAGCACGGGTGAAGCCATTCTCATCTCCCTCTCCCTGCCTCTGCAGAGAATCCAAATTTAGTTGTCATCACTCAGCAACAAGGCCACAGTGTAAGCAGACATAGGCAGAGGTCTTCTAGAGCCATAGGCCTCCATCTTGGATTCTAAGTGTCTCCTGCTTTCCTTCACAGCAGTTTGGGGCACTGGCAGCATGGAGCTGAAGAGAGGGAAGACCTTCATCAAATCCAGCCTGCAGATTTCCCATGAGAAACCCCCAGATTCATCAGCCACCTCTCTGGCCAGGGAGGATACAAGTCCCTGGTCAGTCTCACCAGGAGGGCAACAGCGGCCCTACTGTGAAAGGGCCCCACAGGTTAGTCCCAGCACCCAAGGATATGACAGATGTTCCAACAATGGGGCAGAGCTGGAACCCCAGGTGGGGGCTGCAGCCTTCTGTGGGGCCACCTTCAAACTTGTACGAAAGAGCAAGACACACAACTGTGTGCCTGAGGCTGGCAGGGCAAGCACAGCCACAAGGCAGCTGGTGGGCAGTGCAAGCTTCCCAGGGCCCCCCGGCAGCCAGCGCATGATTGATTACCGCCACTTTGTGCCCCAGATGCCCTTTGTGCCAGCTGTGGCCAAGAGCATCCCAAGGAAGAGGATCTCCCTGAAACGACCTAAGAAGTGCTTTCGGAACCTATTCCACATTCGCAGAAACAAGACTGAGAACTTGGCCTCACTAGTGACCAAGGGTGAGAGCCTGTCTTCCCTTGGGGAGCCATCAGAGGATGGTGGGCAGCCAGGCAAAACTTTCTTCCCTTTAGGTGAGGGACTGGGGCCAGATAGCCTGTGCCAGGACCTATCTGACAGTGAGCTCCTGCCTGACTCTTCCTTTGACCTCTGCAGGGCCTTGTGTGAGGATGTGGCCTCTCTCAAGAGCTTTGACTCCCTCACAGGTTGTGGGGAGATCTTTGCAGATGAAAACTCAGTGCCATCACTGGAACTGAATGAGGGCCCAGAGAGCCCAGCCCAGGTATCCCAGATCCTTGAAAGCAAGGTTCTTAGGGGCCCTTTCCAGGGCAGTGTGGAACAGCTGGCATCACCTGCCCAAAATGAGATGTCTGACTTTGCCAAGTTCTGGGACAGTGTGAATCACTCTGTGAGGCAGCAGCACCGTGCCCTACTGGGGCCATGGCTGGGGGGTCCCCAGGGGACAGACACAGACCGTCCTAAACTAGATGCAGCTGGGCTTGCTGAGCTACCCCTGTGTCCCTGCAGGGACCCCCACAGTGGCTCCAAAGCTAGCTCCATAGACACAGGTACCCCTAAGAGCGAACAGCCAGAATCCGTGTCCACAAGTGATGAGGGCTACTATGACTCCTTCTCACCTGGCCTTGAGGAGGACAAGAAGGAGGCTTCAAGCTCAGGCACACTTGCAGCTGCCTTCCCCCGTGACAGTTACAGTGGAGACGCCCTCTATGAGCTTTTCTATGACCCCAGCGAGGGCCCTATAGGCCCAAGCCTGGATGATGACTTATGTGTGTCTGAGAGTCTGTCAGGGCCGGGACTAGGAGCGCCACTGTCCATGTGCAGCTTCCACGTGGGGGCAGAGGAGAACTTGGCCCCAGCACCAGGGCCAGATCTGCTCAGCCAGGGCTTTTTGCAAAGCTCTTGGAAGGGCAAGGAGTGCCTGCTAAAGCTCTGTGACACCGAGCTTGCCATCACCATGGGCATTATCAACTGGCTTCGCCGTGGCCCTGTACTCCGTACCCCACCTGCCTCAGCTCCTGGAGAAACTGCAACCTCACCCAGGAGACAAGCAGAGAATCTGGGAGCTGGCTCTGAGGAAAAGGGCCCAGATCCTGTGAAACTGGAGGGCAGGGGGCCTGGGGCTTCAGATGCAGGTAGAACTACTGTGGGCTCAGCACCCAGCAGACAGGAGCTGTGGGCACATTCTCATCCCAAGGGCCTGCTTGCTGGAGAGAGTAAGATCACAGGAGGGTCCAAGCAGGGAACCAGCACTCCGCCTAGGGACTCATCTCTGGAGTGTGCACAAGTGTCTGGGGAAGGAGGGACACAAGGCTGTCATGAAGGCTTGTTTTCTTCTTTGGGGTGTGAAACCTCTGCAACAACAGACACTTCCAGCAAAAATAAGATCCCAAACCCTTGGCCTGGCTTCCAAGAGCCCAGACCTCCTGGGAATTTGGAGTGCTTCCAAGATCCTTGGAGGCCAGATCCTGGCAGAACCATTCTTGATGTAGAACCTCCCCTGATAGGCTGTGTGGCCCAGGTGGCAGCTTTGCATATCCACCCAGACTGCCAACCCCCTTCTATACACCTGCCAAGACAGGACACAAACAATGGGCTCTGCAGGCAGCCTCAGGCCAGGGGCCCTGATATTCTCCAGCAGAAACAACCTAACAAATTCCCTAGCATGCCAGTTGTATGTGGCCTGCCCTCCCTGGCTAATCCTCTCCACAGCCCACAGGACCAGAGGTGCGCAGGTCACATCCTGGACCTTAGCCAACTCAGGGTGGAGCCCACCAGGATGGATGCCCAGGCTTATCATGTCTCCATGGATGACCAGCCCCTTCAGCTCAGTTCAAGGGCTGTGGAACAGGCAGCACCTAGGGGCCGGCTGGATTCATAGCTCCTCTTGGTCCTACTACCCAGCTGAGCCCCCCGGGCCAACTCCCAGGATTCCTGGACCTCACTTCCCCTGTGCAAGTGCCCCAGAAAGTTGTTATAGTTTCCTGGCCCATGAGGGCCTCCTCTGCAACCAGCCGGAAGAAGGGGCCCCAGACCAGCCATGGCTGAGCCTCACCTGTAGCATGGGCCCTCACTTACCAGAAACTGTGTCTTTGGGGCCACATTCAAGAGAACCTAACATCCAAACCTCCAGCCTCTGTCCCTAATGTGAGGACTGTGGGGGAGTGGGGGTAGCAGCACACAGGCAAGTGGAACAGAGCATTTTAATGTGGAGGCATCCATGCCTGAACCAGTTCAGCCAGACCAGGTACTGGGCAGCCCAAGGCCAAGGACAGCTGCACAGCTGCCATTGCTCTGAAAGTGTGCCTCACTGATTTCCCCACAAAGAAATGAAGATTCGAATCCCAGTTGGCTGTAAAGTGGCCACATCTGGATTCTCCTCATATAGCATGTTAGAGAGAGGAGCTCAGGCTTGAAACTGATGGGAAGATAACAGTACATCTTATAAATGGCAATTGAGGGAGTCAAGATGTCTGCATAGGGGTTGAGAAAAATGAATGTGTGGCCTAGGGCTTAGGGGTGGGATGCAGAGTGGGAAAGAGGCAGGATGGGGCACTGTAGATGAGGTCAGGAATGTTCATTGACCCCACACCAGTCTGCTCTCTACTTCCAGAACAAGTAACCACAGTGTACTGGGGTTCTGAAGGACTTCTCATGGGAATAAGAAGCAAGAACAGCCTCATCTCATTAAAAACCTTGAATCCACAGACAACATGTGTTACTGTGCAACTCTGCCAGGGCTAGACCCTGCAGACCCTAGTCAATAGGAGTTGGTGAATTCTCTGTCACAAATCAGACCAATAATTTTCCCTGACTTCTCTAAATGAAGCCAAGGATAGCAAAATGTTCTTAGGGAAGAAGCTGATTGATTGTCCACAACTCTGCCATTTTCACCCCTTCACACTGTCAGCATCTTTGCCTCCCCCTTCAGGAAAACTTACCTCGAAATGGAGCTGTAATTCTCATCCTTCTGAAAGCCACAACAACATACACAGTACCAAATATTCAGAATCATGGAGGGAAAAGGAGGCCCTCATCCTCAGGAAGGGCAAGTGTCAGAACATCAGGTACAGTGACAGACCATGCATCAAGTTTCTCCATGAAAGACCCTACATCACCCATAATGCTGCAGTGAGAAGCAAAGGATGGGATACCACAGATATGAAACAGTTTCTGGAAGAAAGGTCATCATAGAAAGGGGTAGGTCAGGTGGTGGGGGAGAAATTCCAACCAGAAGGATGCAGTCTCACAGCAGACCACATTCTGGTGCCTCTCCTGATTGTCTGAGGCTTCATTTCAGACTAGAAAATGCTCTGCAGCCCTTGTTAACAACTGCTTACAGGGGCCTACTTTTTTCTCCTATAGGCTTCTGACCAGGCCCATCCCTGGGACATTTCTAGTCTTCTTGGAAAACCACACATGATTCCCTCTCCCAGGACTTCCACAAATGGTTAGGATTATTGAGCTGTGCTGGGAGCAGGTTACACATGGAATAGTTTACCTCATCCCTGCATCAACCTGAATGCAGCTGTCTTCATTTCTCAGATGTGGAGACCAAGGCACGGAGTGCTGATGTGACTTGCCAATGAACATACTCAGTTAGTGTGTGGGGTTGGTGGGGTTTGAGTCCCACCCTTTGGCTAGAACTTCTCTTGCTGAACTCCTGCAGTGAACTCCTCTTTCAAAGCCTTCACTCCTCCCTTCTCCCACAGCACCCTCTAGGAGCCAGCTGCATGTCTCCCTGTAAGCAGCCTGAGTTCCTGGGGACTGGGGGCATCCTTCATTCAATCATGGTCCTTATCACTTTGTACTACACATGAGCAGAGCAAGTATTCATTACATATTTACTTGTTGAAAAATGAAATATCAAAAGATTGCTAGTGGTTTTGTTTTCTTATTGAACATGAACCTATGTCTGAAGAGTAGCAGAGTTAAGATTTTACTTTTAGGAGTTCTGAGGGAGTGTTTCCTTGATGTGACGTGGTGACTGGTGGTGATGGGGAGAATCCAGCCAGTGCCAAGAGTGCTGATAAAAGCAGAAACCAAGGAGTTCCGGGACCCAGAGGTTATGGTGAGGGTGGTCTGCAGTGACCCAGCAGCAGAGCAGCAGAGATGCCTACCTGAGAGGGACAATCAGCCCAGTGGCTATCACTCTGGGAAGCCTCTTAAGTAATCCTGACACCCTAGAAATTTCCATTTTCTGCAATGTGGTGGGAGATCACAGCAGTGGCCTGCAAGATACCTTGCTGAGAGAACAGAGGAGCTTCCCTTCCTTTTATGTCCAGTGGTTCTGAGGAAGCCTCGGGCTATCTCTTGCCACATCCCAACTCTTGGGTTGCCCTCCCCTGAAAGAGGGGCACAGGCAGTGCCAGTCTAATGGGGCTCTGCAGGCCTCAAGTATGTTCTCCAGGTTGACCCACTGAGAGGAAATAATAGAACTGTTGGGCCATCTCCTAGGATAAGTACTTAGTCCAGTGTTGGGAGTAGCAGAGGGCTGTGGGGCATTTTCAGAATTCTGGTCATTTCTAACCCTCTTATTCATACATGGCTGTAAAAGTTAGAGGAGGTTGTTTCTCCCATATAAAGTAAAATCCTAGCTCATAGATGTCCCACAGAGTCAGAGTGACTCCCCAGGGTCATGCAATGATAAGCAGAGGACTGAGGTACACCCTGGGGCCTGTGCACTGTGCCTTTCAACCTTCCAGCCTTCCAAGGTTGTACTGGATACTGGGAGGTGCTGGGAAGGGGCCAGGCAGCCTCCCAGCCTGCCTTAATGGTGAGGGTGGCCTGGGGTACACCAGCAAGCCTGGATCAAGAGATCAAGAGGGAGGTGCTGAAAAGGGATAATTATAGGCCAACACATGCTGAGGGGGACCCAGTGAACTATATCAGTCTTACCTTTCCTGGTTTCTTATTTTATTTTGCTTTACATTTTATGGAATGGGGTAAATACAGGATACACACTCAAAAGACACAGAAAACAATAAAAGGTTAGTCTCCTTCCTTCTTTTATCTTTCTGTTGTTTTGATTACAAAACTAATTCTCATTTACTACAACCAACCCAAACTATGTAAAGTGCTGAGTCCACTTCCCTGACTTTCTTGAACACTAGAAGTGTCCTCAGACCCTTTTTATATCCATGACATAAATACATATGAACTTTCATCTTTTTCACTGCATAGCATATCACAGAAATCTTTTTTTATTTAGAATCAATTAACATATATTGTATCATTAGTTTCAGAGGTAGAGTTTAGTGACTCATCAGTTGTGCATAACACCCACTACTCATCCCCAGTTACCCCATTCTCCCACCTACCTCCCCTCCAGCAATTCTCAGCTTGTTCTTTATATTTAAGTCTCTTATGGTTTGCCTCCCTCCCTGTTTTTACTTTATTATATTTTTCTTTCTCTTCTCCTAAGTTCTTGTGTATTGTTTTGTAAATTCCCTATATGAGTGAAATTGTATGGCTGACTTATTTCCTGTAAGCATCTGCCTTCAGCTCAGGTCATGATCCCAGGGTCCTGGGATGGAGCCAGCATCTGGCTCACTGCTCACTAGGGAGTCTGCTTCTCCCTCCCCCTCTGCTCCTCCCCACCCTGCTTCTGCCTGCTCTCATTCTTCCTCGCTTGCTCGCTCTCTCTCAGACACCTTCTTAGCAGGTACCAGCAGCAAACTGTTTCTCCATTCTCTTGAATAGCTCCACAGCATTCTCCTATAGATAGGAATTAATTTAAACATTCTCCTATTGATGGATATTCAAATTATTTTGATTTTTGTTATTACAAACAATGTTGTACTCACTTTTTATTCTCCTAAATCTTCTTTATTAGAGTCCTCTTAAAAACTGTAAAAATGAAACTTAACAGTGAAAGGATGCATTTTAAAAATGAACAACACATTCTGTTTCCTGTACCTACTGCAAGGAACAACTGTCCTGAGGCCCTGATGTTAATGCCCTAGGCTCCATGGAGATAGGGATATATCACACATACCCATATTTGGGAGAAGAAAGGTGGTTTTTCTTTTGTTATTACATGTAAGACCTTGAAAATTGCCATTTCTATCCTTACAACAAGAAAAATCTGGACAAATAAAATCAATGACTTCTTGACCCATCAGAAAATGGCAAATAACTTCCTTGAAACATGGAGAAATAGGCGCATTCAGAGAAATACAACAACCAAGACCTGGAGCAGAAGCTCCAAAATGACAAAAACTGGTAGAAAGAGTTAAAAAGTAATCTTGACAAATTCTTGAAGCATGAGTAGGAAGCTAGGGAGATAGATAGTCAAGGGGGCATATGCTTTCATAGTCCTTTTCTCTAGGAAACATCAAGTTTTCAGGATGAGGACAGAGAAAGATCCCCTTGTGGGCATGGCCGAGGGAATGGAAAGGTAGCTACTGTTAAACCCTTCAGAACCTTCTCCCAGCAGGTCTATCTCACAGGGGAAGGACTTCTCCAGAGGGCTATTCTGAAACTTTTCCAACCTGAAGGAAAGGAACTTCACCCCATTCCAGTTCTCTTCAACCTTCTTGTCTCAGGTAAGAATAAGTGAATAAGTATATAAGCAAATAAATACATAATATAAGGTACAGACAATTGGGAGGGCACTGCAAGGAAATAGACTGGAAACAGTAGGAGAGAAGGGATTAGGTCTTCTGAAGTTTTTTTTTTTTTTTTTAAGATTTTATTTATGTATTAGACTGAGATCACAAGTAGGCAGAGAGGCAGGCAGAGAGAGGGGGCAGGAAGCAGGCTCCCTGCTGAGCAGAAATCCCGATGTGGGGCTCCATCCCAGGACCCTGAGATCATGACCTGAGCTGAAAGCAGAGGCTTAACCCACTGAGCCACCCCGGTGCCCCAAGTCTTCTGAAGTTTAACCCAACCCCTGAGGCAACCCCCAAAAGGACTGAAACTTACTTCAAATCTTAGGAGATAAAGGGACATCACTTTCCTTCCCACCCTACGCACTCTCCCTGCTACAACATTAATAAGAATACCATAATAATAACAGTGGGTTACAACTTAAAGAGCTACAAGACAAAGATTCCATCTAAGGACCAGAACAAAGGGAAGCAAGCCAGAAGAAGAAGGAAAAGGAGGAAGAGGAAAAGAAAGAGGAGAAGGAGGAAAAAAAGACAGTGACAGTGGAAAAGAAGGAAAAGGAGGACAGAGGAGGAGAATGAGGGGGAGAAAAAAGAAGGGGGGAAAGTAAGCCCACTAGAGTAATATGAAGTCTCTGGTGCCTTTAGCTGTGACAAATATTAAAATAGACTCTTAGCCAGATTAATGTAAATCCTTACACTAAAAGTCTGTTTGCCTCAGTACCTATTACCCTATACAACATATCCAGCTTTCAACAAAAATTTATAAAGCTGGCTAAAGTCGAGAAGAAACAATGTCTGAAGGACAAAGTTATCATCAGAATCAGACTCAAAGTTGTTGGAATTTCAGATAAGTATTGTAAAATAAGTATTACCAATAAGTTAAGAGCTCCTCTAATGAGAAAAAGTAGATAAGACATAATAACCCATGGCAATATAAAATTAAAGAATTATAAAAATGATGAGTTCCTTGGCATCGCTCATTGACAGATTCAACATGGCTGAGTAAAGAGTCAGGAAGCTTTATTAGAAAATATCTTGAGACAAGTAAAAATGGAACTCCACATACCAAAACTTATGGGATGCAGAGAAAGCAGTATAAAATAGAAATTTGTAATCTCTACATTAAAAAGGAAGAAAGATTTCAAATCAATAACCTGATTTTACACCTTAAGAAATTAGGCAAAGAAGAGAAAACTAACTCAAAGTCAGCAGAAGGAAGGAATTAATAAAGCTTAAAATAGAGGGGGAGGGGAGAGATGGCAGAGGAGTAGGAGACCCTGTTTCAATGGGTCCCCTAAATTGAGCTGAATATCTACCAGAACACTCTTAACACCCATGAAATCAGCCTGAGATATGATTATACACTTCTGGATCTCTAGGCCAGAAGATCATCAGTACAGGGGAGTGGGAGTGCTCGGACTGATATCGGAGGATAAACAGAAGGTTGAGGGAGCCACCAGAAGTGACCCATTAGAAAGTAATGAAAGTGCCCTGTGATTGGGGACCAGCATTAACTTGGAGACCGGTTAACAGCACTCAAAAAGAACAAAGTGTCTTAAGGGGCAATTGGTAGGATCAGGTGGCCATGAGCATGGGTCTAAGCCCACAGCAGTCACAGGGCAGTGACTGGGTCTTAGCCCAGGGCAGTCACAGCCAGCAACCACCCGCACCTGGGGGCTCCAGTCAGCGGTCCCTAGACCCTGGTCTTTTTGCAACCTAAGACCTGCACCACTGTCGGGGCTGGGTGCAACCCCACCTGTGCCTGAGAGAGCCGAGAGAGCCCGGTGCAAGAAGGAGCCTAGATGCCCTTCAACGGACGAATGGATACAGAAGATATGGTCCATATATACAATGGAATATTATACCTCCATCAGAAAGGATGAATACCCACCTTTTCTATCAACATGGACGGGGCCTGGAGGAGGTTATGTTGAGTGAAATAAGTGAAGCAGAGAAAGTCAATTATCATATGGTTTCACTTGTGGAGCATAAGGATTAACATGGAAGTCATTAGGAGAAGGAAAGGAAAAGTGAATTGGGGCAAATTGGAGAGTGAGATGAAGCATGAAAGACTGTGGACTCTGAGAAACTGAGGATTTTGGAAGGGAGGGGTGTGGGGGGATGGGTGAGCCTGGTGGTGGGTATTAAGGAGGGCATGCATTGCATGGGGCACTGGGTATGGTGTGTAAACAATAAATCTTGGAACACTGGAAAAATAAAATTAAATTTTAAAAATAAAATAAAATTCATCTTATTATTGTGACTTATTTCACTGTTTGATTTTTGGTAAATTGAATCATCCTTACACTTCAAGAATAAAATTCATTTGGTTTTGGTGTGTAATTCTTTTAATATGCTGCTGAGTTCAATTTGCTAGTATTTTGTTGAAGACTTTTATATGTATATATTCATAAGGAATATTGGTGTGCAGTTTTCTTTCAATGTTTCTGTATCTGGTTTTGGTATTGTGGCAGTGCTTGCTTCATGAAATGAGTTATGAAGGGTCCTCACCTCAACTTGTTTTTAGAAGAGTTTGAGACAGATTGGTATTAAATCTTCTTTAAATGTTTGATAGAATTCATCAATAAAATAATCTTGTCTGGGGCTTTTTTGTTGTTGCTGGGAAATTTTTATTACTAACTCAATTTTCTTACTAGTTATAGGTCTATGCAGATTTTCTATTTCATGACTGTTGTTTTTCTTAATTTAAGCCTAATTGACATACAGTCTTACATTTGTTTTAGGTATTCAGTATAATTAAATAATTCTATACATTTATGATAAGGGTACTCTTCACCCCCTTCGCCTATTTTATCCATCCCCTCTCACCAGTTTGTTCTCTGTATTTAAGAGTTCTTTCTTTCTTTCTTCTTTCTTCCTTTCTGTCTCTTTTTTCTTTGTTTATTCATTTTTTTTTTTTGTTTCTTAAATTTTACATATGAGTGAAATCATGTGGTATTTGTCTTTTTCTGATTAGTTTATTTCACTTAGCATTATACTCTTTAGTTCCATTCTTGTTGTAAATGATAAGATTTCACCTTTTTATAGATGAGTAATATTCCATTGTATATATATATATACCACATCTTCCTTATCCATTCATCTATCTGTGGACACTTGGGTTGCTTCCATATCTTGGCTGTTGTTAAATTATATTGCAATAAACATAGGAGTGCACGTGTCTTTCCAAATTACTGTTTTCATTTTCTTTGAGTAAATACCTATTAATAGAATTACTGGATCATACAGTAATTGTATTTTTAAATTTTTGAGGAAACCCCATATTGTTTTTTACAGTGACTGCACCAATTTGCATTCCCACCAACAATGCATGAAGATTCCTTTTTCTCCACGTCTTGCCAAAACTTGTTATTTCTTAGGTTTTTAATGTTAGTCATTCTGACATGTATAAAGTGATATCTTATTGTGGTTTTAATTTGTATTTCCATGTTGATGAGTGATGTTGAACATCTTTTCATGTGTCTGTTGGCCATCTGTATGTGTTCTTTGGGAAAATATTTATTCAGGTACTTTGTTCACTTTTTAATTGGATTATTTGGGTTTTTTGACATTGAGTTGTATAAATTCTTTATACATTTTGGATGTTAACACCTTATTGGATCTATCATTTCAAACATCTCCTATTCATTAAGCTGTATTTTTGTTTTGTTGATGGTTCCTTTCATTGTGCAAAATATTTTTATTTTGGTGTAGTCTCAATAGTTTAATTTTCCTTTTGTTTCCCTTATCAGAGGAGACATATCTAGAAAAATATTTCTATGTCTGATGTCAAAGAAATTAGTGCCTAGGTTTTCTGCTAAGAATTTTATGGTTTCAGGCATCACATTTAGGTCTTTAAAATATTTTGAGCTTATTTTTGTGTTTGGCATTAGAAAGTGGTCTGGTTTCATTCTTTTGCACATAGCTGCCAAGTTTTCCCAACACCATTTGTGGAAGAGATGGTCTTTTTGTCATGGTATATTCTAGCTTCCTCTATTGTAGATTAATTGATCTCAGAAGTATAGATTTATTTCTGGACTCTCTAATCTGTTCTATTGATACACATGTCTACTTTTGTACTGGTCCCATAATGTTTTTATGACTTCAGCTTATTATACCTTGAAATCTGGAATTGTGATATCTCCAGTTTTGTTTTTTTCTAGATTGCTTTAGCTACTTGGAGTCTTTCATAGCTCCACACAAATTTTAGGGTAATTTGTTCAAGTTCTGTGAAAAATGCTGTTGGTGTTTGATAGAAATTGCATTAAATCTGTAGAGTGATTTGGACAATATGTACATTTTAACAATATTAGATTTTCCAATCCATGAGCAGGGACTATCTCTCCATTTATATTATATTATATTATGTTATGTTATATTATGTAAAGATATATCATGTTATATAATATATATTAATAATTAATTAATATATTAATAATATATCATGTATTATGTATATATAAATATATTATGTTTCTTTTTAATTTTTCTTTTTAATTTCTTTTTATTTTTCTTTTTAATTTCTTTTATCAAGGTTTTATAGTTTTTGGAAAGTTACTCATAGGTATTTTAATATTTTTGGTACTATTGTGAATAGAATAGTTTTCTTAATTTCTCTTACTATTGTGTAGAAATGCAACTGTTTTCTGTACAATGGTCTTGTATCCTGCAACTTTACTGAGCTCATTTATGAGTTCTAGAAGTTTTGGTGGACTCTTTAGGGTCTTCAATGTATAGTATCAAGTCATGCACAGATAGTGACAGTTTTACTTTTTCCTTACCAATGGGATGTCCTTTATTTCTTTTTCTATCTGATTGTTCTGGCTAGGACTTGTTGAATTACTATGCTGAATAAAAGTTGTGAGAGGGGTGCCTAAGTGGCTTGGTCCACTGAGCATCTGACTCTTAGTCTCAGCTCAGGTCAGGTTCTCAGCATCATGGGTTTGAAGCCCATGTCAGGCTCTATGCTTAGTGCAGCATCTGCTTGTCCATCTCCCTCTGCTCCTCCCCGACTCATCTCTCTCTAATAATAAATAAATAAAATCTTTTTTTTAAAAAAACTTGTGAGTGTGGACATCCTTGTCTTTTTCCTCATCTTAGAGGAAAAACTCAGTTTTTCACCATTGAGTATATTATCTATGGGTTTTTTACGTGTGACCTTTATTATATTAGGTATGTGCCTTCTAAACCTGCTTTTTGAGAGTTTTTATCATGACTTAATTTTGTAGTTTGTCAAATGATTTTTCTGTATCTATTGATATGATCATACGATTTTTATCCTTTCTCTTGTTGATGTATTGATTTGTAAATGACTGATGTGTGAATATGGAATGACCTTTGCATTCCTAGAATAAATCCCACGTGATCATGGTGAATGATTTTTTAAATGTATTGTTGGATTTGGTTTGCTAATGTTTTGTTGAGGATTTTTGCATTTATATTTATCAGAGACATTGGTTGATAGTATTCTTTTTTGTAGTGTTTTTATTTGGTTTCAGTATCAGCGTAATGGCCTCATAGGATAAATTTGGAATCTTTCCTCCCTTTTACATTTTTTTTAATACTTTGAGAAAAATAGGTGTTAATTCTTCTTTAAATGTATGGTAGAATTTATTTGTGAGGCTATCTGGTCCTGGATTTTTATTTGTTCAGAAGGTTTGTTTTGCTTTGTTTTCTTGGGTTTTGTTTTTTAGTAGTGATTCAATTTCATTTAGTAATTGGTCTGTACAAATTTTCTATTTCTTCCTGACTCAGTTTTGGAAAGTTGTAAGTTCCTAGAAATTTATCCATTTCTTCTAGGTTGTCCAATTTGTTGGCATATAATTTTTCATACTATTCTCATAATCTTTTATATTTCTGTGGTGTTAGTTATTTCTCCTTTATTTCTGATTTTATTTATTGAATCTTAACTGTTTTTGATGAGTCTTTGTAAAGGTTTATCAATTTTTGTTGAAGTTTTCAAAGAACCAATTACTGATTTAATTGATCTCTTGTATTGTTGTTTTTTTTAATTTTTTATTTTTTATAAACATATATTTTTATCCCCAGGGGTACAGGTCTGTGAATCACCAGGTTTACACACTTCACAGCACTCACCAAAGCACATACCCTCCCCAATGTCCATAATCCCACCCCCTTCTCCCAAACCCCCTCCCCCCAGCAACCCTCAGTTTGTTTTGTGAGATT
>NC_081559.1:110602871-110612895 GCF_022355385.1 Mustela nigripes
AGTTTGAGGAGTTCATTATAGATCCTGGATATCAACCTTTTGTCTGTATTGTCGTTTGCAAATATCTTCTCCCATTCCATGGGTTGCCTCTTTGTTTTTTTTACTGTTTCCTTTGCTGTGAAGAAGCTTTTGATTTTGATGAAGAAGATCAGAGGAAACAGTTAACAAAGCCAAAAGACAACTGACAGAATGGGAGAAGATATTTGCAAACGACATATCAGATAAAGGGCTAGTATCCAAATTCTATAAAGAGCTTAGCAAACTCAACACCCAAGGAACAAATAATCTAATCAAGAAATGCCTCCATCAGAAAGGTTGAATACCCAACTTCTGTAGCAACATGGACGGGACTGGAAGAGATTATGCTGAGTGAAATAAGTCAAGCAGAAAGATCCAATTATCATATGGTTTCACTTATTTGTGGAGCAAAACAAATAGCATGGAGGACATGGGGAGATAGAGAGGAGAAGGGAGTTGTGGGAAATTGGAAGGGGAGGTGAGCCATGAGAGACTATGGACTCTGAAAAACAATCTGAGTATTTTGAAGGGGTGGGGGGGGTCAGGGGTCGGGGTACCAGGTGGTGGGTATTATAGAGGGCATGGATTGCATGGAGCACTGGGTGTGGTGAAAAAATAATGAATACTGTTATGCTGAAAATAAAAAATAAATTAAAAAAAAAAAAAAGAATGGGCAGCGGACATGAATAGACATTTCTGCGAAGAAGACATCCAGATGGCCAAGAGACACATGAAAAAGTGTTCCACATCACTCAGCATCAGGGAAATACAAATCAAAACCACAATGAGATATCACCTCACACTAGTCAGAATGGCTAAAATTAACAAGTCGGGAAATAACAGATGCTAGTGAGGATGTGGAGAAAGGGGAACCCTCCTACACTGTTGGTGGGATTGCAAGCTGGTGCAACCACTCTGGAAAACAGCATGGAGGTTCCTCAAAGAGTTGAAAATAGAACTGCCCTATGGCCCAGCAATTGCATTACTGGGTATTTACCCTAAAGATACAAATGTAGTGATCTGAAGGGACACATGCACCCGAATGTTTATAGCAGCAATGTCCACAATAGCCAAACTATGGAAAGAACCTAGATGTCCATCAACAGATGAATGGGTAAAGAAGAGTTGGTATATATATATACAATGGGATACTATCTTTTTTTTAGTGTAACAGATTTCCTTGTTTATGCTCCACACCTAGTGCTCCATGCAATACGTGCCCTCTATAATACCCACCACCAAGATCCCCAAACCTCCCACCCCCCTCCCTTTCAAAACCCTCAGATTGTTTTTCAGAGTCCATAGTCTCTCATGATTTATCTCCCCCTCCAATGTCCCTCAACTCCCTTCTCCTCTCCATCTCCCCATGACCTCCGTGTTACTTCTTATGCTCCACAAATAAGTGAAACTGTATGATAATTGACTCTCTCTGCTTGACTTATTTCACTCAGCATAATCTCTTCCAGTCCCATCCATGTTGCTACAAAAGTTGGGTATTGATACTTTCTGATGGAGGCATAATTCTCCATAGTGTATATGGACCACATCTTCCTTATCCATTCGTCTATCTTAATTAACATGGTGTAGTTAAAATGGATTTGGTTCCAAAAAATTCAGATGATTTTCACCAATCCAACCTCATTTAACACCATGTTGATTTTTTATTTATCTCATTAACAAAGTAGTTTGGGAGAGTTTCCTCAAACTAGGCCCCAATGTGGAGCCTGCAATGTGCAGACATGTGAGTCTGGCTTGTTCTCTATCATGGCAGCCATAGGCGAGGATAGATGTGGCCCATGAGCATGAAGAACTAATATGCACTGTCAGCTAGTCCAGTGCTGGGCACAAGGCAGGTGAGGCTCTGGCTCCTTGTGCCCATCACTCCTAGGCAAGCACAAATGGGAAGCTAGGGTAAGAGTAGGACTATTGAGCAAAAAGCAAGGAAGTGTTGAATCTGCCAGGGGATAAGCAGATTCTCTCAGCCAGCTTCTAGGAGATGCAAGAAGAAACCAGTGGGTATTCTTCCACATGGATGCCCTGTCCTCTCCAGGCACACAGTGGCCCCACTTTAAGGAGATTCCAAGTGTGAGTGGGTATATTTATAATCCAGATAAATTAATAAGTATATTTTTATTCATCAAAAGGAGCTCACAGATCCTATTTATACTCTTCTTAGAGATAGCACTTAACAGCATTTCCCAGCATGGGTCCCCACCACCATCTCACCTCGGCAAGCACCATCACCTGCTAGGTGTTTGACCTCGCTTCTATGTACCCCTCCACAGTACAATCTCCACACCAAGGTAACCTTTCTTAAACTCTGTATTCTCCATGTTGCATTTCTAGATTAAGGACTCTCAGTGGATCCCATGGAGTCAACCTCAATTATCATCATAGTACTAAAGATCACAGGCTATCCCACAAATACCTCCATGCTCCACACATTCCAAACTGATCTCAGCATCTTCACTTCAAACCAGTTATTTTCACTGTTCCAATCTCCGCAGTTTCACATGGCATTCTCACCCTTCTCCCTTTGCCCAATTTGTTATATCCAGACAAGTTCTAAAAGTTCATCTATTCTTTCTTCAAACATTTACCTCTTACCCCACCCTCTATCTCTGTTGGTCTTTCCAGCACCGCTGTGTTTCAAGAATCTTGTGTTGTCCCTGGACTGGACCCAGGTCAGAGCCCTTTAACAGGGCTTCCTGCCTTTGGTTCTGCCTCCTTCAGTCCATCCTCTATATATTTCAGCGTGGGAGGTTTCTCAACAACGAAAACTCAGGGCAGTACCTGAATAGAAACTTTCAGTAACTGTCTCCCACCAGCCAGAGTAATTTTGAATGCTCAGGGCTAGCTATACTAGTATCTTGGGGAACTAATTAGGAGTCAAGATACCTCAGCCTCATCTGGACCTCCTAGTTAGACCTTTGGGTAGAGGACCCAGATGACTTAACAAACTGCTCAGAAGAGCATGTTTTTCAAGCCACTTTCTGTATGGTCCACAAACAAAGAATGGTTTTTATATTTAATTTTTCTTTTTTATTTGCTCCTGATAATTTTTCCAATTATATGGAAATACAAATGACATACTACATTGTATAATATGGAGAGTACATATTGTAATATTGAGGAGCATAATGTGATGATTTGATACACTTACATATTGCCAAATAACTACTACCATAGCGTTAGCTAACACCTCTACCATATCACAAAATTGCCACTTATTTTTTTTAAAGATTTTATTTATTTATTTGATAGAGATGACAAGTAGGCAGAGAGGCAGGCAGAGAGACAGGAGGAAGCAGGCTCTCCACAGAGCAGAGAGCCCAATGCGGGGCTTGATCCCAGGATCCTGGGATCATGACCTGAGCTGAAGGCAGAGGCTTTAACCACTGAGCCACCCAGGCACCCCAAAATTGCCACTTATTTTTTATGGTTACAATATTTAATATCTAATCTCTAAGCAACTTTGAAATATATAATACAGTATTATTAACTGTAGTCACCACATTGCACATTAGATCCCCAAAACTTATTTATTTTATAACTGGAAGTTTGTACACTTTTTTACAACATCTCTTTGTTTCCTCCAGCTACCAGTCCCTGGTAACCACAACATTCTACTCTCTTTCTGTAGGAATTCAACTTTTTTAGATTCCATATATGAATACTAGCATATAGTATTTGTCTTTGTGTGTCTTTTTCATTTAGCATAATGCCCTCAAGTTTTATTCATGTTGTCACAAATCACAGTCTTTCTTTATCTCTTGTGGCTGAAGAATATTCCATTACATATTTTTAACAGAATATGTATATATTATATTATACACATATATAATGAATATATGTATATATATCACATCTTCATTCATTCATTGACAGTCACTCAGGTTGTATTTGTATCTTGACTATTGTGAGTAATACTACAATGTATATGCTGTGTAGATATCTCCTTAAGGTTCTCTTTTCATTTCTTTGAATATATATACAACAGTAGGATTGCCGGATCATATGGTAGTTCTATTTTTAATTTTTTGAGAAGGCTCCATAGTATTTACCTGAATGTATCAGTTTGCATCCCCGCTAATAGTGTGAAAGAGTTCCCTTTCCTCTATATCTTTAATAACACTTGCTAACTTTTTTAAAAATTATAGCTGTTCTACAATGAATACTGTTCTGCTGAAAAAAATAAATAAATTAAAGAAACAAAAAAATTATAGCTGTTTGGATAAGTGCCATCTCTTTGCAGTTTTGATGTGTATTTCCTTGAAGATTAGTGATGTTGAGCACTTTTTAATGTACCTGTTGCCCATTTGGATGTCTTCTTGGAAAAATGTCTATTCAAGTTGTTCGCCTATTTTTTAAATTAGATTATTTGTGTGGGGGGTTTTCAACTGAGATGTATGAGTCTATATATTTTGGACTTTAACTCCTTAAGAGGTGCATGACTTACAAATATTTTCTCCTTTTCATGTCATTGAGTGGTTTGTAGTTTTTTGATTTTTTTTTTATGATACAGAGAAGTTTAGTTTCACTTACTAATTATTGCTTTTGGTGTCATATCCAAAAAATCATTACCAACACTGATACCAGTAAGTTTTCTTCTCTATGTGTTTTTCTAAGAGTTGTATAGTTACATGTCCTACATTTAAGTCTTGAATTCATATAATTTTTCATTTTTGTGAGTAGTAAAAAATAGGAGTCCATTCTTCTACATGTGGTTATCCGGTTTTCCCAAAATTATTCATTGAAGAGATGAGCATTTCCCCATGGAGTATTCTTGTCTGGTCAAACATTAGTTGACTGTGTATACAAGGCTTTACTTCTGGGCTTTTGATTCTGTTCTATTGGTCTATTTGTCTATTTTTGTACCTGTATCATACTGTTTTGTTTACTATAGCTTTTAGTACGGTTTTTAAAATCATGAAATGTGACATGTTCAGCTTTGTTCTTCTTTCTTAGGATTGTTTTGACTATTTGGGATCTTTTGTGGTTCCATACAAATTTTAAGAGGTTTTGTTTTGTTTTGTTTTTTGGTCTATTTGTATGAGAAATGTCATTGGAGTTTTGATATTGATTGCATTGAATCTATTGATGCCTTTGAGTAATATGGATATTTCAATATTAATTATCTGATTTGTGAACACAGGATGTCTTTCCATTTGTTTGTGTCTAGTTCAATTTCTTTCACTGGTGTATTATAGTTTTCAGTGTACAGATCTTTTACCTCCTTAAATTTATTCCTAAATATTTTGTTGCTTTAGATGTTATTATGAATAGGATTATTTTATTTCTTTTTCAGATCTTTCAGTGTTATTGCATACAAATGCAACTTATTTTGTATGTAGATTTTATATCCTGCAACTTCACTGAATTCATTGATTAGTTCTAACAGTTTTTTGATGGGGTCTCATGAATTTTTTATATATAAAATCGTATCATCTACAAACAAAGAGGATTTTACTTCTTTTTCTTTCTGATTTGGATGTCTTTTATTTCTTTTTCTTGTCTGATTTTTCTACAAGACTTCTAGTACTATGTTGAAACAGAAGTGGGGAGAGTGGACATCCTTGTCTTATTTCTGACCTTAGAGGAAAGGCTTTCAATTTTTCACCATTGAATATGATGTTAGCTGTAGGTTTGTCATATGTGGACTTCATTATGTTGAGGTATGTTCTCTCTATAGCTATATTTTAGTGTTTTTTTTTTTTCATGAAAAGATGTTGAATTTTGTCAAATGGCTTTTGGCATCTGTTGAAGTCATCATAATTCTTATTCTTCATTACATTAATTTGTCACAGAGTAGCACAAGAAGTACTAGGGAAGACTGAGAGGGAATGGTGGGGAATTAAGAAAAACAAGAGAGAGAAAGCTGGGATTGGGAGGTGTCCATGGGCTGTTGAGTCCCAACATGCTGAAGAGACTTTATTTTATAGTTCTATAACAAGAATGTTTATCAAGGAGCTCAAAGTCAGAGGACCACAGTTCCCATGTGACTGCCTTGCTTCAAAACCTCAAGCATATTTACAGAGGAGATCAAAGACTGTGTCAGCATAACCCAGAGTGCTTATGTGAGCCAAATCAAGTAGTAAGTGAACTGCAGAGATTGCAGGAGCTAACCGTTGGCAAAACTCCCTCAACTGCCAGGATTGGGTTAGCTTGCAGTTAATTTGATGTATTACATTAATTTGATGTATTACATATATGGATTTGCATATGTTAAAACATATTTGCATCCCAGAGATAAATCCCACTTGATTATGGTGTATCTTTTTAATGTGCTGTTGGGTTAATTTTTCTAATATTTCTGTTTGGTTCTTTTTTATGTTTACTATCTTTTTGTTCAACTTCTCATTTTGTTCTCATACTGTTTCCTTGATATTATTAAATTGTTTATCTATATCACTTGTAGATCTCTGAGCATCTTTAGATATTTTATTTTGAATTATTTGTCAGGCAAATTCTGGATCTCCTTTTTTGGGGGTGCCAGTTACAGGGAGTTTACTATATTCCTTTGATGCCTGTTTCCCTGATTCTTCATTAACCTTGTAGATTTGCATAGGTATTTGGACATTTGAAGAAAAAGTCACCTCTTCCAGACTTTATGAAATGACTCCAGTAAAGGAGGACTTTTGCTTGCAACTGGGGGCATGCTGGAATATACTGTATCCCTGGGCCCAGTGGTGCAGGGTGCCAGATGTGGGAGCATGTGATAGCATGGGTCCAAAGGTGTGTGATGTCTCTTCAGCTTAAGCCACTGAGGTCCACAGCATTGACAACTATATGGCCTTGATGAGCACAGGAAGGAAATCTGCAAGCATTTTTGGGGTCCTCAACAGTACCTCGAGTTCTGGTGGGCAGGCAGCAATTGTGGCTGGAGACAGTGATATACATACATTTGGCTGCAGGGTCAACCTTAGGTGTCTGTATAGTGGCAAGGGCTAATTGCAGAAATAAGTGTGTGGGGGTGGTGCACAAGGAAGACAGATTGGGCCAGAGCCAACTATAGCCTCACTGCCAACTGCAGTTGCCCTGTCTGTCATCATACACTTCCTGGATGCTCAGTGTCCTCCCACACCAGGCAAGCATACCATAATAGAGTCTGGTGATAGAAGTAAGGCTTCAGGCATGCAGGTGCATAGCTGGAGGTGGTAGCTCTGAAGTGGGGAGGATGGCCAGCTATAGGGGTCTAGGCTGGTGTCTTGCACTGTGCAACTACAGTGTCCTGGTCTGTCTTACATTGCAGTCCTTAGGCTTTGGAGGTAGGTGGTGGAGGAAGCAGGGAAGGACTTAAGTATCAGCAGACATAAATACCTATTGTAAGAAAGCTGGTGAAATCTGCAAAGAGCCCAGAGTGGCTTTGCTAACTGTTTTTGTTTTGTTTTGTTTTTCCAGTGGTAAAATCTACCAAGTTTGTCTACAAAGCAAGTCACTGTGAGCCCTAATTGTTCCTGCAGCATGGCTGGTTATTGGTAGCCCCTGCTTTTCTTCCTTGTTCTTTGCTATTGGTAGCCTCTTTATTTATTTATTTATTTTTCCTTGTTCCTAACCATTCCTATACATCTCAGCTTTGCCAGGCTGGGTTGGATAAAACCAAAGTAAGATTCAGTCTGCATTAGATAAAACCTTATTGGTGAGAGGAGCTCTCTCTAGTGAGGAAATTCTCTCTTGGTCCTGAACAATGCTGACTGGACAGGAGAGGATGATGCAGGCAAAATGAAGCTGTCTTTCTTCTCTTCTTTTGTAGTTATTCTTAGGCTTTTATCCTACATTGTTGCTAAAGTTTCTTAAGAGGACCCCAGAGCTCTCCCAGAGCTGTTTATGTTAGTGGGTATCTGTCTAATTGTTGATCTTCATAGGATGACAGAAGCTAAAGTTACTTATGTCACTTGATATTTATATTCTGAAATGGTTGGAAAAAAATGAAAGGAATTTTTCCATGACATGTGAAATTATATAAAATTCAAATTTAAGGTCTATAGTAAAATTTTATTGGACACAGCCATGCCCATTTATTGACATATTATCTATGGCTGCATTTGTTTGTTACAACAACAGAGTTGAACCTGAAAAGCCTAAAATATTTACTATTTGCCGTTTTACAGAAAAAGTTTTCTTTCTTTCATTTGACCTAGAAGACTTTGAAGCCCCAAGTCCTGTTCTTTAAGTGAGATTATATATGAAAGTATTGAGTCACACTAGGGTTCCAAGTCAAGATGCTGAGTAAACCCCATGCCAACAGCATCACTTGCCCCAGTCATTCTCTCCCTTAAGCATGTCTACTAATCATGTAATCCCTGCTTCATTCCCTTTATCAACCACTGAAAATCTTCTTCACTAAGGCTTCCTGGTAACTTACAAACCAAATGCACCCCTAGATGCAGCTCCAAGAGCATTTTTTCTTTTTATTAATTTTTTTAAATTTATTTTCAGCATAACAGTATTCATTGTTTTTGTACCACACCCAGTGCTCCATGCAATCCGTGCCCTCTCTAATACCCACCACCTGGTTCCCCCAACCTCCCACCGCCCACCACTTAAACCCATCAGATTGTTTTTCAGAGTCCATAGTCTCTCATGGTTCACCTCCCCTTCCAGTTACCCCAACTCCCTTCTCCTTACTCCCCATGTCCACCATGCTATTTGTTATGCTCCACAAATGAGTGAAACCATATGGTAATTGACTCTCTCTGCTTGACTGATTTCACTCAGAATTATCTTTTCCAGTCCCGTCCATGTTGCTACAAAAGTTGGGTATTCATCTTTTCTGATGGAGGCATAATACTCCATAGTGTATATGGACCACATCTTCCTTATCCATTCGTCCGTTGAAGAGCATCTTGGTTCTTTCTACAGTTTGGCGACCGTGGCCATTGCTGCTATAAACATTGGGGTACAGATGGCCCTTCTTGTCTGTATCTTTGGGGTAAATACCCGGAAGTGCAATTGCAGGGTCATAGGGAAGCTCTATTTTTAATTTCTTGAGGAATCTCCACACTCTTCTCCAAAGAGGCTGCACCAACTTGCATTCCCACCAACAGTGTAAGAGGATTCCCCTTTCTCCACATCCCCTCCAACACATGTTTTTTCCTGTCTTGCTAATTTTGGCCATTCTAACTGGTGTAAGGTGATATCTCAATGTGGTTTTAATTTGAATCTCCCTGAGGGCTAGTGATGATGAACATTTTTTCATGTGTCTGATAGCCATTTGTATGTCTTCATTGGAGAAGTGTCTGTTCATATCATCTGCCCATTTTTTGATATGATTGTCTTTTTTGTGTGTGTTGAGTTTGAGGAGTTCATTTTAGATCCTGGATATCAACATTTTGTCTGTACTGTCATTTGCAAATATCTTCTCCCATTTCGTGGGTTGCCTCTTTGTTTTCTTGACTGTTTCCTTTGCTATGCAGAAGGTTTTGATTTTGATGAAGTCCCAGAAGTTTATTTTGGCTTTTGTTTCCTTTGCCTTTGGAGACATATCTTAAATTTTTTACGGCTATTTGTAGCTAGTGATATTCTGATTCACATGATCAATATGTATTATTGGGTGTACATATCAATGAGCTCCCTAAGGAGCTCTCCCTCAGGAAGAGGTAAAGTTTTCTTCGAATCCTGGTAGTGCTCCTGGTATATAGTACCAAGCTGAGATAGTGACTAGAACATAAATATAGGTATTGGATATCTGGGTGGATGGAGGAGTGGAGAGATAGACAGATGGATGAATGGATGGGTGGGTGGATGGATAGCATTAGAAAATTCCAAACTTCAGTTAGGTTTATTCCTAGGTATCTTATGGTTTTGGGTGCAATTGTAAATGGGATTGACTCCTTAATTTCTCTTTCTTCTGTCTTGCTGTTGGTGTAGAGAAATGCAACTAATTTCTGTGCATTGATTTTATATCCTGACACTTTACTGAGTTCCTGTATAAGTTCTAGCAGTTTTGGAGTGGAGTCTTTTGGGTTTTCCACATATAGTATCATATCATCTGCGAAGAGTGATA